>NC_141143.1:153339936-153659310 GCF_053477565.2 Lygodium microphyllum
ATCGGAATCTCTAGACTACTTACTACTCTTGAGGCATTTCCTAGCCGCATATATGTGTAAACAAGCGAAAGTGAGGTTCGAGGAAGCCTTTGAAGTTTGAAAAGCGAGGACTCGATGCCACCATGGGATTTGACGAGGAGCATTTACAAAAAGTGAATTCGGAGGTAGTTTAATGATTACATCAACGCCATCAAGCTCTTAGCACATACGAAAACCAGTTATCTCGATTGGTACAAGTCACAAAAAGAATGTTCTTATCTATTTCCAAAGGATGTTCTTGTCTCTTTGGGCATTTGAAGGTCTAGCATTTGTCGTATTGTCAAGTCTTTTGTAAACTTTATTTGAAAAAGTTTCATATGAAAATGACCTGACTTGGCTTATTTAACCTTTAAAAATTGGCACTTAAGACAACTTTCAAGCTAAAAGTTACAACTTTATTAGTAACATTCGTTCAATCTGGTAGTACTATCCGCACAATTTCAAGGTCATCTTGATGTCTTGCTTAGTAATGGCCTAACAATTTCTCGTAATATGTGCTCATTTCATTACAAGATATAGGCCTTATACCGACGTTAAAAGCGACAAAAATATAAATAAAGAAATTTGCTCCCGTCGTCGCAAAAAGCATCGTTATTGGCGACGCCATAGAACAGTCGGTATTAGCATCGTTATCAGCAAATGCGACGTTGATACAACGCTGCTAACGACGCTTTGCGATGCTAATAACGACACCAAACGACGCGTGCAGGTAAATTTGCGACGCTAATAGCGACGGTAATAGGAAAAAAAAATTATGGGGCCAAACAAAATAGTTTCTGCACTGTGTACAATGCTCGTGTAAATAAAGACAAAGTATACTTAAATCATAACACTGATACATGAAATAAATACGTGATCACATAATGAAAGCGACTGGTACAATCATGGCAAGATATCACTACTACATAGAAAATGTCTACACAGATCAGGTGACCAAAAAAGAAAGGTGTATGAGCTCCAGGGATTCAAGTGCGATCTATAGATCCTCGCCATCCGAAAGCTCGTCCCGCCGCAAAGGAGCATCGAACTGACTCTGTAAAAAAAGAAACAACTACACATCAATCCACCATACAATAATGCATTCTAATTAAACATGGTAACTACGGACAAGAAAGATGAGTGACTTACAGGGCCCCTGCGTCCATACAATCGGTCGATCGATGCAGTGAGACCGTGCCTCTCTATATATCGAGTCTCAAGGCCGGTCGAATCATGATTTGTAATGGAATGCTGCAAAGGAAACAAAATACTAACTGTTAGAAACACGATTGTCAGTACAAAGGATATTGCAAAAAAATAAGCAAGCAAAACAAAAGAAAAACTTACAAAATCCTCCAGATATGACTTGTGGCTCGCCACTCCCAAGATGATGGACCACTCTGGCCTATATTCGTGCCCTCGCCGCCTCACACTACTGACTCCAACATTCTAGAGAATCTGTAGCCTCCTCCCTCAGTTGGCGCTAGTTGTCCGCATCTAGCCACTCGGGCTTTGCAGCCCTACTCTTGAGTGCCTTGCGTGCATCCGATCGTCTATGTGACATATATGCATGCATGCACTCCATCATCCAGCCCATAGAAAACCTATCTCTTGGGGATGGTACCGGAAACTCCTCATGCAAGGATGCTACTATGTAGTCCTTACTCCCCTCTGGTATGTTTTTTCAATGATCTAAGACGTTGTGCCAAAAAACTTGTTGGCACAACTCTCTCAACCCTCTCTTATTTCCTCTCCCTCCCTCATCCTCACCCTCTCTTTCTCTCTTTCCCTATTATGTTTAATGTTTTTTCTCTCTTCCTCTCCCTCTCTCTTTCCCTATTATGTTTAATGTTTCCCACTCTTTCCTCTCCCTCTCTGTCCCTCTTCCTCTCCCTCTCCCTCTCTTTCTCTCTTTCCCTATTATGTTTAATGTTTTTTCTCTCTCCTCTCCCTCTCTCATTTCCTTTTCTCTCTTCCTCTCTTTCTCTCATTTTCTCTCCCTCCCTCACCCTCTCCCTCTCTTTCTCTCTTTCCCTATTTCCTCTCCCTCCCTCACCCTCATCCTCTCTTTCTCTCTTTTCCTATTATGTTTGATGTTTTTTCCCTCTTTCTCTCGTTTCTTCTTTCATTTTCTCTCTTCCTCTCCCTCTCTCATTTCCTCTCCCTCCCTCACACTCACCCTCTCCCTCTCTCTTTCCGTATTATGTTTAATGTTTTTTCTATATTCCTCTCCCTCTCTCATTTCCTCTCCCTCCCTCTCCCTCTCCCTCTCTCTTCTTCTCCCTCTCTTTCTCCCTTTCCCTATTGTATTTAATGTTTTTTCTCTCTTCCTCTCCCTCCCTCTCCTTCTCCCTCTTCCTCTCCCTCCCTCTCTCATTTCCTCTCCCTCCCTCTCCCTCTTCCTCTCCCTCTCTCGTTTCTCTCCCTCCCTCTTCCTCTCCCTCTCTTTCTCTCTCATTTCCCTCTCCCTCTCTCAATACACATGAATTTTAACAAAAACAAGTAAAAGAGAAAGAGAAAACACAAAAACAAAGCAAGAAGGAACAATTCACTCACCGTAAAGGCTCGAAGAAGGGTTTGGCGGCTCCTCTTCGCAACGACGGCTCCTCTTCACCCTTTGTACACTTCCTCCTTTTCTTCGCGAACGACGGCGGCGGCAATGAGAATCTTTCTTTCTCCCTCTCCCTCTCAAATGCAAGACATTCGCTCTCCTTTCGCTCTCTCTTTCGTGTATGCGTGCAAAATAACGCGCTCGGGTTTCGGCCTGCGTTTTTTTCGTCTGAGTACCGTTGCTATTAGCGTCGCTATTAGCATCACTAATAGCGACGTCGCTATTTTGCATCGAAAACTGCCGTCGCTATACCTCCATATCCTTGTAGTCTTTTTTCAAATTCTAAATATAAAAAGGAAACTACTAACTTCTTCTAGTGTTAGTTAGCTTTTGGAAAGTCCAATCAACATTATATGTGACTCGTAGATGGATCTTTCCAATTTCTTTGATTGATATATGGCCAGCATCTTATAAAAGTTGAAACAAGTTGCAATAACAAACAAGGTCCCAACTAGATTGACTTTTCCAAATGGAGGTTTCTTTTAAGAAACTAGACTTTGATAGAGGACACTAATTTCTAGGAAATTTAATGGCCTCAAGGATGGCATGCCCAATACATCTAACAATGACGACATTTTATTCGGTTCAATACTTCTTAAAATCTTTGCACTCCATATAAAGTGTGTTTGAGCTACTACTCATGTATACTACCCTCCTATCCCTAAGCTCTATCAAGTTATAGAGGCAATTCTTGCCAAGGAGCTCATATAGAAATACATTTAACAAGAATGATCTTTTGTTTATTCATAGATTTGCTCTTCAAACTTTCATTGCTACTTGTTAAACAAATAATTTTTCTTATAGTTTTGGCTTATGCTTCAGAATATTTACTTACAATGCTTATTGCTTGAACTCAGCCCTCCATTTATACTATTGTGGGGCTTTGCTGCCTAGCATAGAAGCCTATTTTCCTAAAACAACAAAGGAGCTCTTTGGTAATTTCTTCTCAACTAGTCACTCACTTTAAACTCCTTCAACATATCACTAATCCCATTATTCGTATGAGAATTTCCTCCTTAGAAATACAAATAAGAAATGCTACCCACAATGAAGAAACCCTCGTAAAAGACCACACACTCTCTCTCACTCAAATCAAATAATCAAAGCATGCAAAAGAAGCATTATGAACCCACATGAAGAGTAGTTAAACCTATGTAGAGATTATTCCAAGCTACAAAGAGTAATGAGCTATGCACCCTACCTTAGGTCATCAAGCAAGTAAACAAACAATACATAACCAAGTAAAGCATCCATACATATAACCATTGAATAATGGCAATAAAAGGATACAAATAAGGAATGAAAAGAAATATCTTGATTTATCTTACTATAGGTCATTTTATAAGGAAAATTGGTCAAAAGGTGGACAAAGAAAAGGTGGTGTCGTAAAAGCCCCCCTTTATTGATACCTTTATGAGGGGACAATCTAATTTATGCGTGAAACAATGTGAATAAAAGAGGGATTTTTTGTACATTCCCTTTGATCGATTACAAAATGATGGGCAAAATAGGCCCCCTTGATGAGGCAATGCTACTTGAGGAAAACCCCATATATGATTTCTTACTCCTAGGCTCCTTTTCATTTGCACTTAGGCTTTGAGAATGCTTAGGTGAGCCATCGTTAATCTTTGTCATGGCATCCTCAAGTTTGGCAATTAGTGCATCAAGTTGCTTTTGATATAAGTGTTGCTAGATCTATCCACAATTGTATAATTGTTTGCCTTTCCCTAGCATTGATCTCATATAAATTTTGTAAAACTACTCAGTTAACCTGCAAAAATTGCACTAATTTAGCTTGTTTGAATGTTGACTTTGGAAGATCTTTATCATCCTTCTTTTGTGACACTACTCTAGCTAGAAAGCTCATCTCTTTTTTGGTAAGGCCCCACCTACTTTCACAAGACACCCCATGCCCCCTTCTTTCTTTTGAAGGGCCAAACCATTCTCCTTGAGAAATTCACCACATTTTTCTCATGTCCAAATACTTTTTGTATTTTGTTGAGCTAGGTAAATGCTACTTTGTCTATAACCACTTGTTATCCTTAATAGTTGTGGATTTAGTTGGATAAAGTTTTCAAAGCAATGTTCATATCAAAGGTATGTTGCAAAGCTCCATGAAGCCAAATGAGTTGTGCTCTTTTTTAGATGGACTCATCTTTCGCTCTAACTATTGGGGTGACCATAGCTATAGGTGGGACTATGTGTTGTGCAATGTGTCATGTGCTCTTTTTTAGACTTGGGGTGACCATAGTTATAGATGGTGCTATGTGTTGTGCAATGTGCCATGTGCGTATGTACGCACTTCGTAAGGCTTTTTCTTGAAGGTCCAAGGGGGACTAAGGATGGAATGGTGTCACATGGAGTGGTCACAATGAGTGACAGAAGGACTAGTTTCATGCCTTTTGGTAGGACAAATTTGGATTGTTTTATCAGCTAGGCATACTGTGATTTTGTAAGAGATTTCTAAGGTTTTCTATTATGACTAGTAGGGTTCTTCTTGAAATCCATGGACATCTACTCAAAGAGTTCTAGGGTCTTGGTATCAGTGTAAGGACCACAGTCAGTGCATAGGTTGAAGCCTTAATATATCAACAATAGAAGCAAATGCATCATTCAAAAAGTTATTTGTGATGGCATGGAAGGCCAAAGATCATGTCTATGTGGTTAGTTTTGACTGTGGAGAGACTAGTGGCTTGGTCTTAGCCCTTCTTGACCACCAATGTACCATGTTGACGACCTAGTATGACCACTATAGAGTGCAACTAAGTTGATGAGAACATGATGGAATGGAAACAACCAATGGGATTGACTCTATGCAAAGTTGATAGTATGATTACATGGCACCATACCAAATAATGATGTGAAAAGTGAGTTGATGGAAGGTAGCCAAAGTTATTTGAAGAAAAATGAGGTTGTAAAGTTGACAATGATGATGATTAACAAAGAATAAGCATCTAGAGATGCCCATATTGGTGGAACTAGGAAAAGAAAGAGGCTAAAGCTAGTGGCAAAAGGCCAATGCAATGCAATGGCCTCAATAATGATGTAAAAAATGGTGCAAAAGAGAAAATCTAAATCCTTATCTTTACAAATAGAGAGGGAATGTGTTTGGAGGTGAGGGGTGGCTTTAAGAGGGGGCCACAATTGTTACAATGGGGAAAGGTGATAGTTGATAGAGAGGAGATTGTGGAGGCACTACTAGAGGTGATCATGAAGAAGAAGAGAAAGGGAGTAAAGTTGGGGGAAGGGTGGAGACAGTCGAAGGCCAATGTTATTAGTGTGGAGAAACAAAATCCTAAGGTGATGTTCAAAGGAAGGAGTTCATGGAAGTGTGGAGAGAGCTCACAGAGTTGGCCCGTATAGATTGGAAGTATCTTGGACTTGAGATCTCCCCAAAAGCTTGCCCAGTTTGATTGGAGTTGCAAAGGATTGTGATGTTGATGCTCTTAGTGTGTGAGTATTGGATAGAAAACTTGATTTTTTTAGATAAGGATTGTAAACATGTAGGCACTATAATATCTAATGTAGAAAGTTGCTTTGTAATAGTCATAGTGCCCCATAGAGAAGACTTTGCATCATAGTGCCGATAGAGAAGGCTTTGGATCATAGTGCCCTTAGAGAAGAATTTGCAAACATTTGTTCCTCCTAGAGTTGTAATATCGAGTTCACCAAAGAGTAAGCTGTATGATAGACTTGCCATTATACTGAATGTTCCACTAATCATGGCCATAAAGGTTTGTGATCTTTTATCTTGTTTTTAGGCTACAAGAGGACAGGTATATAATATGTTTCTTATTGTTTTCTATAATGAGCACTAAATTTTCTTAATTGTTCTCATTGGGCTTAAGATATACGATGCTTTCTAGTAGTGATTGGGAGCTTTTTTTGATGTTTGTCTCTTAGGTAGTGCCCTATATCTCTTTTCTTTTCATCAACATATCATTTTAGTACCCCCTAAGGATGTTTCTACAAGATCCAAGTGGAGGATATGGCCATGAAGTTCAGCATCTGTTAACCCCAATTCACTAATTCGAGATGGCAGAAAAATGAAGGAAAAAGCAAAAAAAGGATGGAAAAAGATCAAAGGCATAGAGGTGGCCCCTAAAGCTAAGCTGGGGCAAAAAGCACAATTTTAAATGAAAGGAACCTTAGAAAACTTTAAAAACTCTTGTAAAAGAGCGCCAGGCTCCTCCTGTGCCATTTGTAAAAGAATAGACGGGTATAGGTTTAGGGTATGAAGCAAGAAGAGGGAATTAGAAAAAGGGACCTTGCCACAATGGCCAGTCATGTAAAAAGGGATGGGTGCCCATGGGAATTTAGGGTTTTGTATATAAAGTTCAAAAAGTGAATGAGAGCTCATTCTTTGGTGTGTGGCTAACAAGAGTCCTCTCTTCTCTTCTCTTCTCCTTGCTTGTGTGTGTGCTCTTGAGAGAGGGAGTGTGACAGTGTGAGAGAATGAGTGTCTGGGAGTGAGGGATCAAGAGGGTGAAGCTCTTCACCATTTCTTCTTCTCTCTTCTTCTCTCTTCTTCTCTCTTCTCTTCTCTTCTCTTTTCTTACGCACGCGGCTATGGTGGATGGAGCTTGGAGATGAAGGAGGCTTGAGGATGCTTGAGCTAGCATCTAGGATCGTGGAGCTACCGGCGTGTGTGAGAGGGGAGGCAACTCATTTCGACATTAAGGTAAGCTCACTACGCCCTGAGAGGATCGACAACGTGTCGGCTAGGTGAGAGATAGCCATGAGAGCTCTTTTGGAACGCTTGAAGCAATAAGTAGTCCATGGGTCTTGGCAGTTGAGCGAGAGCTCCCACATTTTGGTTCCGTTGCCGAGACCTACGGATTCAAGCTTGAGCACTTGTGCACCTCATATCGAGCATCAAAGTAACGGATTCATCCTCAAAACGGAGCTTGAGATAGGTAGGAAGGGTTTTTTGTCTTTGAAACAAGTAAGTATTTTGGGTTATCTTGTTGGTTTGATGATTGGAAAAGATGGAGGAATCATTTCAGTTTTTTGCCTTTAATCTTTGTTGCATTTAGCATAGGTTAGGATTAGGAAATCGGATCGGAAAAGCGTAGGGTTTGCTGCTGTAAAACAGGGCACAAATCATGCAAAAATGGAAAAAAAGAGTGCTTGGGATGTTTAATGTCTGCAACTGAGTGATTGGGGACATCAAAACCTTACCTGGGAAGGGGTTTAAGAGCCAAGAGGTCAAGGAAGAGCTCATTTCATGCCCTGACATTGAGAGAGAGAGAGAGAGAGAGAGAGAGAGAGAGAGAGAGAGAGAGAGAGAGAGAGAGAGAGAGAGCTCTTGGAGATTCGATTCGATCTTGCCGCCAGGGAGTCTACCGCACGTTCCAGGTATATCAAGGCCTTCCCCTTATGCCTTCGTACTAATTTGGAAGCTCTTGTGTGATATGATTGCATGTGTCGCAAGATTTAAGCAAAATAGTGTGTTTGCCTGCCGTCGTCGCACACCGTTTGGCATGTCCGAGTGACCGATTCTTGGGCTAAGTCCCAGAATCGACCCTTGTGGAGCCCCAAGAGGAACACCAAGGAAAAGGGAATTCTCTTGCAAGAAAATCTATCTTGTAACATCAACAAGCTTTTTTATTAGGTTTTATATTATCACAATGAAGAAAAGAACACCAGGCACAACAAATCTTCATGCAGCATCATGTAGATCTCCCACGGATTTGATAGAATCAACCATATTCTTCAATATCTTCACAAAATCCATCAATATAATAAAGAAAGCAAAGGAATACACCATCTTTGAATGAAAATACATCACATAGTATTCATCTTCAATATCTTCATAGTCTTCTCTCTCAATCTCTCATATACAATCACTTTGTTTTAATAGAATTGGCTATCTCTGACTCTCTCTCTCTCTCCATCAATAATACCTCATATCCTCACTACAATCTCTCATAATCACTCATAATAATCCTTCTTTGGTCGTGGATACCCCTCCCAAGAGGTATGTCAGATATGAAGAGTCACCAGAGCCACTACAGTGTCCTTTCATAACTCACCACTGTCACTTCACTTTAGTCTTTACTTGAGTCTTCAACAGCTACTTCTTTCACTTCTTTTAGCTCTTTTGCACTTGTATTCACCTCTTTCCAAGGTTAGAAAACTTTCCCAAGCTACACTCTCATCCATCAGAATACATACAGAAGCATACAGAACAGTCATAGTACAGCACTAGAACAGCTACAGTACAGTTACAGTACAGAAACAGAGCAGAGACAGAAGGTCTACAGAAGGTTATCAAAACCTCATAACTCATACTCAAACCATTCCAAACCATCAAAAACCACTCAATAAGCTTCCAAAAAATCTCAAACCCTATCAATCAATACTCCATCCCTCCTTACAGAGAGAAAACAGAACAAAACAGAAGCTCAATAGAACCAATCAGAACATATCAGAACATCATCTCTACTAATAAACATCATGAGCTTAATAAAAGCATTCCAACCTATCCAAAACACTCTCAAACCACTTCCAAACCAATCAATCATCTCATAAAATCAACCATTCAACTCTCAAAAACAACAAAAATCAGCCAAAAAATAGGTCATTTCAACACTCAACATATCCCCACACTTAATAAGGAAGCATCCTCGCGACCCAAGAAAAAGGGAATACAAGTTCATTCAAAAGCTCAACTTTGATCTTCAATATCTCTTCAAAAACAGTCCATCCAACCATGACTCCAACTTATCACCTGTATCTGATATAAAAATACAACGAAAGGAAAACACTTTATACATTAACACTTCTTATCAAACTGGAAATCACAACAAACTTGTAAAGGATATAAGAGGTTGCTTCTTCTTCTGCATCAGCATCTTCAATTATCCAACCACGACCCCATCACCACAATGCTCCAAAAATGTAGCTCGCACGAAAGCCAATCGAATAGGCAACCACCATGATCTTATTACATAAATTAACCCACATCACAAACACTACACACAACACAACCATCTGAATGACTCCTCCAAAAAGAGAGATTTTATCATTAAAAATCATCCACCATACATGGCAAAGGTATCAATGAAGATGATCCCTCTTGAAAGATTAGTGATTTCGAAAACGATCCATAGATAAAGATTCATCTACAAATGTCTTGGGAGGATTCTGAAAAAACTGAAGGTAGCACATCCTTTCCAACAGGACAAGGTATCTGCTAGGGAGACAAAGGGCATGAAAGTACAATATATCCAATTGCTGGGAATCAATGCTCACATTGACATTCATGCACAACTTTGGAATAGGCTTTGAATCAGTATGAGAATGCCTATGCATATATGCCAAGTACCAAGCAAAATGAGCAGTTAATCTCACCGAAGGATCCAGAGACTGTGAATATTGATGAGCAAAATGAATATAGTTCTGGTATGCTTGACTGGTAGTTGTCCATTCTCCTGGGATTATTGCCCAGTTTATCTGAGGTCCTGTAAGAGAATCATTCGAGCTCCATCCCCTTCTTCTGGAAATCTGATGATCAAACCCGTCATAGTCACTAACCAACTGAGATGGTTGAGATATAGAAGTGGCAGGAGATGGAAGTGGAATAAGGAAAAGTGGATGAAGAGATGGGTAGGCAAAATCATAAAAGGAGGAATAATTTAAAGGAGTGGCTGAAAATTTTAGGGAATCACTTAGGAAGGGTGTTAACTAATAAATAGGAAAGGTAGAAGGTACATGAATGGATGGAGAAGGACATGGTGGAGAAGGGAAAAATACTCTATCCTCGATAAAAGAACAGTATGTAAATATGGGAATTTGAGGAAAAGATTGAGGTTGGAAAAGAAGGGGTAAGATGGTTGTGGAATTGGTTTGATAGAGGGAAAGATATATATCATAACGGTGAGCCATTTGTTGGTAATACAGTAGGGTAGGAATAGAAGGACCTAAGATAGATCTTCTCTAATAGGCATCAAAAAAGGTAGAATCAAATGGATTATGCTTGGAAAGATAAGCTAAGAGATCCACCCTCAGTTGGTTAGTGCTCTGGACATAGGTAGGGGTTGTGTTCTATCTTTGATTCAGGACCACAGAATCAATCATGGTATGCCAGGAATTATCAGGGCAAGTAGCCACTTTGGAGGAGTAACTCTGAAACATGTAATCTATTCGCAACTCCAAATGGTTGACATACAAAACAGCTTGTAAAACCACGTCTCCCACATACCAAGCCATATCCACTTCATCTGGAATCAACAAGTCTCCTCGTAGATACATATATGACATCAACATGGTATCGGTCGTGACAGAATCTTGAAACACCATACGGACCACCTGTGTCAGCAACTCAGGAGACCAAGCCCCACTCCAACCATCCTCTCGAAGAGGAAGATCCATCGTGGAAAGCTTCATGTAGAAGGCCAACTTCTGTAATTGATAGTGGACAAAGAAAGAATGGTCCGGAGGAACATATTCCTGATATTGCTCAAATGTAGACCATAGCAAATCCATCCGAGATTGCAATCTTTCCACTTTATCTTGGAAGAGAGGACACAAGGTAGCTTGTCTCTGAAGAGCTGCCAAGTCCTGCCGTGAGAGAGAAGGGATCAAGGGAACATGAGGGCTTGGAGGAACAGACCGTGACTTTGCCAGTTGATCTTGCAACTGCTTGATTTGGGAAGCTTGTGATTCCACTGTGTCATTAGCAGTCTGTAAGGCTGAAAGTTTGACATCTAAAAGAGTTTGGAACTCTTGCACTTCTGTGGACATCCTCTTCTCCTCTGAGAGGCTAGTAACCTCTGATTGAGCCCCTATTAACTGAATCTTCAAAGAAAATATCTCATCTCTTTGGGTTTGAATCAGTTGGGTTTGTTGCTCCATCTGCTTAAACAAATCTGCTAGGGTATCCTTACCAGAGACTAACTCGGATGTTGCCTTATGTAACTGGTTCTTAGACTGCATCAGTTCTTCATAAAAGGAAGCGTACAGCTGTTGAACACAGGCTGTCACACTGACAGTTCAATGGAACTCTGAATGTCTTTACATAGGAAAGGAATGGCATCTCCCGAGACTAGACTGTTCAGTGAGGGGACTGATATGTCCAACGAACCTTCTCGATGTACTTTGAACAGGTTATTACATGTGAGATAAGTAGGGAGATCACTGCCAGAGGTAGCAGGAATGGGCACTGAAGGAAGAATTGAAGGAGCTTTATCTGCTACCCGCTTCAAGCGTTTGCGCTGTATGACCAGGGGAGGCGGAGAATCCAAATCCTCTATATTAATTGGTTCTGACTCATCTGAAGGTGGAGGAGAAGGTACTGGATCAAATGGAGGAGGTGGAGGCACACTCTTCTGTAAACTTGAGTAGGTTAAGAAGGCAGACAAGTACGATCCATAGGTGACATTGGTAACATTGCCCCTGGTGACTTTGACGAAATGTTGATCTATCTTAGTGAGTAGGTAAGTGCTCCAATCAATAGCTACTCCTTTTAACACCATCCTTGAAGCTGTAAAGAGCTCTTTGAACAAGTAATGGGATGGCGTTTTTGCAGGCATAAACCTGTCTTGGAGAAACTAACAGACCAACTTCCACACAGGATCAGTGATCATGGAAAAGGAAACTCCTGAAGAGTTGATCACCTTCTTAACATCCAGAATTTCCCTGGTCTGCTTTTGTAACAGCTTCAAAATCTCTTTGTTAGAGAAAAGCTGGCGAGTTGTAACAAAGGGTTCACCTTTGGAGGGAAGAGACAGAGCCTTCCCGAGGCCTCGAGGTGTCAAAGTCATGGAAGTACCCTGGACCAGTCCCGACTTCTTGCTGTAGGAGGCTAGAAACTCGTCACACATCGATGGATCCTCTGGAAGCAATGGAAAGGAGGCAGCCACGAAAGTGGCGAGTCCCGCCTTCGTGAGAGGCTCAAAAGTGAGTAGGGAAGAGTAATCCCTACTGACTAGTGGGACATACTGGATAGGGGGAGGAGCGCGACGCGCCATTCAGATGGTTACACACACACCACAAACACAGACAAACAAGGAGAATGCCTGCCAAGCAACAGACAAAAACCAAAGATAAGATATCAACCAAAACGATAAAACGTGACTCGACCAACTATCCCCAAGCAAACCACAGCCTAGAAAAAATTCGACATGACCTCTAGACATATGCGACCGAAAGCTTCATGCTATGCAACATGCAAACACCCAAATCCCGTATCAGGCAATAAAGAAAAAAACTACACACCGTACCCTTAACCGTAACAAAGACACTGAACCAAAACATAACAACAACCCACACATATTAAGACCACAACTTTGATAATCAGGTTTTGACCATGGAGACAACTCCGAAGACTTCGCATACCCATCCCACGAAACGAGTTCATTAAAAATGGGAAATAAGTGCAGTGAGGGAAAATTAATTTAATGAAAGGTTCATTTTATGAATTATTAAGAAATGGGTGTTAAGTGATAAACCTTATCATGAAAGCGACGGTTCCTTCTTAAAATTTTAATTACCAATTATTAGGTTAAAGCGGTGCTTAAATCCGAATCCCGGACTACGATTCCCAGACTGGGTCTCTAAATGCAAGTTCATTTATTAAAAATTAAGGTGATGCGGAGCGCTTTTTTGCCAGTGCGTGCTCTTGTGACGGCTGGTTCATTTTAATTAAAAATATTAAAGTGCCTCTTAAGCACACTTAGCGCGTGCTAAGTGAACGGCTAGTTGATTGTTATTAAAAAATGATGTGTTTAGCGCGAATGCGCGTGCCATAGTGGTGTTTAGGTTCATTTAAAAAATTAACCGTGGAGTTTTGGGGTAGCGGAAAAAAAAGAAGAAGGAAAAATACCTGGTAGTGGATGTATGTGAATGCAATCAATGCGCTCTTCTCAATCCCAAAAGGTATCTGGATTTTTTCTAGAATTTTCAGTTTATGATTTGAATGAAATAGATTTTTGTATGAATTTAGCATTGAATGAAGTATTTTTACAGCTTAGAAAATAGTCCAAAAATAAGTAAAAATGGTAATGGAATTTTTAGGCATTTTTCAGTAATGAATTTGAAAAATTTTACCATTTTTAATGATTTTTTTTCATTTTTGGGTATTTTTAAAAGAATTTTTAATTTTAAAATGGTCTAAAGTTTTTTTTTTCTTGAAATTTGCAGTTTAGAAAAATATGGTAATTTGCTGCAGAAATATTGGAAAATTTCAAGATTTTTTCTCTTTTTTTTGTGAATTTTAAGTGTTTTTTAATGATTTTTTTAATTTTTCAATGTTTTTTGAAGGTTTTCTGATTTGTGGAATTAAAAATCCTGGAAAATTCCTAGGAATAGACTGCGTGTCAGCCGCGTGTGAACAGTCGGCTGCACACCACCTCACGGACCAGCTAACGCACGTCCCTGCGCGTGAACAGCCGCGAATAGTCTCCCGCACACGAACACGAGCAATCAAAATCGAAAACAGGTGCGTTCACGCGTGGAACGAGTCGCGTGAAAATATGTAATAATAAAGAAAAATTAATATCTCCCAATCCGGGCATCAAAACGAAATGTCATAAATACAAAAAGTGGGCAAGACGGCAGGGGGAAGACAACGAAAACATGCAATGGGAGTTCCGGGGGAGAGACAGGGCGTTCACATGCAAAAAACGCAAAAAACGGATCAAAAACGCAAGTAAAAATTAATATCGGAAGATCCGTGCATCGAAACGAGGTGCAGGAAAAAGGAAAAATGTGCAGAAAGACGTGCCCGACAATCCTATCATAGCAAAACATAGTTTTGACTGAGATAAGACGTGTTCACGAGGGAAAAACCCAAAAAACAGACCCAAAAATAGAATCGGAAAGTAATATTGGACGAACCACTTGCTGGAATGACATGCAGTAAAAAGGAAAAATGTCTGCAGGAAGGGGGGGTACAGGGTTGTCATGTCAAAACGCAGTTCTGGCGGAAGTAAGAGGGGTTCACATGCGAAAAATACCAAAAATACGGCAAAAAACACATTGAAAAATTAATAATTAAAAATACATAAGTCGAAATAGGATAGAGGAAAAAGGAAAAAGGTGGGGAAAGGCGCGGGAGACACGACTGTAAAATCAAATTGGCATTCCGATGCAAACAAGGCAGGTTCACATGAAAAAAGGTCAAAAAGACGCACGAAAAAGTCGTAAAAAACCGCAAAATTAATATTGGACAAACCGTGCATCGGAAGGATACGGAGTAAAAAGGAAAAATGTCAGGGGGAAAGTGGTTGTCAGGGCTATGATGTCAGATCATAGTTCCGAAGCAAGCAAAGCGCGTTCACATGGAAAACCGGCTAATTTATGCAAAATGCTTCAAAAATTAATAACTCGAAAACCATGCACCGAAACAGGGGTAGGTAAAAAGAAAAAATGGTCAGTTCAAAGGGAGGAACAGGGCTATAAGGTTGGATGTAGATTTTAGTGAGCGTAGGGTATGTTCACATGGCAGGACCGTAAAATCAGGGAATTAAGGAGAATTGCAAGGGAACAGCCCCGAGAGTGGGTGGAACATAAATGAGTGGGTGGGAATGGACACCATCAGCGTAAAAGCAAGTCATGGCATAGAGGCATGAGTAGGTTGAGGCGCATGCAAAAGGGTATGCAATGTAGACGCACAGGGACGCGCCCCCACACTTAAAATCTTAACGGACAGGGTTAACCGAGCAACAGGGACCTAGGACCATGGCACAGACCATCCACTAATGTCTCCACACTTAAAACATGAACATCACTGAGAAATAGAAAGTATAGAGGTAGAAAAACTTGGCCCATATTGGTAAGGATTAAGGTTGATTGTCGATGGCACGTCCACTGTCATTGTCGGCTGCAGCAGGAGGTACCAAGGCATCTTCACAGCACACATCCGTCATGGTAGGGACCACGTGGCAGCACCCGAGGAGGTAGCTGGTTGAAGGAATCACAGGAAATTTGTCGATGGCGAGGGATATTGCACTCAACTCACAGTCACTCATATGGAATGAAAGAACTGTCACTCGCCCCATTACTAATATCACTCGAGGAATAATGATTGAAACCCATATCTCGTATCTGGTTTAGAAATTGACAGGGGAATGGTACAGAGGGAGTATGCTAGGGTGCACCGTTGATGGTGCATTAGTGCGTCCAACCCGTCTGGCATAAGTGCAAGGAGGAAGGCAAGGGAGCCTTACAGTGCAGTGTACATAACAGGGTGGCGTGTCTTATGAAGACGGTAGAGACCCACCCCGTGGGTGCATAGGGAAACGGGAACATACCTGACTCCAAGTGTCGTAACGTCCCTCAATCTCACCTCTCGGTAAATGATTGAAGAAACTCCAGTCACACTCAGCCCACCCTCTGTCTCACGCTCTGCTGATAGATAGAGGAGGGCAGCCCTTTCCTGAAACCCATTGATGTAATCCTCACGAGCACTTGTGCAAAGGTTGTATGCCTTGTGGGCATTTGATGGTATAACTGTGCATCCTGCCCTGTGCCGACATACGGTGCGAGAAGGAAGGCTAGGGAGCCTTATAGTGCAGTGCACAAAAACAGATAGTGCTTTGTGCATTGAGGGGCCCATCCCGTGCATGCAACACTTCATTCACACTTCTCACCTCTCATTTGTTTTGAAGGGAAAAGAGTGGTCACTCGCCCCACCCTCTGTCGTACTCTCTGCTGATAGTTACAAAGGGCAACCCATACTCACTTTCCCATCCGGTTAGGATGAAAGCTCACATCACTCGATTGTTTGTCGATGAAGATCGCGTCATCAGTTGTTGAAGAGGCATACCCAGGGAGGTAGCCATCAAATCGAACGTTGTGTTGGATAGGAACATGGCATCTGCTAGAGGACTGGTAGACACTCTGCAGAAAGACCCAGGACACAGTGTACCAAGGGAGGCAGCTTCGGAACTGGATCCTAGGGATAGCAAGTGATGAATCCACTTTCTGGACTGCTGGGTGTTGCCACCTTGTCCACAGCCAGCTTCTCGCCCAAGGGTATTAAACACCTTTTCTAGGAACGAGGCCTGCTATGACAGGGAATTTCTTCCTTTTCTCTCATAACAGTTTTTTTTATTTTTCTTATCTTGTTTTTTTTTTCCTATTCCCGAGGGTGTTTCCACCTTTTCTCGAAGAATAGGTCGGCATGATAGGGACCGAAGTCCTTTTCTCCCATGACCGATATGTATATTTTTTTTGTTTTTTTTTCTTCGAATTAAGTAAGGGAATAGTAGAAATACCATTTATCAGAACCCACCTCGCCACTGGCTGGTGGAAAATAGAGGATAAGAGATCAAGGCTGGAAGATGGGGCTGAGGGGATAGAGGGTTGCGTCCACTTCCTCAGAAGTGGCTGGAGAACGGCTATCAGAAATAGCATCATAAGAGTGAGAGTGCCACGCCAACAGGGGAAAGGATCAGGTGACCGTGATTGTCAAGATCCCAAAGGAGGGAAGTACTTTTTCAAGCGATATCCATTGATCAGGAAGGGATCATCAGAGGCATCAACGGTCTGCACTTGGACAGAGCCATTAGGGTTGACAGCAAGTACCTTATATGGGCCCATCCACCGCTGTTGAAGCTTGCCACGAAACTTGCCAAATCGTGAATCATAGGCTAGGATCAAATCACCTTCTTTGAACTCCTTGTGCTTGATGAAGCTGTCATGGTAAGCCTTGCGTCGAGCTTGCGTGGCTTCCATGCACTGTAGAGCCATCCTGCGAGTTTCGTCCAAACATTCCAAGTGCAGGAGACGGCATTGCAATGAATCAGCATCCCCCAAATGCTCTTTGATAGCCACTCGCAAAGAGGATAATTCCAGTCCAACAGGGAAAACAGCTTCTGTACCATACACCAGCTGAAAGGGTGTCTGTCTTGTTGCTGCTTTATGGGAGGTTCTATACACCCAGAGGGCCTCTGTAAGTCGATCATCCCAATCACGATGATGTGTGGCAATCTTCCTTGTCAAGATCGAGCAGAGGATGCGATTGGTGACTTCGACTTGGTCGTTGCCTTTGGGGTAATAAGGAGTGGACTTGGGATGGCGGATCTTATATAGCTCTGTCAACTCTTCCATGACTTTATTAATGAAATGAGTGCCTCTGTCACTTACAAGCTCTAGGGGACTGCCAAAACGGGTGATGATATTCTTGTACATGAACAGGGCCACGCTATTACCATCGTCCCGCTTTAGGGCTTTAGCTTCACACCACTTTGTGACATAATCCGTACATATGAGGATGTATCGGTTCTGTTTCCTTCTGGTGGGAGGATCGATTGGGCCTACGAAGTTGATGCCCCACTTCTCAAACGGCTTCAAGGGAAGGATAGGTTGTAATGGCATGGCACTTGTTTTGGTGGGTTTCCCCATTCTCTGACAGGCATCACATCGCTTACAGTAGTCATAGGCATCCTTATGAATGGTAGGCCACCAATATTCTGCTAGCAAAGCCTTCCTGGCTGTGGCTTCTCCTGCAAAGTGGCCTCCACATGGCTCGTCATGGCAAGCCTTCAAAACAATCCCAATATCATCTCCTGCAACACATCTTCTGAGCACTTCATCTTTGCCTTTCTTGTACAGTGCACCGCCTAGCAGGGTGTAGGGGGCTGATTCTAACATAAGCTTCTTCCTTTCCCGAATAGAAATGCCAGGAGGGTACTGTTGGGTTGCTAGCAGATTGGCAATATCTGCATACTAGGGAGTTATAGTTTCTACCAGGAATAGAGAAGCATCAGGGAGGTCTCGATTATCCTGCTCCTCGTCCGCAGTCTGTGGGATACGCAACAGATGATCAGCCAGAACATGGGAACGACCAGGTTTGGTAATTACCTCAAAGTCAAACTCCTGAAATAGAAGGAGCCATCTCATCATTCGTTCTTTCACATTCGCTTTGTTCATCAAGAAGGACAGGGCCTCATGATCCATATAAAATTTAAAGTGGGTAGATAGGAGGTAGTGGCGAAACTTCTCTAGGGCAAACACCATTGCCAAGCACTCAAGCTCTGTCACTGTATAGTTCCGTTCCCTATCAATGACTTTCCGGCTTGCGTAATAGATCGGTTGATCCAGCTTCGAGGAGCCCTTCTAGCATAGAACTGTGCCTAAGCCTTCAATGGATGCATCAGTGTGTACATGGAACTCCTTCGTCCAATCAGGAGGTTGCAGAATGGGTGCCTCAATTAGACACTGCTTCAGAGTGTTGAAGGCTATGTCACATTCTTCCGTCCAAATAAACTCTGCATCTTTCCTCAGAAGCTTGTGCAAGGAGGTTGCCTTTGTTGCAAAATGGGCTATGAGCCTTCTGTAGTAACCCACATGGCCTAAGAATCCCCTCAACTGTTTGAGGTTGGTGGGTATTGTCAGAGCTGCGATCTTTTCGATCTTTGCAAGGTCTGTTGATATCCCTTGTGCAGAGACAATGTGGCCCAACAGAACTCCAGAAGAGACCCCAAATATGAATTTGTCGGGGTTGAGGGAAATCCCATACTCTCGGCATCGGTCAAAGCATTGTTCCAGGTGTCCCGAGTGTTCACGGATCAAACTATAGACACAGAAGTCATCCAAATATACCTCAATAAAGTCGTGCAGATGATTTTGGAATGCCGCCATCATGACTCGCTGGAAGGTAGCAGGGGCATTGCAGAGTCCAAACAGCATCACTCGGTAAGCATAGGTCCCCCATTCTGTGGTAAAGGTTGTTTTAGACTGGTCCTCTTCTGCGATTTGCACTTGGTTGTATCCGCTGAATCCATCCAGAAGGGAATAAAGCTCATGTCCTACCACTGTGTCCAACAGTTGGTCTGTGAAAGGGATAGGAAAGTGATCCTTCTTCGTCTTGGAATTCAACTTGCGGAAATCCACACAGATTCGCAATTTGCCATTCTTCTTGGGTACAACCACGATGGGTGAAACCCTTTCACTATTTGCCACTGGATAGATGAACTCGGCTTCCAGAAGCTTTAGCAGCTCTGCTTTCACCAATGTGGAATAATTTGGGTTCATTCGCATCTGTCGTTGCCGTACTGGCTTGGCATCAGGCTCAAATCAATATGATGCTGACATATTCTGGGATCAATCCCCTTTAGGTCTTTGTAGGACCAAGCAAACACGTCCAAATTCTCTTTCAACAAGTTGTACAAAGTTGACAACTCCTCTTTTGGGAGGCTGCTACCCACCTTCAAGTGGCATTCAGTGCCATCCGCATCCACAAAAGTTAATTGCCTTTCACCTTCTATTTCACGGATGAAGGTCCCACGGACTACTTCTGGATACAGATCCGACTCCTTCAAGGGAGTGGTGTCCTCTTCTGATGTCCCACTAGAACCAACTTCTTCTTTTGGTGGAGACTTAGGTTGCTCCTTGAGATGTTGAAATGGGATTAGAGCCGTTTTGGGTTTGGTTTTACGATTAATTACCTCTTGGCTTGAAGACTCATCTTCTGATGACGAGTCCAAGAATGTCACATAACATGGACCCTCTGATGCCTGTTGGAATCATGAGACTGGTGCTTGTTGGCACGGTGCATCATCATCATCTTTCTTTGGCAAGGATGGGTTAGGATGGCAAGAGCCACTGTTGAAAGACGGCTTGTCCTTCTTAACCCATTTCTTATAAAGATTTTGCATATGAGAAGATCCATTTACCAGACCAAAAGTTACCATCACCATTCTGTCCCACAGCATGAGCTCATCTGCTTCTGATGCTTCTGGAACTTCTTCTTCATATATATCCTCGTCAGGTGGGATAGACTCTTCCATCTCGCTTTCATAACCTTCTTCTTCAATATCATCTCCATTCTCTTCTGTCTCTGTCTATGTCTTTGTCTCTGGCTCTGTAGGAGCTCTGTAAGAGAAGAACACGTTCTCTATTTCATCTTCTGCCTCTATCTCTGGCTCTGTTCTGGCCATGTAACAGAGAGAGCAGTACATCCATGCTTCTATCTCACTGTCAGAAGTGATTTCAAAAATCATTCCTGGTTCAGGCAGGAAGTATTCACCCATTGATAATGGCTTTGCATCTTTTGGGAGTCGGCTTACAGTATCCACTGTTAAGGAACGTGCCACTGTTTTCTTGGGAAGGATCTGTTTGACAGCATCTTCGTCTGCTGATGTTCCATCTGTAGCCTCATTAGGGGAGTCAAAAGATAATTCCAAGGAGGTGGATCCATACCCTTTTTGAGCACCATATAGCTTCAACACCACTTTATTAGGACCTCTACCCAAGGTCAAGGTTCCTTTGAACCAATCCGTCCTTGCTCTGGCTTCAAAAAGCCATGGTCTGCCCAGTAACAGAGGGTAGGATATACCATAAGAGTTTGGCTTCACCACCAGATAGGTTAGCCAATAATCTTTTCCAGCCACTGTAGTCTTCACATATGGGAGAATGCCCAAAGGCTTGATTCTACTCTGATCCGCCAGACTGATGAGCCATTGGGTTGGTTGCACACCTTGTAGGCCTAGATCCTTCATTGTCACATCTGTCAAAATGTTCACTGATGAGCCACCATCAATCATTGCATTTGCAATGAAGCAGCTTTCTATCCACATGCCAGTCTCTGGGGTACCCGGATCTAAGAAGGCGTTAGCTACGTTCATTTCTTTTACAGGCTCTGAAGCTTTGTTGGAATTTGTTGCTGTTAAGGGAGCAATCCTTAATCCACGTCTTCTTGTCAGTATACTTTTGAACCTTTTTCGGCAACTGGGAGACAACATCAATAATTGTCGAAATGTGAGGTTTGGTTTAAAGGTATCTAGATCTCTGACCATATCGTATTCCTTAATAGGATCCACTGGCTTCTCTAACCGGTTAGGGAATGGGGCAACACCCATTTTCATTTTCCTTGTTTCTTCCAACAGGGGCATCATGGGAACTTCTTCTGCCACTTGTGGCACTTCCTCCTCTTCTATCTCCTGAACCTCTGGTCCTGTCTTTGGAACTTTCTCTCTGACTCTCTGTGGCACTGTGGTGCTCTGTACGGCACTGTCAGGCTCTGTTCTGTTCTGTACTTCTGGTGGAAGATTGAACTTCACTATTCTGGCAGGAGGATTATTTTCTTTTTGGATAGGTGGTTCCGCCTTCTTTGCACGTGTGATGGCAGCAACTTCCAATTCCACTAAATTGGAGGTAGGCTCTTGGGCCTTGGTCGGACTATCAGTAGCACTGTTTTTCACTGGGGCTGGGCTTGGACAGTCTTTTGCAGTGTGGCCTTCTCCTTTGCATCGACTGCATAAGGGCTTGTAATCCACTGACCTTCTAGGATTTGGACAATTTGGTGAGATGTGTCCCTTTTCTCCACATCTATAACACTCCACTTCTATCCTCTGACCATCGCCAGACTGTCTTCCTCTGTAACTTTGAGAGGGAAATCTTCTAGGTCCGAAATTAGGACCAAACTCTCTAGGCTTGGGTCCAATATCCTGTGTTGTCATTTTGGATTCCAACAAGTTGAATCTTGCGTCTTCTTCCTTCCTTCTCCTATCATGCATCTCCTTCAGAGAGCAAATGTCCTCTGTATGGTTCTTCCGTAAACAGTAGGAACAGAAGGCTCCAGGGATGGTTGGTTTTCGTGTACATTCAGTGGCTAAATGGCCTGCTTGATGACACTTATCACACCAAGTATTTGACCGCATCACATCTCTTCCTGCTCCTGCAACCTTGGATATGCTAGCGGTATTCACTTTCAACGTCTGTAGCTGCTCTGTAATCACATCCATCAACTCCTTTTTTATGCTTGCAACTGAGTTGGATAAGTAATCATTCAAGCTTTCTCCTCCTAAGGTACTGGCAGTAGGATTTTGAGGAGTTTCTGTAATCACTGCATAAACAGGTTGGACTGGTGCAAAGGAATCTCTGTTCTGATTCTGATTCAGAGCTCCTGTTTGAACTGTCGGCTGTTGGCTCCAGTTGGTAGGGTTCCACTGTTGTTGCTGATTTGACATTGGGGAAATTGGTTGGGACCATTGTTTTTGTGATTGAACCATCATTTGAGGCATGGATTGTGGCCACTGTGGATTTGGTGCATTGTACTGTGATACTGTGGGCATCTGTTGGTAGGGGTAGGGGACTGTCCCTAGGACTGCATTTGGTGGGTACATCATTCCTGGCATCAGAGGAGGTAGGACTCCTCTTCCTGTATTCATCGCCAATCTAGCTTCCACTTCATCGTACAGTCTTGCACCTTCTGTTGCAGCTTGCAATGGGGCTGGTCTTTGTAGCTCCACAAACGTACAGACTTCTGGTTGTAATCCTTTGAGAAACACCCCCTTCTGAATGCCATCATCTAGATTATGGTTAGTCCATCTCTTCAGGATGGATTCCATTCGTGAGACATAAGCTTCTACTCTTTCTCCAGAGGACTAACTTAGGTTCATAAATTCCTCTTGCATCCGCTCTTCAAAACCTTCACGCCTGAATTTAGTGAGGAAGGCCAACTTCAGGTCTCGTCCCATGTGCCAAAAGTTCCTACTGCTTGTCTCTCATACCACTGAAACGTCGCGCCCTTGAAAGTGGTAGGGAATATTGTTAACCAATGCTCAAGGGTTCTGGCATTGTTAGCCATACATGCTACCATAAACTCTGCTACATGAAGATCGGGGTCTTCATTGTACTCTCCCTTAAAAACTGGCAATGGGACTACATTCGCTGGCCTGTCATCAATATTTCCAGGATGGATCTGGCTTGGAAGTGGACCTCCAGCAGAGGAGGAGGAAGGGCTTGATGTGCCATTGGGACTTCTGTGATGAAGAGTTCCGCAAGGGCGTCAAAGGCGGCTTTTGATGCGAGCTCGTTCGCACCTTTGATTTTTGCTTTCTCTCTTCTCACGTACCTCTGGACTCGTTCTAACGCTTGCCCCTTTATTGTGTCATTCATCAGGGGGTTGGCTCCACTCTGTTGTTAGTGCTCCACAAAGGGTTAACAGAAGGCTTCAGTCTCTAGAGGACTCTTTTACCAACATTTCTTCTACTTCTTCCTTTTCAACGTCTCTAAATTCCGCTTTCATGCCACTGCACAGAGGAAGATATTCGGTTCTGAAGGTGTCAAAATGCATACGTCTGAGCATTGTGGTGGTACCATTATCATAGTAATGCCAGCTGCTGATAGTTTCAATAGTGTATGTTGTGAAGAACACTCTGTCTACCAACTTCCAATGGGTTGCCAATTGAACAAACAGAAGATTATTAGTGCACCAAGCATCCCATGTATCTTGTTGTTGAGCATCCACGAACAAATTCCAACTCTTTTCCTTCTTGTCTTTGTGAACCTCCACAGACCAAGACTCCTGAAGCTTCTTCACAATCTCCCATTTGATGATATCTGGAAACTTCTCAATGAATGTCAAATCTTCCATGTATGGTCATTCTCTCTGTTTCTGCTCTTCAGTTTGTCCCCAAATAGTTTGCCACCAAGATGCAAGTTTCTGCTGCTTCAACAGAAAGAGGAAACTGTCCACCACATAGAGCGTGCATCATGATGGTGATGTGTTTCCGCCATTGTGGGATGAAATTCTTGTGGAAAGTGGATTGGATTATGAGAAATTCCAACTCTTCAGTGGAAGAAGGAACTTTACAAACATCCATTGAATTCTTCTCTTCTTGGCAATGCCATTTCCTTCATTTTCAGCCTCTTCTGGTGCTTGTTGATGGCAAGTTTCCTTGTCTGCGCACCAAAAACATGGAGCCCCAAGAGGAACACCAAGGAAAAGGGAATTCTCTTGCAAGAAAATCTATCTTGTAACATCAACAAGCTTTTTTATTAGGTTTTATATGATCACAATGAAGAAAAGAACACCAGACACAACAAATCTTCATGCAGCATCATGTAGATCTCCCACGGATTTGATAGAATCAACCATATTCTTCAATATCTTCACAAAATCCATCAATATAACAAAGAAAGCAAAGGAATACACCATCTTTTAATGGAAATACATCACATAGTATTCATCTTCAATATCTTCATAGTCTTCTCTCTCAATCTCTCATATACAATCACTTTGTTTTAATAGAATTGGCTATCTCTGACTCTCTCTCTCTCCATCAATAATACATCATATCCTCACTACAATATCTCATAATCACTCACAATAATCCTTCTTAGGTCATGGATACCCCTCCCAAGAGGTATGTCTGATATGAAGAGTCACCAGAGCCACTACAGTATCCTTTCATAGCTCACCACTGTCACTTCACTTCAGTCTTTACTTGAGTCTTCAGCAGCTACTTCTTTCACTTCTTTTAGCTCTTTTGCACTTGTATTCACCTCTTTCCAAGGTTAGAAAAATTTCCCAAGCTACAATATCATCCATCAGAACACATACAGAAGCATACAGAATAGTCATAGTACAGCACCAGAACAGCTACAGTACAGTTACAGTATAGAAACAGAGCAGAGACAGAAGGTCTACAGAAGGTCATCAAAACCTCATAACTCATACTCAAACCATTCCAAACCATCAAAAACCACTCAATAAGCTTCCAAACAATCTCAAACCCTATCAATCAATACTCCATCCCTTCTTACAGAGAGAAAACAGAACAAAACAGAACAAAACAAAAGCTCAACAGAACCAATCAGAACATATCAGAACATCATCTCTACTAATAAACATCATGAGCTTAATAAAACCATTCCAACCTATCCAAAACACTCTCAAACCACTTCCAAACCAATCAATCATCTCATAAAATCAACCATTCAGCTCTCAAAAACAACAAAAATCAGCCAAAAAACAGGTCATTTCAACACTCAACACCTTGGCCCACTTACTCTCGGCCGACACAGTCCACTAGTTGAGTCACCCATCCGAAGGAACCCACTCGGCCCGAAGTTCACTCGACCATATCGAAACTCAGCCCTTGGCCCGCGCACTTCGGCCTGTTTGAATAGATCCCCTTGGCCCGCCGTCCGAGTGAATCTCCTCAGCCCGTCTGAATCGCCCTGCCCGAGCTTCCCATTCGGCCCTCGGCCACGACAACTCGGCCCGTTCGAGCGACACACTCAGCCCACGACTTCCATTTGGCCCTCGGCCCATTCGAATCCATCACTCGGTCCCTGCAATTCGGATGAGTTGGGCCGAGTTAGGATTTTTCCAAATTTTTAAGAAATTAGACCACACTCGGCCTGGCCGCCTAAACCTTCGTGAGTCCTCCCAACACGCAAAACTTGATTCTGTCATAGGGAAGATGCAAATTCGTAGGACGCAGCCACTTAGTAGCTCGAGTAGGCTATTGCGAGACCCAGAGTCCTAGCGACAACGAGCTGAGCCAAAGACCCTGAACAAACCTAAAACGGGTAAGACAACGTAACGAGAAACCCTAAAACCTGACAAGATGGCCAGAAGTGGGTCAACAAGCATGCCAGGTGTAAAACGAAGCGAGAGTGCATAAGCCGCTTAGATACTTGTTTTCCGCACTCACCCTGAATTTTCGCACTTGAAGTATACTTAAGGACGACTGAAAGCCTGATTGAGCACAAGTGCACGGGAAAGAACACACACACACCGAGTAGAGATAAATTGAGGAGTGGATGCAATAAGTCAAGGAACTCACTCAGATAAATACCTCAAGGAACCCACCAATAGGAAAAGATCCCAAGACATAGATGAATGACCAAAGCACAGAGTAGGACCAAGCAAGTGGCGCTAGAGAGGTGGATCTGACCAACTTACTCAACCTGATCGATAGCTTGGTGGAGCACAAGAACATGATCATGACAAAGAAAAGCTCAAACTGCAGGCCAAATGAGAAACTCGACTTAGGAGTTTTTGCAAAGGCAATTTAGCAACTAGTGAGCAGCTACAATATGCACGCTTGGTATGAGCACTGCGGCAGAATGGCAGAGGCCATCATAACAAACTTGGAAGAGGAACGGAAGCTAGCCCACAAGGCGCTGCAAGGCATAGTAAAATAGAACCAAGACCAGCATGCTAGGAGCTTAAGGTAGAACGCGAAATTGCACGAAGTACAGCGGGTGCTGAACCTAACAAGTGGGAATCAGACCGATCATGAGAGAGCCCTAGAAGGAGACTTGACATTGAGTGAGCTTCTCATGAAGTGACTGCTCGACAACACAGCAGCAGAGCAAAGTGCTGCAGCACTAGTGACATCATTACTAGTAGGATTAGGAGCAAACCAAGGCTCTAAGGGCCAGCCTAAAATCCCAATTGTTGCAAAGTATATCGACAAGTACCAACCCCATGATGATCCCTATAACTTTGTAGAGCAATTCGAGCAAGTCTGCAAGGCCAATGGCCTCACCGACTTGACTCAACGCTCTCAAGTATTCGGGCTTTACTTAGGAAACAAGGGTAGGACTTGGTACACAAGTGTAGATGCCGGAGAACGAGCGGACTTTAACGGCCTCAAAAACATCTTTATCAAGAGATTCTCTGAGCCCAGATACTCTGACAATCTGCTAGTAAGACTGATGAATGTCAAGCAGAAAGAGAAAGAGGGCATCCGCGATTATGTCACCCATGTGAGGAGCCTCTTCAAGAGAATCCCCATGGGCAAACGACCTACCAAAAGAGCGGTGTCCACAGTGTTTATCAGTGGAATACAGAGTGAAGAGCTTTATAAGGCCTTGGCAGGCAACTCGAGCTTGCAGTGGGACTCGCTAGCTAGGGTGTTTGAAGAGGTCATTTGAGTAGACGACCAACTGAAAGAGCGGAGCTCCAGAAGCTCAAATTCAAAAAAGACCAACTCACGAAGTTCAGAGAGAGCATCAGCCTCTAGTGAACGATCAAGTCCAATGGCCCATGACAAAGGGAAAGCCATTGAGACAAACCAAGACTTGGCTGAGGTAAAAACAGAGATAGCCAAACTGCAGGATATGTTGAGACGACCAACGCGCCCACACGTCCAATGTGTGTACTGTGGCGGAAACCACTTGCCGGCCGAGTGTCAAGACCCTAGGTCATGACCTTGTGCTAATTGTGGAAGATTTGGTCATGACGTCACACATTGGAGATTATCGAGAAGACTTCTGTACTCACAACCATATGGGGCCAGTCATATCTAGCGAGCAAACCCCAACAATTCTTCGGAAGGGGAGCCCCATTGGCCCTTCCTATGCCTAACGACGTTAAACGAGCTGTTCCTAGAATGGACATAAACCCTACAGGCATACTTAGACCTCCTGGTCCCTACGTGACCCATCCATCGAGTGACGCTCCAGTCCACTACGTGGAGGAGCCAAATGAGGAAGAGACTTACGTCTTCCCATACGTCTCGCACGAAGACCAGGGCAATGCAGTCCTTATGGACTATCGACCAATAGCAGTGATGGCACTGGGAAGAGGCCGAGGTAGAGGCCTAGGAGGGCAGACGCAGGATCCAATCATGTGCCAGACTTGTGATCATCTAGGGCACATCTCATCACGTTGTCCTGAAAGGGAGCAACCAAATAGAGACAAGGCAGACCTAAGAGGCCCTGAGTGCGAAATCACTCATCTCTTCATTGATTGTCCCAAGTGAAAACCATCCTTAGATCCAGCCAATGTGCCATCCATCCCATTGGGACTGTTTGGCATCGAGAACCTCAATGGGGAGGCAACACCTATTCCATTGCATGTCATGACCCGAGCATAGACAAAGCAGACCTGCATATCGTTGCTAGGCCCTAGCAACCTCGATGCAGTCTCGATTGAGAAGAAGAGCCATAGACGGAGAAAAAAGAATCCCGAAGCTAATATCATGCTGAAAACTAAGAGTGCCACGACTCTACCTGCTGGAAAGAATGTCACTGACACAAAGGTAGAAACCTCACCTCTTAAGATGGCCGAAAAGGGAAGTGCTAAGGTAGGGGAATACTCGCATCCAAAGCACCAACTAGAGGCTATCGAGAAAGTGAAGGAATGGGTAAAAGAGGCACAAAAGCACCTAAAAGATGCTGAGCCCATCCTAGAGGACAAGATCGAAGATCTCTCCAGCATAAGCATGCCAGTCCCACCCCCTCAACCAAAACCAAGAGATGGACTGTGCTGCAAGCGGTACCGCTTAAGTAAAGCCTTGACGCTACAGGCTAGCAAATCAGTCATCACGGCCATTGGCCAGGACAATCCGGAATAGGAGAAAGATGAGCAGCCAATGACCTCCTTACCATGCTAGTGACCACCCTTGTGACGCTGAGCCTGGGAGACATTTTTAAGCAGCATCCCACCCTATGGTAAGACCTGAAGCAGTGAATTAAAGGACCACGAGAGCAAGCTGCCACAGATTTGCATGACCATGATGTAAAGACACAAATACTGAGTCCGATGCTGCACTTTGTGCCTAAGTCCTTGCACGTTAATGCTTTCTGGGAAGGCACTAAGATGCATGTGCTCTTACCTGTCTCAGCCCTAGGTGACACAATGAGAAAGGGGATTGTAGACACAAGAGCAAGGATTAGTGTCCTGAGCCACGTAATGCTTCAAAATTGGGGAAATCCGCTTGTTGATACCGTCAGGTTCAATGTCACACTAGCAAACAGTATGAGAGTGAAACCATTCGGGGTACTTAAAAACTAGCCAGTGAAAATCGTAGGCGTCCAGTTCTCGATTGACTTTATAGTCATGAAGGGAGTGGACTATGATATCCTATTAGGACGACCCTGGATGCACAATGCCAGATTCATCGAAGATTGGGGTAATAGCTTAATCTTCCTTGGCAATAGAACAGAAGCTGTGAAGGTAGAGATAGACATGTGGAAAACCTCACCAGTCGACTTGGATGCCATCTTCGGATACTTAAAGGTAACGCTCAAGTCGAGAAGTCCTATGGGCCCTTGACCAAGTATATCCCATGCCCGGAGGATGAGCGAGACTGGATGCATGTCCTTGCTACGATCGACTTGCCATTCTCAGATCATGAGGCATATGAGCAAGCCATCAAGACAATTGGCAGGTTAAAGGACACACCCTCCGTACTAGTCTACATGATGGCAAGAACCCTTCATGGGTGACCTAAACCTGTCACATTCCAAGTGCCAAATAACAAGAGGGAACTCCAAGAGATTTTGGAGTATTTGACTGGCAAGCTAGCTGGCAATCCAGCAGCAAACTTCAAGCCACTCCAAGATCTGTTAGATGAACCAAGGTGGCAATGGACCAGGGTGCATGACTTAAACTTCATGCACAATTGGGCCCTAGTCCCCGATCAGAGACAAGAGACATACCAAAACCTAGGAGACGATGAGCAGTCGGACGAAGATGACTCCAATGACAAGTACAAAGACTGTCATTCTTTCAGTGTTGAAAATGAGGGTGAGATAGACACGGTGGAATATGACACTGAGGGACGAGAAATAGAATAGATATGAGTGGACTCTAAGCCACATAAAAAGGGTGTCTTTAAGATAAGGTGAGGGGTCATACGCATGGATTGTGACCGCACTTGGTTGGAACACACAGAAGCCATAGATTTCGAACAAGCAGACCTAACCCAACCAATTACAACACCAATTCTTAGAACAAAGTCACCCTCTGAGCTACGACCGCCAAGAGAAACCACCTCTTCTAGCGAAAACAGCGAGTTTGATTCTGAGTCTGAAGTAAGCTCAGATAGCGACCCAGAAATACCTAGACCATCCAAGACCAAATGCACCGAGGGGGACCTACCCATCCACCTGAGGCACAGACGGTTGAAGGAAGAAAGGGCAAAACAACCTAGGGACATGCAAATGGAAGAGCAAAGAAAGCGGCAGGATCTCTCGAAGAGATTTACGAAATTCAAGAAGGGTGACATGGTAGTAATCCTATTGGGCGCCAAACGCCAAGGGAAAATAAGTGAACCCATTAAGGAACCAGCCAAGGTCTAGGAGGTAAACCTAGCATAGGATGGGGAGACACCCCGACCGGTCTTTATTGCCGATGACTTGACTGAAGAAGAGGAGACGAGTCTTGTTGCTCTCTTGTGAGAGTATATAGATGTGTTCGCTTGGTACTTAGAAGAACTTAAGGGGATAGATCCGAGTGTAGTGACTCATAACATATCCATGATGCCAGACACAACATCGGTTAAGCAGCAACCATACCCGATGAATCCAAAACATGCTCATACAGTCAAGGAGGAGATTGACAAGCTGATGAGAGTAGGATTCATTAACGAAATTGAGCACACAGATTGGGTGTTGCCCATAGTCATAGTGGAGCCCCAAGAGGAACACAAGGAAAAGGAAATTCTCTTGCAAGAAAACCTATCTTGTAACATCAACAAGCTTGTTTATTATATTTCATATGATCACAATGAAGAAAAGAACACCAGGCACAACAAATCTTCATACAGCATCATGTAGATCTCCCACGGATTTGATAGAATCAACCATATTCTTCAATATCTTCACAAAATCCATCAATAGAACAAACAAAGCAAAGGAATACACCATCTTTGAATGGAAATACATCACATAGTATTCATCTTCAATATCTTCATAGTCTTCTCTCTCAATCTCTCATATACAATCACTCTGTTTTGGTAAAATTAGCTATCTCTGACTCTCTCTCTCTCTCTCTCCATCAATAATACATCATATCCTCACTACAATCTCTCAAAATCACTCTCAATAATCCCTCTTAGTCATGGATACCCCTCCCAAGAGTTATGTCTGATATGAAGAGTCACCAAAGCCACTACAGTGTCCTTTCATAGCTCACTACTGTCACTTCACTCTAGTCTTCACTTGAGTCTTCAGCAGCTACTTCTTTCACTTCTTTCAGCTCTTTTGCACTTGTATTCACCTCTTTCCAAGGCTAGAAAACTTTTCCAAGCTAAACTCTCATCCATCAGAACACATACAGAAGCATACAGAACAGTCTATAGAACAGTACCAAAACAGCTACAGTACAGAACAGAACAGAACAGAGACTCTACAGAAGACCTACAGAAGGTTACAAAAGGTCATCAAAACCACATAACTCATTCTCAAACCATTCCAAAATTTCACAAACCATTCAATAAGCTTTCACAATATCTCAATCTTCATCAATCAATACTCCATCCCTCCTTACAGAAGGCAATCAGAACAAAACAGACCAAAACAGAAGGTATACAGAACCAATGAGAACCTATCAGAACATCACAGAACCACATATCTCCACTGATAAACATCATGAACTTCCAAAACACAATCAATATCATCCAAAACACTCTCAAACCACTTCTAAACCAATCAATCATCTCATAAAATCAACCATTCAGCTCTCAAAAACAACAAAAATCAGCCAAAAAACAAGTCATTTCAACACTCAACATATCCCCACACTTAATAAGGAAGCGTCCTCGCGACCCAGGAAAAAGGGAATACAAGTTCAGGGAAAAGCTCAACTTTGATCATCAATATCTCTTCAAAAAGAATCCATCCACCACGACCCCAACTTATAACCTATATCTGATATAAAAATACAAAGAAAGGAAAACCCTTTATATATGAACACCGCTTATCAAACTAGAAATCACAACAAATTTATAAAGGATATAAGAGTTTTCTTCTTCTTCATCAGCATCAGCTTCAACTCTCCATCCATGACTCCATCACCACAATTTTCCAAAATGTAGCTCACACATGAAATCCAATCCAATAGGAAACCACCACGTTCGTATTACATAAAGGAACTCACAGCACAAACACTAATACACAACACAACCATCTGAATGACTCCTCTAAAAAGAGAGATTTTCATTAAAAAGCTTCCACCATACATTGGAAAGGTATCAATGAAGATGATCCCTCTTGAAAGATTGATGTTGTCGGAAACGATCCATGGACAAGGATTCATCTACAAAGGTTTTGGGAGGATTTTGAAAAAACTGAAGACATCACATCCTTTCCAACAGGACCAGGTATCTGCTAGGCAAACAAAGGGCATGAAAATACAATATATCCAGCTGCTGGGAATCAATGCTCACATTGACATTCATGCTCAACTTTGGAATAGGCTTGGAATCATTATGAGAGTGCCTATGCATATACGCCAAGTACCAAGCAAAGTGAGCAGTTAATCTCACTGAAGGATATGCAAACTGTGAATACTGCTGAGCAAAATAAACATAGTTCTGATAAGCTTGACTGGCAGCTGTCCATTCTCCTGGAATTACTGGCCAATTAATCTGAGGTCCTGTAAGGGAATCATCCGAACTCCATCCCCTTCGTCTGGAAATCTAATTATCAAACCCGTCATAGTCACTAACCAACTGAGGTGGTTGAGATATAGAAGTGTGAGGAGAGGGTAGTGGAATAAGGAAAAGTGGATGAAGTGAGGGATAGGCAAAATCATAAAAGGAAGAAAAGGTTAAAGAAGGAGTGGAAGAAATTTGTAAGGAATCACTAAGGAAGGGTGCTAACTGATAAATAGGAAATGTGGAGGGTACATGAATGGATGGAGAAGGACAGGGTGGAGAAGGAGAAAATACCCTATCCTCAATAAAGAAACAGTATGTAAAAATGGGAATTTGAGGGAAAGAGGAAGGTTGGAAAAGAAGGGGTAAAATAGTTGTGGAATTAGATTGACAAAGGGAAAGATATATATCATATCGGTGAGCCATTTGTTGGTAATACAGAAGGGTAGGAACAGAAGGTCCTAAGAGAGATCGTCTATGATAGGCATCAAAGAAGGTAGAATCAAACGGATTATGTTTTGAAAGATAGGCTAAGAGATCCATCCTCAGTTGATTAGTACTCTGGGCAGAGGTAGGAGCTGTGTTTTGTCTTTGATTCAGGACCACAGAATCAATCATGGGATGCCAAGAATTATCATGACAATCAGCCACTTTGGAGGAGTAACCCTGGAACATGTCAGCTATGCGCAACTCCAAATGGTTGACATACAAAACAGCCTGTAAGACCACATCCCCCACATACCATGCCATATCCACCTCATCTGGAATTAACAAGTCTCCTCGTAGATACATGTAGGACATCAACATAGTATCTGGCGTGACAGAATCTTCAAACGCCATCCTTACTACTTCTGTCAGCAACTCAGCAGACCAAGCCCCACTCCATCCATCCTCTGGAAGAGGTAAATCCATCGTGGAAAGCTTCATGTAGAAGACCAACTTTTGTAAGTGGTAGTGGACAAAGAAAGAATGGTCTGGTGGAACATATTCCTGAAACTGCTCAAATGTAGACCATAACAAGTCCATTCTAGATTGCAATCTTTCCACTTTATCTTGGAATAGAGGACACAAGGTAGCCTGTCTCTGAAGAGGAGCCAAGTCTTGCTGTGAAAGAGAAGGGATCAAGGGAACATTAGGGCTTGGAGGAACAGAGCGTGACTTTGCCAGTTGATCTTGCAACTACTTGATTTGGGAGGCTTGGGATGCCACTGTGTCATTAGCAGTCTGTAAAGCTGATAGTTTGTCATCTAAGATAGCTTGGAACTCCTGCGCTTCTCTGGACATCCTCTCCTTCTCCTCTGAAAGGCTAGTAACCTGGGATTGAGCCTCCAGAACTGGATCTTCAAAGAAGAGATCTCATCGCTTTGGGTGGCAACCAGTTGGGTTTGTTGTTCCATTTGTTTAAACAAATCTGTGAGGGTATCCTTAGCAGAAGCTAACTCGGATGTTGCCTTATGCAACTGGTCCTTAGACTACATGAGCTCTTCATAAAAGGACGCGTACAACTGTTGAACACAGGCTGTCATCACTGACAATTCAATGGAACTTTGAATATCTTTACAGAGGAAAGGAATTGCATCTCCCGAGATGAGACTGTTCAGGGAGGGAACTGAGATGTCCAATGATCCTTCTCGATGTGCTCTGAATAGGTTATTACAAGTGAGATACCCAGGGAGATCACTGCCAGAGGTAGCAGGGATGGGCACTGAAGGAAGTACGGAAGGAGCTTTATCCGCTACCCTCTTCAAGCGTTTGCGCTGGATGACCAGGGGAGGCAGAGAATCATCATCCTCTATGTCAATAGGTTCTGACTCATCGGAAGGTGGAGGAGGAGGTACTGGATCTGATGGAGGAGGTGGAGGCACAGTCTTCTGTAAACCTGAATAGGTCAAGAAGGCAGACAAATATGATCCATATGTGACATTGGTAACATTACCCCTGGTGACTTTGACAAAATGTTGATCCATTCTAGTGAGGAGGTAAGTGCTCCAATCAATAGCAACTCCTTTCAACACCATCCTGGAAGCTGTGAAAAGCTCTTTGGACAAGTACTGGGATGGCGTTTTGGCAGGCATAAACCTGTCCTGGAGAAACTGACAGACCATCTTCCATACGGGATCAGTGATCATGGAAAAGGAAACTCCTGAAGAGTTAATCACCTTCTTTACATCCAGCATCTCCCTTGTCTGCTTTTGCAACAGCTTCAGAATCTCTTCATTAGAGAAAAGCTGACGAGTGGTAACAAAAGGTTCATCTTTGGAGGGAAGAGACAGAGCCTTCCCTAAGCCTCGAGGTGTCAAAGTCATAGAAATTCCCTGGACTAGTCCTGTCTTCTTGCTGTAGGAGGCCAGAAACTCATCACATAACGACGGATCCTCTGGAAGCAATGAAAAGGAGGTAGCCACAAAAGCAACGAGTCCCGCCTTCGTGAGAGGCTCAAAAGTGAGTAGGGAAGAGTAATCCCTACTAACTAGTGGGACATACTGGATAGGAGGAGGAGCGTGAGAAGGCGCCATTCAGATGGTTACACACACACCACAAACACAGACAATCAAGGAGAATGCCTGCAAAGCAACAGACAAAAATCCAAGGATAAGATAACAACCAAAACAATAAAACGTGACTCGACCAACTAACCCCAAGCAAACCACAGCCTAGAAAAAATTCGACATGACGTCGAGACATATGCGACCGAAAGCTTTATGCTATGCATAAGACAAACACCCAAAACCCCGTATCAGGCAAGAAAAGAAAAAACTACATACCGTACCCTTAACCGTAACAAAGAAGCGGAACCAAAACAATACCACATCCGACACATATCAAGACTCTATCGTTGATAAACCAGTAATGGACCATGGAAATAACACCAATGACTGCGCATACCCATCCCACGAAACGGTTCGTTAAAAAGGGGAATTAAGTGCAGTGAGGGGGAATTAATTTAATGAAGGGTTGATTTTAATAAATTATTAAGAATGGGTGAAGTTTTATTAAGTGATAAACCTTAGCAAGAAAACGGCAATTCCTTATTATAAATTTAATTACCAATTATTAGGTTAAAACAGTGCTTTAATTCGAATCCCGGACTTCGATACCTAGACTGGGTCTCTAAATGCAAGTTCATTGATTACAAATTAAGGTGATGTGGAGCGCTTTTTTGCCAGCGCGTGCTCTTGTGACGGCTGGTTCATTTTAATTAAAAATTAAAGTGCCTCTGTAGCGCACGTAGAGCGTGCTAAGTGAACGGCGGGTTTATTTTAATTTAAAAAAATGTGTGTGTAGCGCGAATGCACGTGGAAACTGTGGGTGAATAAATAGTTCATTTTAACAATTAATTTGTGATTAAGGGGAAAATGAAAATATATAAAACGCATAAAATAAATACCTGGAAGGGGTGTGTATGTAATGCCTAAATGCGCACGGAAGAGTCCCCCAAAAGAAGTGAATCCAGTAAAGGAAAAGTAAAGACCACTGACGAAACAACAAAGAGAATACCTTAGTGGGATTGTTGATTTGAAATGAATTTTTAAGGTGTTATGGTGGATGGGAGTGGGGTTATATTTTAGGTGCGGTTGTGGTGGGTTTATAGTGTGGGGTCGCTTATTTGGTGTTTTTTGTTTTATTTATTTTTAATTTGCGATTATTTATGGTGGGTTTTTGTTTGTGTAGTTGTTTTTTTTTTTAAATAATGGGTTTTGTGTTGTTTGTTTTGTTTTTTTTTTTGTTAGAAATAATAATAATGATAATAATAATGAAATCAAGATATATAGCACATGAACAGCCATGGAGGAAATATCCACAATTTAGGGTAGGAAAATAAGATGGAGATGTTTAGGGTGAAGTGTTGTGTGTTAGTCATATTTTTTCATTTGTTTTTTTATATTTTTTTGTTATTTTTTTAAAATATGGATGCCATGTATGAAAATATTTTAAAGTGAAAAATGAAGGGAAAAAGGTCAAGGGGGGTGGGTGGAATTTTTTTAAAAAAAATTAGATTTTTAAAAGAATTTTTTACTAATTTTAAATGAATTTTTTACATTGGTTGGTCATTTTGGGATAAATTGGAAAATATTGAATTTTCAAAAATTTTGAGGGATGAAAATTTCCAGCTGACAAATTTCCAAAAATTGGCAAAAAGTAAAGTGAATTTTTAGAAATTTTTTTGAAATTTTATGAGGTGGAAATTAATTTATAAATTAATTAAATCAGTTAAATCAGAAAAATCAGCTTAGTCTGGTAAGTAAGGTCAAATTAAGTCAACTAAGTCTGGGTAGTCTGTGTAAATCATGTAAGTCAGACTAATTCAAGTCAGGTTAGTCAAATGGAACTAGGTTAGTCTAGGTGAAGTCAGATAAGTCAGTTAAGGCAAGACGGTGGAGACTGACCTAAGGGGGGTTAGTGGAACTAAGCTAGGGTTAGGTTAACTCAACTGAGGTTAGTCTAACTATGCTAGGGTTAGTGTAACTAGGGGGTGGGGTTCAACTAACTACAGTGGGGTTAGGTTGACCTAGGTTGGGTTAGTTCAACTTAGGTTGGGTTAGACTAACCTAGGGTGGGTTAGTTTGACTTGGGGGGGGTTAGGGTTAGGTTAACTAACCTAAGTGAGGTTAGTTGGGTGGGGGTTAGGGTTAGGTTAACTAACCTAAGTGAGGTTAGTTGGGTGGGGGTTAGGGTTAGGTTAACTAACCTAAGTGAGGTTAGTTGGGTGGGGTTAGGGTTAGGTTAACTAACCTAAGTGAGGTTAGTTTAACTAAGGAAGGTTAATTAACTGAATTAAGTTAGTGTAACTAACCTGAGTTACAGTAAGGAGGAGGAGGAGGAGGAGGAGGAGGAGGAGGAGGAGGAGGAAGGGAAAGGGGGAGGAGGCGGCGGCGAGGGCGGCGGCTCGGCTTCAGCGGCGACTGGCGGACGGCGGCGGCGATGGGACCAGTCGAGGCGACGGCGGCGACTTGGCAGCAGCGTGGCGGCGACGGGACCTGCAGGGCGGCGGCGAGACCGGGCGTGGAGAGTAGGAGGCAGCATGGGAAAAGGAAGGGAGGTGGAAGTGCGGAAGAAGAAGGGGAGGCGGGCGTGTGGGAGAAGAAGGGGAGGCGTGGGAGAAGGAGGGGAGGCGAGGGAGAAGGAGGGAGGTTGGGAGGAGGAAGGAGGAAGGGGAAGAAGGGAGGTTGGGAGGAGGAAGGAGGAAGAAGGGAGGAAGGGAGCAGAGGGTGGAATCGGGAAGAGAGAAAGAGGGGAGAGGAAGAAGAAGAGAGAGAGAGAGGGGGGGAGGGTAGTTGAGAGTCGGGGGTGGAGAGGGTGTCCGTTGGGGGGAGGGGTGTGGTTTTAAAAAAATTTAAAAAATTAATTAATTAATTAATTAAAAAAGAAAGGTGAGACGCCTCTGTCCCGCGCGCATGCGCGGGGCAGGGGTAAAAAAATTTGCGGTGACGGGAGGGAAAGGGCGTGCGGATACGGGGACGAGGCACGCGGATGCGACCGGGGCGTGTTAAGACGCGTAAAATTGAAAAAGGGCGCATTCACGCGCGGGACGGAGTGCGTAAATACTCATAAAAATAAAGAAAATTTAATAACTCCGAATTCGAACGTCAAAACGAAATAGCGTTAAAACAAAAAGTGGGCAGGACAACAGGTGAACGACAGGGAAAATATATGACGGAGGTTCCGGGAGGGGTAAAGGGCGGTCACGTGCAAAAAACACAAAAAACGAACCAAAAAATGCAATTAAAATTTAATATCGGGAGATCCGTGCATCAAAATGAGGTGCAGGAAAAAGGAAAACCGTGCAAAAAGATGTGCCTGACAATGCTATCACATCAAAACCCAAAAATAAACCCAAAAATAAACCCGAAAAAGGAAAACCGTGCAAAAAGATGTGCCTGACAATGCGTTCACGTGGGAAAAACCCAAAAATAAACCTGAAAATGGAATCGAAAATTAATATCAGACAAACCGTGCGCCGAAATGACATGCAGTAAGAAGGAAAAATGTCCGCAAGAAGGAGTACCACAAAGTTGTCATGTTAAACCGCAGTTTCGGTGGAAGTAGGAGGGGTTCACATGCAAAAGACACCAAAAATACGCCCGAAAGCTCATTGAAAAATTAATAAGTAAAAATATGGAAGTCGAAAGAGGGGGGAGGAAAAAGGAAAAATGTGGGGGAAGGCACAAAGGACATGGCTGTCGAATCGAATTGGAATTTCGATGCAAACAGGGCAGGTTCACATGGAAAAATGTCAAAAGGACGCATTAAAAAGTTGTAAAAAATCGGAAAATTAATATTGGACAAACCGTGTATCGGAATGACGCGGAGTAAAAAGGGAAAATGTCAAGGGGAAAGTGGTTGGTAAGGCTATGACATCAGATCATGGTTCCGAAGCAAGAAAAGCGCATTCATATGGAAAACCGGCTAATTTGCGCAAAATGCTTCAAAAATGAATAACTCAAAAACCGTGCACCGGAACAGGGGTAGGTAAAAAAGAAAAAATGGTTAGTTCAAAGAGAGGAACAAGGCTATAAGGTTGGATTTGGACTTCGGTGAACGTAGGGTGCATTCACATGGCAGGACCTCAAAAGCAGGGAATGAAGGAAGACTGCAAGGGAACAGCCCCAAGGGTGAATGGAAAATGAACGGTCGGGTGGGAAGGGACCCCATCAGGGTAACAGCAAGTCATGGCATACATGCATGAGCAGGTTGAGGCATATGCAGAAGGGTATGCAATGTAGACGTGCAAAGACGCGTCCCCACACTTAAGACCTTAATGGATAGGGTTAACCGAGCAACAGGGACCTAGGACCACGCCACAGGTCATCCACTATCATCCCCACACTTAAAACATGAACGTCACTAAGAAACCAAAGTTGTAGGGTTAGAAAAACTTGACCCATGTTGTGGAGGATCACGGTTGATTGTCGATGGCACATCCGGTGTCATTGTCGGTTGCTGGAGGTACCAAGGCATCTTCTCGGCACACGTCTGTCATGGCAGGGACCATGCAGCAGTACCCAGGGAGGTAGCTAATGGAAGGAATCGCAGGAAATTTGTCGATGATGAGGGATATGACACTCAACTCACAATCACTCAAATGAAATGAAAGAACTGTCACTCGCCCCATGACTAATATCACTCGAGGAATAAGGATTGAACCCCATATCTCATACCCGGTTTAGAAATCAACAGGGGAATGGTGCAGAGGAAGTATGCCAGGGTGCACAGCTGATGGTGCATTAGTGCGTCCAACCCGTCTGGCATAAGTGCAAGGAGGAAGGCAAGGGAGCCTTACAGTGTAGTGTATAGAACAGGGTGACGTGTCTTGTAATGACGGTAAAGACCCATCCCGTGGGTGCATAAGGAAACGGGAACATACCTGACTCCAAGTGTCGTAACGTCCCTCAATCTCACCTCTTGGTAATTGATTGAAGAAACTTCAATCACACTCAGCCCACCCTCTGTCTCACTCGTTGTTGATAGCTACAGGAGGGTAGCCTTTTCCTGAAACCCATTGATGTAATCCTCATAGTCACGTGTGCAAAGGTTGTATGCCTTGTGCGCATTTGATGGTGTAACTGTGCATCCCGCCCTGTGCCGGCATACGGTGCGAGAAGGAAGGCCAGGGAGCCTTATGGTGCAGTGCACAGAACAAATTGTGCTTTGTGCATTGAGAGGCCCATCCTATGCGTGCAACACTTCAGTCATACTACTCACCTCTCATTTGGTTTGAAGGAAAAAGACTGGTCTCTCGGCCCACCCTCTGTCTCACTCGTTGTTGATAGTTACAGAGGGCAACCCATACTCACTTCCCCATCCGGTTAGGATGAAAGCTCACGTCACTCGATTGTTTGTCGATGAAGATCGTGTCGTCAGTTGTTGAAGAGGTGTACCCAGGGAGGTAGCCATCAAATCGAATGTTGTGTTAGATAGGACATGTCGTCTGCGAGAGGACAGGGAGATGCTCTGCAGAGAGACCCAGGACACAGCGTACCAAGGGAGGCAGCTTCGGAATTGGATCTTGGGGATATCAATTAATGAATCCACTCTCTGGACTGCTGGGTGTTGCCACCTTTTCCACAGCTAGCTTCACGCCCAAGGGTGTTTATCACCTTTTCTTGGAACGGGGCCTGCTATGACAGGGAATCGCTTCCTTTTCTCTCATAACAAATTTTTTCTCTAATCTTGTTTTTTTTTTTCTTTCTTTCTTTTTTTCTTTGTTTTCCCCTATTCCCGAGGGTGTTTCCACCTTTTCTCGAAGAATAGGTCGGCATGACAGGGACCTAAGTCCTTTTCTCCCATGACCGATATGTTTCTTTTTCTTTTTTTCTTTTTTTTGGTTTTTTTTTTCTCTTCGAATTGAGCAAGGGAATGGTAGAAAGACCATGTATCAGAACCAACCTCGCCACTGTCCTGGTGGAAAATAGAGGATAAGAGATCAAGGCTGGAAGGTGGAGTTGAAGGGACAGAGGGTTGCGTCCATCTCATCAAGAATGACTGAAGAATAGCTATCAGAAGTAGCATCATAAGAAGTAGAGTGCTGCGCCAACGAGGGAAAGGATCAAGTGACCGTAATTGTCAAGATCCCCAAGGAGGGAAGTACTTCTTCAGGCGATATCCATTGATCAGAAAGGGATCATCAGAGGTATCAACGGTCTGCACTTGGACAGAGCCATTAGGGTTGACGGCAAGTACCTTATAGGGGCCCATCCACCGTTGTTGGAGCTTGCCAAGAAACTTGCCAAATCGTGAATCATAGGCTAGGACCAAATCACCTTCTTTGAACTCCTTGTGCTTGATGAAGCTGTCATGGTAAGCCTTGCGTCGAGCTTGTGTGGCTTTCATGCACTGTAGAGCCATCCTGCGAATTTCGTCCAAACATTCCAGGTACAAGAGACGGTGTTGCAGTGAATCATCGTCCCCCAAACGCTCTTTGATAGCCACTCTCAAAGAGGGTAATTCCAGTTCAACAGGGAAAACAGCTTCTGTACCATACACCAGTGGAAGGGTGTCTGTCCTGTTGCTGCTTTATGGGAGGTTCTGTACGCCCAGAGGGCCTCTGTAAGTCGATCATCCCAATCACGACGATGTGTGGCAATCATTCTTGTCAGAATCGAGCAGAGGATGCGATTGGTGACTTCGACTTGGCCGTTGGCTCTGGGGTAGTAAGGAGTGGACTTGCGATGGCGGATCTTATACAACTCTGTCAATTCTTCCATGACTTTGTTAAGGAAATGAGTGCCTCTGTCACTTACCAGCTCTAGGGGACTGCCAAAACGGGTGATGATATTCTCGTACATGAACAGGGCCACACTGTTACCATCGTCTCGCTTTAGGGCTTTAGCTTCACACCACTTTGTAACATAATCTGTACATACGAGGATGTATCGGTTCTGTTTCCTTCTGGTGGAAGGATCGATTGGACCTACGAAGTCGATGCCCCACTTCTCAAACGGCTTTAAAGGAAGAATAGGATGCGGTGGCATGGCACTTGTCTTTGTGGGTTTCCCCTTTCTTTGACAAGCATCACATCTTTTACAGTAATCATAGGCATCCTTATGAATGGTAGGCCACCAATATCCTGCTAGCAGAGTCTTCCTGGCTGTAGCTTCTCCTGCAAAGTGGCCTCCACATGGCTCCTCATGGCAAGCCTTCAGAATAATCCCAATCTCATTTCCTGCAACTCATCTTCGAAGCGCTTCATCTTTGCCTTTCTTGTACAGTGCGCCGCCTAGCAAGGTGTAGGGGGCCGATTCTAGCATGAGCTTCTTCCTTTCCCAACTAGAAATACCAGGAGGGTACTGCTGGGTTACCAACAGATTGGCAATGTCTGCATACCAGGGAGTTACAGTTTCTACTAAGAATAGGGAAGCATCAGGGAGGTCTAGATCATCCTGCTCCTTGTCTGCAATTTGTGGGATACGCGACAGATGATCAGCCAGAATATGGGAACGACCAGGTTTGGTAATCACCTCAAAGTCGAACTCCTGGAATAGAAGGAGCCATCTCATCATTCGTCCTTTCACATCTGATTTGTTCATCAGGAAGGACATGGCCTCATGATCCACATAAAACTTAAAGTGGGTGGAGAGGAGGTAGTGGCGGAACTTCTCTAGGGCAAACACCATTGCCAAGCACTCGAGATCTGTCACTGTATAGTTCCGTTCCCTATCAGTGACTTTTCGGCTTGCATAATAGATGGGTTGATCCAGCTTAGAGGAACCCTTTTGGCAGAGAACTGCGCCTAAGCCTTCAATAGATGCATCAGTGTGTACATGGAACTCTTTCGTCCAATCAGGAGGTTGAAGAATGGGTGCCTCAATCAGACACTACTTCAGAGTGTGGAAGGCTTTGTCACATTCTTCCCTCCAAGTAAACTCTACATCTTTCCTCAGAAGCTTGTGCAAGGAGGTTGCCTTTGTTGCAAAATGGGCTATGAACCTTCTGTAGTAACCCACATGGCCTAAGAATCCCCTCAACTGTTTGAGGTTGGTAGGTGCTGTCAGAGCTACGATCTTTTCGATCTTTGCAGGGTCTGTTGATATCCCTTGTGCAGAGACAATGTGGCCCAACAGAACTCTAGAAGAGACCCCAAAGATGCATTTGTCGGGGTTGAGGGAAATCCCATACTCCCGGCATCGGTCGAAGCATTGTTCCAGGTGTCCCCAGTGTTCACAGATCAAACTATAGACAAAGAAGTCATCCAAATATTCTTCAATAAAGTCGTGCAGATGATTTTGAAATTCGGCCATCATGACTCGCTGGAAAGTAGCAGGGGCATTGCAGAGTCCAAATGGCATCACTCGGTAAGCGTAGGTCCCCCATTCTGTGGTGAAGGTTGTTTTGCATTGGTCTTCTTCTGCGATTTGGACTTGGTTGTATCCGCTGAATCCATCCAAAAGGGAATAAAGCTCATGTCGTGCCACTGTGTCCAACAGTTGGTCTGTGAAAGGGATAGGAAAGTGATCCTTCTTCGTCTTGGAATTGAGCTTTCGAAAATCCACACATATTTGCAATTTGCCATTCTTCTTGGGTACAACCACGAGTGGTGAAACCCATTCACTATTTGCCACTGGCTAGATGAACTCGGCTTCCAGAAGCTTCATCAGCTCTGCTTTCACCAATGTGGAATAATTCTGGTTCATTTGCCTCTGTCGTTGCTGTACTGGCTTGGCATCAGGCTCCAAGTCAATATGATGTTGACATATTGTGGGATCAATCCCCTTTAGGTCTTTGTAGGACCATGCAAACACGTCCAAATTTTATTTCAACAAGTTGTACAAGGTTGACAACTCCTCTTCTGGGAGGCTACTACCCACCTTCAAGTGGCGTTGAGTGCCTTCTGCATCCACAAAGGTTAACTACCTTTCACCTTCTACTTCACGAATGAAGGTCCCACGGACTGCTTCTGGGTACAGATCCGACTCCTTCAAAGGAGTGGTATCCTCTTCTGATGTCCCACTAGAACCAACTTCTTCTTTTGGTGAAGACTTAGGTTGCTCTTTATAATGTTGAAATGGGATTAGAGCCGTTTCGGGTTTGGTTTCAAGATTAATTACCTCTTGGCTTGAAGACTCATCTTCTGATGACGCATCTAGGAATGTCACATAACAGGGACCCTGTGATTTCTGTTGGGTTTATGGGACTGGTGCTTGTTGGCACGGTGCATCATCATCATCTTTCTTTGGCAAGGATGGGTGAGGACAGCATGAGCCACTACTGAAAGACGGCTTGTTCTTCTTAACCCATGTCTTATAAGGATTTTGCATATAAGAAGATCCATTTAACAGACCAAATGGTACCATCGTCATTCTGTTCCATAGCATGAGCTCGTCTGCTTCTGATGCTTCTAGAGCTTCTTCTTCAAATGTATCCTCTTCGGGTGGAATAGACTCTTCCATCTCGCTTTCATAACCTTCTTCTTCCATATCATATCCATCCTCTTCTGTAATTGCTTCTGCTTCTGCTTCTGTCCCTGTCTCTGTCTCTGCTATGGCCATGTAACAGGGAGAGCAATACATCCATGCTTCTATCTCACTGTCAGAAGTGGTTTCAGAAGTCATTCCTGGTTCAGGCATGAAGTATTCACCCATTGATAATGGCTTTGCATCTTTTAGAAGTCGGCTTACAGTATCCACTGTTAAGGAATGTGCCACTGTTTTCTTGGGAAGGATCTGTTTGACAGCATCTTCGTCTGCTGATGTTCCATCTGTAGCCTCATTAGGGGAGTCAGAAGATAATTCCAAGGAGGTGGATCCATACCCTTTTTGAGCACCATATAGCTTCAACACCACTTTATTAGGACCTCTACCCAAGGTCAAGGTTCCTTTGAACCAATCCGTCCTTGCTCTGGCTTCAAAAAGCCATGGTCTGCCCAGTAACAAAGGGTAGGATATACCATAAGAGTTTGGCTTCACCACCAGATAGGTTAGCCAATAATCTTTTCTAGCCACTGTAGTCTTCACATATGGGAGAATGCCCAAAGGCTTGATTCTACTCTGATCCGCCAGACTGATGAGCCATTGGGTTGGTTGCACACCTTGTAGGCCTAGATCCTTCATTGTCACATATGTCAAAATGTTCACTGATGAGCCACCATCAATCAGTGCATTTGCAATGAAGCAGCCTTCTATCCACACGCCAGTCTCTGGAGTACCCGGATCTAGGAAGTCGTTAGCTACGTCCACTTCTTTGACAGGCTTTGAAGCTTTGTTGGACTTTGTTGCTGTAGAGGGAGCAATCCTTAAACCACGTCTTCTTGTCAATATACTTTTGAACCTTTTTCGGCAACTAGGAGACAACATCAATAATTGTCGGAATGTGAGGTTTGGTTTAAAGGTATCTAGATCTCTAACCAAATCGTATTCCTTAATAGGATCCACTGGCTTCTCTAACTGGTTAGGGAATGGGGCAACACCCATTTTTATTTTCCTTGTTTCTTCCAACAGGGACATCATGGGGACTTCTTCTGCCACTTATGGCACTTCCTCCTCTTCTATCTCCTGAACCTCTGGTCCTATCTCTGGAACTGTCTCTGTGACTCTCTGTGGCACTATGGTGCTCTGTACGGCACTGTCAGGCTCTATTCTGTTCTGTGCTTCTGGTGGAAGATTGAACTTCACTGTTCTGGCAGGAGGATTATTTTCTTTCTGGATAGGTGGTTCCGTCTTCTTTGCATGTGTGATGGCAGCAACCTCCAATTCCACTAAATTGGAGGTAGGCTCTTGGGCCTTGGCCGGACTATCAGTAGCACTGTTTTTCACTGGGACTGGGCTTGGACAGTCTTTTGCAGTGTGGCCTTCTCCTTTGCATCGATTGCATAAGGGCTTGTAATCCACTGACCTTCTAGGATTTGGAAAATTTGGTGAGATGTGTCCCTTTTCTCCACATCTATAACACTCCACTTCTGTCCTCTGACCACCGCCAGACTGTCTTCCTCTGTAACTTTGAGAGGGAAATCTTCTAGGTCCGAAATTAGGACCAAACTCTCTATGCTTGGGTCCAATATCCTGTGTTGTCATTTTGGATTCCAACAAGTTGAATCTTGCGTCTTCTTCCTTCCTTCTCCTATCATGCATCTCCTTCAGAGAGCAAATGTCCTCTGTATGGTTCTTCCGTAAACAGTAGGAACAGAAGGCTCCAGGGATGGTTGGTTTTCGTGTACATTCAGTGGCTAAATGGCCTGCTTGATGACACTTATCACACCAAGTATTTGACCGCATCACATCTCTTCTTGCTCCTGCAACATTGGATATGCTAGCGGTATTCACTTTCAGCGTCTGTAGCTGCTTTGTAATCACATCCATCAACTCCTTTTTTATGCTTGCAACTGAGTTGGATAAGTAATCTTTCAAGCTTTCTCCTTTGGAGGTACTGGCATGAGGGTTTTGAGGAATTTCTGTAATCACTGCATAAACAGGTTGGGCTGGTGCAGAGGAATCTCTGTTCTGGTTCTGATTCAGAGCTCCTGTTTGAACTGTTGGATGTTGACTCCAGTTGGTAGGATTCCATTGTTGCTGCTGACTTGGCATTGAGGAAATTGGTTGGGACCATTGTTGTTGTGGTTGAACCATCATTTGAGGCATGGATTGTGGCCACTGTGGATTTGGTGCACTGTACTGTGATACTGGGGGCATCTGCTGGTAAGGGTAGGGAACAGTCCCTGGGACTGCATTTGGTGGACATTCCTAGCATCAGAGGAAGTGGGACTCCTCTTCGTGGATTCATTGCCAATCTAGCTTCCACTTCATCGTATAGTCTTGCACCTTCTGTTGCAGCTTGCAGGGTGGCTGGTCTTTGCAGCTCCACAAACTTACGGACTTCTGGTTGTAATCCTCTGAGAAACACTCCCTTCTGAATGCCATCATCTAGATTATGGTTAGTCCATCTTTTCAAGATGGATTCCATTCGTGAGACATAAGCTTCTACTCTTTCTCCAGAGGACTGACTTAGGTTCATAAATTCCTCTCGCATCCGCTCTTCAAAACCTTCACGCCTGAATTTAGTGAGGAAGGCCAACTTCAGGTCGTCCTATGTGCCAAAAGTTCCTGCTGCTTGTCTCTCATACCATTGAAATGCCGCACCCTTGAAAGTGGCGGGGAATATTGCCAACCAATGCTCAGGGGTTCTGGCATTGTTAGCCACACATGCTACCATAAACTCTGCTACATGAAGATCGGGGTCTTTATTGTACTCTCCCTTAAAAACTGGCAATGGAACTACATTCGCTGGCCTGTCATCATCAATATTTCCAGGATGGATCTGGCTTGGAAGTGGACCTCCAGCAGGAGGAGGAGGGCTTGATGTGCCATTGGGAGTTCTGTAAAGAGTTCCGCAAGGGCGTCAAAGGTGGCTTCTGCTGCGAGCTCGTTCTCAGCCTTGATTTTTGCTTTCTCTCTTCTCACGTACCTCTGGACTCGTTCTAACGCTTGCCTCTTTATTGCGTCATTCATCAGGGGGTTGGCTCCACTATGTTGTTAGTGCTCCAGAGAGGGTTACCAGAAGGCTTCAGTCTCTGGAGGACTGTCTTGCCAACATTTCTTCTACTTTTTCCTTTTCAACATTTCTGAATTCTGCTTTCATGCCACTGCACAGAGGAAGGTATTCGGTTCTGAAGGTATCAAAATGCATCCATCTGAGCATTGTGGTGGTGCCATCATCATAGTAATGCCAGCTTCTGATAGTTTCAACAGTGTATGTTGTGAAAAACACTCTGTCTACCAACTTCCAGTGGGTTGCTAATTGAGCAAACAGAAGATTATTAGTGCACCAAGCATCCCACGTCTCTTGCTGTTGAGCATCCACAAACAAATTCCAACTCTTTTCCTTCTTGTCTCTGTGAACCTCTACAGACCAAGACTCCTGAAGCTTCTTCACAATCTCCCACTTGATGTTGTCTGGAAACTTCTCAATGAATGCCAAATCTTCCATGGATGGTCATTCTCTCTGTTTCTGCTCTTCAGTTTATTCCCAAACAGTTTGCCACCAAGATGCAAGTTTATGCTGCTTCAACAGGAAGAGGAAACTGTCCACCACATAGAGCATGCATCATGATGGTGATGTGTTTCCGCCATTGTGGGATGAACTTCTTGTGGAAAGTGGCTTTGATTATGAGAAATTCCAACTCTTCAATGGAAGAAGGAACTTTACAAACATCCATTGAATTCTTCTCTTATTGGCAATGCCATTTCCTTCATTTTCCACCTCTTCTGGTGCTTGTTGATGGCAAGTTTCCCCGGCTGCGCACCAAAAAGATGGAGCCCCAAGAGGAACACCAGGGAAAAGGAAATTCTCTTGCAAGAAAATCTATCTTGTAACATCAACAAGCTTGTTTATTATGTTTCATATGATCACAATGAAGAAAAGAACACCAGGCACAACAAATCTTCATACAGCATCATGTAGATCTCCCACAGATTTGATAGAATCAACCATATTCTTCAATATCTTCACAAAATCCATCAATAGAACAAAGAAAGCAAAGGAATACACTATCTTTGAATGGAAATACATCACATAGTATTCATCTTCAATATCTTCATAGTCTTCTCTCTCAATCTCTCATATACAATCACTCTGTTTTGGTAAAATTGGCTATCTCTGACTCTCTCTCTCTCTCTCTCTCTCCATCAATAATACATCATATCCTCACTAAAATCTCTCAAAATCACTCTCAATAATCCCTCTTAGGTCGTGGATACCCCTCCCAAGAGGTATGTCTGATATGAAGAGTCACCAAAGCCACTACAGTGTCCTTTCATAGCTCACTACTGTCACTTCACTCTAGTCTTCACTTGAGTCTTCAGCAGCTACTTCTTTCACTTCTTTCAGCTTTTTTGCACTTGTATTCACCTCTTTCCAAGGCTAGAAAACTTTCCCAAGCTACACTCTCATCCATCAGAACACATACAGAAGCATACAGAACAGTCTACAGAACAGTACCAGAACAGCTACAGTACAGAACAGAATAGAACAGAGACTCTACAGAAGACCTACAGAAGGTTACAAAAGGTCATCAAAACCACATAACTCATTCTCAAACCATTCCAAACTTTCACAAACCATTCAATAAGCTTTCACAATATCTCAATCTTCATCAATCAATACTCCATCCCTCCTTACAGAAGGCAATCAGAACAAAACAGACCAAAACAGAAGGTATACAGAACCAATGAGAACCTATCAGAACATCACAGAACCACATATCTCCACTGATAAACATCATGAACTTCCAAAACACAATCAATATCATCCAAAAAACTCTCAAACCACTTCTAAACCAATCAATCATCTCATAAAATCAACCATTTAGCTCTCAAAAACAACAAAAATCAGCCAAAAAACAAGTCATTTCAACACTCAACACATAGTGATGAAGAAAAATGGAAAGATTAGAGTGTGCATCAATTACAAGAAGGTGAATGCTGCCACTAAGAGAGACAGCTACCCATTGCCGTACACTGAGCACATGCTCGAAAGAGTGGCGGGCAAAGAGGCCTACAACTTTCTGGACAGCTTCTCTTGATACAATCAGGTGCAAGTGCATCCTGCCAACATGCATAAGACTGCCGTCGCCACTGAGTGGGGCATCTTTGCTTACATAGTCATGCCCTTCGGGTTGACTAATGCCCCATCCACCTTTCAATGCCTCATGTGCATCATATTTAAAGACATGCTTTGCAAGGAATTGGACGTCTTCGTGGATAAATTGTATGTTCACTCGACCTGGAGAGAATACTTAGACAAACTCCAAGCAATCTTTGAGCGGTGTCGCCTATATCATCTCTCCTTGAACCCCTTAAAGTGCTAGTTTTGGGTGAAACATGGATGCATCCTAGGGCATGTGGTGTCGAAGAACGGCATTGTCACTGACTCCTTGAAAGTTAGGGTTATTGTTGATCTTCCGCCCCCAATCAACTATAAGGGGTTTCTATGCTTCTTAGGCCATACGGGATACTATTGACGATTTGTGCTGAACTATGCATTGATTGCCATATCTTTGTACAAGCTGTTGATTATCTTCGAGTGGATTGAAGTATGCCAACGAGCGTATGAGAAATTGAAAAAGGCTTTGACTACTGCACCGATTTCACAAGCCCCAGATTGGACCATTACCTTCTACATGCATATTGATGCTTTGAAATTCGCCGTGGGGGCAGTGTTGTGCCAACCTGGCAAACACAACCTCGATTATCTAGTGAGCTTTGCTAGCATACAACTTACTAAGATAGAAATGAATTACTCAACGACTGAGAGAGAGGGTTTAGCCATGGTATTTGCTGTAAAGAAGTTTCGGCATTATCTATTGGCTGCGCCTTTTACTTTCTTTGTGGACCATCAAGCCTTGCTATATCTTGTAAACAAATCGTGCACTACATGACGCATAGCTCAATGGCTCCTTCTACTTTTAGAATTTGACTTCTTTGTGGTTGTACAAAAGGGAAAATAGCATTACATGGTTGACCTCATGTCATGCATCCCCACGGGAGAGGTCGTTGGACAAGGCATTGCCGACGAATCGCCAGACGCCCATCTGTATAACCTTTCCAGTGAGAGAGATTTATTCAAGACTGATCTAATGCCATATTGGGCAAGTGACATTGTCCAAGTGCTGGAGCACGGACTGCTTGCGCGACCGATAGAAAAAGCCCGACTTAGGCGACTTATCCTCAAAATCCAACCCTATCAATTGATAGCAAGCCAACTATATAGGCTAGGGCAAGATGGCTTGTTGTGTAGATGCTAATGCAAGCATGAGATGCACGATGTGCTTGTAAAGACGCACAACAAAATTGCTGGAGGGCACTTTAGTGGAGACACAATAGCTCGCAAGGTGTTGCATTCTCAACTGTGGTGGCCCATGCTTTTTTGCGACGCAGCACAATTCGTCAAGCACTGTGACAAGTGACAGCGAACAAAGGTCCTGATTTACAAGGATCAAATGGAGTTGACCCCAATCATTGCACGACAACCCTTCGAAAAATGGGGGATCAACTTCGTAAGACCCATTAGTCCTGTGGCATAGTATTCGCACGCCAAATATATCATTGTGACCACATACTACTTAACGAAATGGGCAGAAGCGAAAGCGACACGAAAGAATGATGCTATAACGACTGCCAAGTTCTTATGGGAGCAGGTGATCTCATGATTTGGCTGTCTCATCAAACTAGTCAGTGACCAGGGCATGCACTGCATCAATGAAGTGATAGCACATCTTCTATCCACCTTTCTAATCATCCATCGAAAATCCTCTCCATACTACCCTTAGGCAAACAGGTAGGCAGAATCCACAAATAGGATCCTTGTAAATAGCCTGACCAAAGTAGTCTCTGCTTTGCACAGTGACATGGATAACAAGCTGATGGCAGCCTTGTGGGCTTACCGTACAGCTTATAAAACAGCTATCAGCCAGACTCCCTTTAGGTTGACCTATGGGAATGAGGCAATTCTACCAGTAGATTTCTTCATTCCTAGCCTGAGAATAGCACTTCAGAAACGATGGGAAGGGAAGGAGACATGGACATAACGCCTGGTTGAACTTGAACGCCTCTCGAAAACTCACCTTCTAGCCACTCATGCACTCATATGCGAGAAGGCACGACGCAAGAGCTGGTTTGACAAGCATGTCAAACAGCGCAAACTTTGAACAAGGCGACTTAGTGCTCCTGTACTCAGTTAAAGGACACAGGCAGAAAATGAAGTTTAGAGGTCTTGGGTCTTTCCAAGTTCGTGCAATCAGTCGAACTGGCAATGTTGAGCTCAAGACCCTAGATGATGAGGGCATAGGCTTCTTCAATGGCAGTCGCATTAATAAGTACTACCCTCCCACACATCTGCTACATGAGCCACCAATGTTAGAACCCCCTGTCAAGGTACGAGTCGCCACAATCACGGAAATTGATGATGAGAATGAGGAAGTCGTAAAACCCGCATACCTCCACATCATGGTCACTACCAAGCAAACATGTGCCTTCAATGCCTTGATCAACAAGGGAGCAGACTTCAATGTCTTAACTCACGATCATTGGACCAACTTGGTAAACCACCACTACAGCCCACTAATGCCAAATTAAGCCCATATGAGAGCCGCTCATACGCACTTCTCGGCAAGTGCAGGGCTGCTGTTGCTATTGAGTCTGAGACTATACCAATGATCTTTTACATGTTGCCAAACACTAAAGATGCAGGCACGGAGTCGCTGCCAGGGCGAACCTTCAAGAAGCAAACTCACTGCAATGTCGATTATGAGTCGCAGTGCATCCACCTCGCCATAGGCAACATCCGCATTGTTACAGCCTTTAGCAAGGACTGAATGACCTCATCAAAGTCCACAAGGCCATGGTAGAAATATTCGCAGTCAAGTCTATGAGGGGGATAGTGCTCGGCCACCATCCACCAAATCTCACAAGCCATTACTCATAGCAGCAAAAGCTAAGGCCCAACATCCTAAGTTTCAATGAGGCCTAAACAACTACAATCGCCGCCTAGGAGTGGACGCTCACATCCTCGTAACACAAGAAACTCTAAAACTAGGAGGCCAAGATGCAGTTACAAGAATCGAAGCATGATCAAGTTGAGATGGGTTCCTAAGGCCCTCTTGCACGCGCAAGGCTACTGTGAGGGAAATGCTTGGATACGGACCCCTAAGGCCCAAATGGCCCAAGGCACTACTCACACACTGCCCTCAAGCTTGATCACCTCGAGGCCCATACAACCTCACAACCAGAAGCCGCAGCGCTTCTAGGACTCGCCTCCTACTAGCTCACCCACGCATAAGCCTAGAAGAGTTGAGCAAGCCTATTAGCCCAAACCACAAATGCCTTTACACACTTCAACCCCTGCTAGTGCCGATAAGACTTGCCAAACCCAATCCAAGAGTAACAACCCATCTGTAGCAACTACTACTCCGACGCTCATCCACAAGGCTCTACCACCACTTCATGGGCAACTGCCACCATCTACCGCCAAGCCTTCTAGCCCCATCAAACCCCAGCCACCTAAACAGGCCTGAAACCCTCCTATGAGCAGAAATTATTCTTAACTCTAGCTGCAGACCTAGCCGAAGACACATGGATGACATTATTGCTTGTCTTAGATGCTTAGATGCCATGTTCATGTCACTCGCTCTAAGTTATGATTGCTTGGACTTAGACCTGTTGCAAGAGCCTTTAGCAACTGAAGTTCTCATGATGCCTTATTCTTGGGAAACATTCGAATTCGCTTTTGTCAAAACACCCCACTCGGCTACTAAGTTGCTACGCACTGAAATATCAAGAGAACAAGCCATCAAACATCACCTCATTTCATCCTACAATAATAAGCGAGTGACTTCTTCCATCACTAACCAAGAAGTCGAGGAGTTGAAAGTGTTAGCTGACACCGACTCCCCATTTTTACGAAAGTAATACACTGCGATTGCAGTGGGGACTTGAAGAATGTCAAATCATGACCAATGTTGAGCAGCACTGCGCAATCAAGACATCGGAGTATGATCCAACCTACGTTGTACCCACCTCATATAGAGTGTTAACCACTCTTTGTGGCCGACCCATGGAAGAGCACATCAAAGGACACCCATATCTTGATCGTCTCCTAACCGAAGAAGAGCTACATATTGCTAGCCGTGTCGATTCCGATGATTTTCTAATAGATGTCCTCACTTACATCACACACGTAAGCACCCGACCCTTCAATCTGGACCGCAAGGCTCAGCTGAAGTATAACCCAGAATTCTATACTTGGCTCATGCGCAAGTAACCCTTATATCGGAATGTTGAATGCACTTGACCTCCTAACCTTCAATCCTAGGAAGGATTCTTCTCAATCTGGAAGGGGAGGGGGTAAGCTGAATCAAATCAAATTAAAACCAATCAAGATCAAGCAAACGCATAAACATATAAGAAACGGGTGATGTAGAAGGAATGCCACAAAAGCTTTGAAATAAAAGGCAAAGAGTATGAAGGAAAGAAACTATATTGGATCTTAATGCTTTCATTCAACAAACATAAAGTCTTTCTTTTCAGTAAATTATTATTTTTAAAAGCACTAATGGGAATTATGGTTCATGACAGGAACGAAAGATGTCACAACAAGACCGTGCCCACCAACTCCCCTTCATGGAAGAGGAGAGGACCCAGTACAGCATCTCCTTGGAAAGCCGTGCCTACAACCAACTAAAATTTCGAACCATCCATAACATCGAAGAAATAGTGGCCAAGGAGGAAGCAGCCAAGAGGGTCATAGAGCAGTGCAATTTCATGAAGTACCTCAAGAAGTTTGCACAAAAGCCTGACCACACAAAGTGTGTGGAATCCCTCAGAACTTACAACCCAGACCAGAAATGTGGAACTGTAACATCGGCAAGGGGAGAGAAGGCCAAACAAGTAAAGGTACCCTTGAACCTAGCCTTGGTGGAGAAGACAGTGGCGTTGGAGCCTAAGGTGGAGAAGAAGCAGAAAAGAGATGTCTATGCCATGCTTAAGATGAAGAAGGAAGAGGTGCTAACCAACGACAACATCAGCATCTAGGATATCCCTGATGCTAAAGCCCGCATACAAGTGAAACTGGTGTACGCACTGTTCTCCAGCTAGTGCTACAATTTCCTCATGTATCGAATCAACATGCCTATGCTGGAGAACATGGCAGCTCGCACCTTGGATGAGGTTGATTGGAATGGCTATGTGCGCAAGACCATAAATCAGGCAGCAAAAGCACTATCCTTGGGGAGCAAGCCAGCAGGCGGGGAGTCCCCAGCCTCCAAAAGCACTGAGAGGAAGAAATCCTCATCCAAATCCTCTTTCATTGGCTTTTTTAAAAAAAGGGGGGCAAGAAAACACGTCACAAAAAGAAAAAGACATGGAAAGAAAGACTCACATGACACCACCATGACCACACAGGACACGATCACTGCACCTAGGGGTCCTCAAGTTAGGCATCTCTGGTGGATTCGGTCGGCTGACTCCACTCCTAATCCCATAGCCCCTTTTTGACCTCCCACTTCATGCTTAGGGCACATCAAGGACAGGACATACCTAGGGAGGTAAGACTCGCCTATGGTTAGACCTGTCACCCTACACTACACTCACCGCACCTTCCTACCACACGAACGAGATTCTCAAGCGTGGGATAGCACCTAGGCCCGCCTATGGTACCCAGCTCCCCGTTCCACCAGCACGAGCACAATGCACCACACAGTAAGGTAGACATTCCCCTTAGGTAGAGCACCGCACCTTCTCCTTTCAGATACTACAAAATGCGACAAACCACCAACTTCGGAGACCCCATCATCCACTTGACATCTGATTGGCTTCTCTGTCAACAATCATTACCAAAGCTTCCAAAGCATCTGAATCCATATGTGGCCCTACCATGACCTAACCAATAACTTGCCAACCACCTACCCTTTCCCAACAAACAATTAGAAGTGCCATGGGGCTAGCACCCATCTCGGAGGGGGGTAATCTTAACCCCAATTCGCCAATTCGAGATGGTGAAAAAATGAAGGAAAAGTGAAAAAAGGATGGAAAAAGAGCAAAGGCGTAGAGGTATCTCCTAGAGCCATTTGTAAAAGAATAGATGGGTATAGGTTTAGGGCATGAAGCAAGAAGAGGGAATTAGAAAGAGGGACCTTGCCACAATGGCTGGTCATGTAAAAAGGGATGGGTGCCCATGGGAATTTAGGGTTTTGTATATAAAGTTCAAAAAGTGAATGAGAGCTCATTCTTTGGTGTGTGGCTAACAAGAGTCCTCTCTTCTTTTCTCTTCTCTTCTCCTTGCTTGTGTGTGTGCTCTTGAGAGAGGGAGTGTGACAGTGTGAGGGAGTGAGTGTGTGGGAGTGAGGGATCAAGAGGGTGAAGCTCTTCACCATCTTCTCTTCTCTCTTCTTCTCTCTTCTTCTCTCTTCTCTTTTCTTGCACACGCGGAGATGGAGGAGGACTGAGGATACTTGAGCTAGCATCTAGGATCGTGGAGCTACCGGCGTGTGCAAGAGGGGAGGCAACTCATTTCGGCATCAAGGTAAGCTCACTACATCCCGAGAGGATCGACGATGCATTGGATAGGTGAGAGATAGCCATGAGAGCTTGCTTGGAATGCTTGAATCAATAAGCGGCCTGTGGGTCTTGGCTGCTGAGCGAGAGCTCCCACAGCATCCTATCTTTTTGGTGCCCCCACTAAGAATGTTTCTACAAGATATAGGTGGAGGAGATCGCCATATTGAGTTCAATATGTTCTTTGGGAACAAGGAGAAGGAGGTTGAATATAGTTGGTTGAAGACTTTGAGATGGCATGTGTGGTGGTAGACTAAATGAATGGAGTGGTTGAAGATCTTTTGCAACAAGATCAGTGGAGTGACCAAAGAACATCTATATGGCTCAATAGGCTACTCAAAAACCACCAAATGGAGGTGAAGTAAAGTATATCATTGATTCAAAAGTTTACTGATAAAGAAGATGTAAGCATGGTGTGGAAGGAGATTTGTATGTACAAAGGGAGAATCAAAGTGTGTAGCTCTTTTCTCAAGTATTGAAAGCTTTCTAGAACAAATTGACGAAGGCTTTAGAAAAAGAGTAGTAAGGAAACATAATGTTGAAGCTTCATTCAAAAATTGTTGGTGCAAACTTCATAAAAGCAACAAGAAGCACATGCACAAGCTCAATAAGTGATTGGAGTTATGGCTCATCAATAGAAAGTTGGGACCTCAACACCATAGAAGCAAGAACCCTTGAAAGAGATGATTGGCCAAGCAAGCCCTTCTACTCTATGGTGATCCATGTGAAACAACTCATAAGATGTGTTGAGGCTAGCAAGTAACCAATGAGATAGCATCATTGTCACCTTTGCCACATTGATATGTTCCTTGTCATCAATTTTTCTTGTCATTAGAAGACCTTGTCATCATGTGACATGGTAGTGATGTTGCATGAGAGGATGACATCTCGTCAAGCCACATACTACCATGCATGGTAGGCCATCACCTCATACATGTATGCATGTGTGGCCACATTACATGCATGTAAGATAGCCATGCATGCATACTTAGTGGTCATTTAGTGTACATGTGTGCATATAGGTTATAGGGCATCCATCCATCCTAGTAGGATGGATGTTGGTGGGTGAAATCCACTAATCATGCTCCACTATTCTAAGATTAAATCTCATATTAAAGTGTGAGGATACAATTTTTTTAAATATTTATAATTAAAGGAGTAGAGTATATAATTTTGATGAGGATCCACCAATTGTATACGAGTATAATATTTATATATAGATAATGAATAATTAGAATGGATTGTCAACCAATGGCATGTGGGATAAACTTGGAATTTGTGTAGAATGGTTCAATTATCAACCAATGACATGGTGCAAAATCTTGGGATTTGGGTAGGATCAAATTGTGTTTTTGTACAAAAATTGGCCTTACGATATTGAGATGTGTATGCTGGATAGAGAAACCCCTCCCTAGCACACATGGTTGGGACATAAATGACTACTACTAATGGTTTTGTGACTTACTGCCAAGCTCCACTAGTTTGGATTTGGACTTAATGATCTATAAATACCCAAATGCAACAATGTTCTATCAACTTCACACCCTCTATGCCATTCATTAAGTAGTGGAGTGCTAGTAGGTATACCTTGCCTCTCTCAAAGCTCTTCTTGAAGTTGCAAAGGTCTTCAATAATAGCAAATTGAAGCCACACAAACTCTCAAACTCGCCTTGAGCAAGTAGCCTTAGAGCTCTCAATTGAAGGAACTCTGTGTGTGTGTGTGTGTGTGTGTGTGTGTGTGTGTGTGTGTGTGTGTGTGTGTGTGTGTGTGTGTGTGTGTGTGTGTGTGTGTGTGTGTGTGTGTGTGTGTGTGTGTGTGTGATGCACTAACTAGATCCCACCCATGGCAACCACTAATGATGCAAATAAACAAGGCAACCCAAAGATCCTACCCCTTGCTACCATGAACACAAAACAAAGCATTAACATCATCCAACTTGTATCAAAATAGAAATGGTAATATACCCCTCAAGGATTTCAATAAAACATCTAAAAAACCATAATTTCAATGTGAACAAGCATGTATAAGGAGTGAGCCCAAGCTCCCACTATTTCAAAGCATCAAGGGCACCATTTATCATTTGTATGCTTCTATATCCAAGACATAACATAAACCTATCAACATTATCCAACAACCTAGAAGCATTAACAAGAATCAAAATTATTTGTTTAACATGTGACGTTTGATCCTTGTCTTATAGCATTGAAGGGGATTTATACATATGAACATGGCTAGTGATGATCATGCCCAAGTGTGAAGATATAAGTGGAATAAACAATGTTAGTCATGTATATATTCATGTGAGCATTGAAAGGGTAGGAAAGTAGTAAGAGTTCCCAATGTCATGAATAAGAAAAAGATTGCCACTACATAGACTAAATGGTTGTGGGAGCTTTCGCTCAACTGCCAAGACCCACGGACCGCTTATTGTTTCAAGCGTTCCAAGCCGAGCACTAATGGCTATCTCTCACCTAGCCGACGCGCCGTCGATCCTACGAGTGTAGTGAGCTTACCTTGATGCTCGATCAAGTACCCTCCTCTCTCTTGCACTCTGGTAGCTCCACGATCCTAGATGCTAGCTCAAGCATCCTCAAACCTCCTCCATCTCCAAGCTCCATCCTCCATAGCCACGCGCACAAGAGAAGAGAAGGGGAGAGAAGAGAAGAAGAGGAGAGGAGATGGTGAAGAGCTTCACCCTCTTGATCCCTCACTCTCGCACACACTCACTCCCTCACACTCTCACACACTCTCTCTCAAGAGTACACACAAGCAAGAAGGAGAGAAGAAGAGAGGAAGAAGAAAACTCCTTTTGCCACACACCAAAGAATGAGCTTTCCATTCACTTTTCAACTTTGTATACAAAGCCCTAAATCCTTTTTGGGCGGTCATCCCCTTTTTTCTCTTTTACATGGCCGGCCGTGGCCTGGGCCCTTTTTCCCATTTCCCACCATTCTAATTTATCATATTCCCAACTAATGCATACACTTTGCACATGAGCAAGCCTGGCGCTCTTTTACACAGATTCGGGGGCGCTTTTGCATTTTAATGGTGCGCCTTTTTTCTCTTTCATTGCCTTGGCCCGACACCGAAGCTTTCTGAGGGTCGTGCCCGAACATTTGAATTTTTCAGGGATTGGTTGCCGGTCAAGGCACCTTCTTCTACTTTTATCCTACGCCTTATTTTCTATTTCCCTTTTTTCCATTTTCCGCTCCTTTGTGCTACAGAAACACGATAACATTACCCCCTCCTAGCCAAGTGCCAGTCCCATGGCACTGCGGTGGGACATGGTGGCAAGTCAGGTCGGCTGTTAGGTGGAACAGGTAGGTGGGTGGTTAGGGTTGATGACCCGGAGAGGGACCAACGTGCTTTAGGCTCCATGAAGACACTTGGCATCTGTCACACGGTTGTGGCGTTGGTTACGTAGTCACTTTCTTTAAGGATGAGAAACGCTTGAAGCAATAAGCAATCCCTTAGGATGATGGTATTGGAGGGATTTATTCTGGAGAAAACCCCTCGAACGTTGTTTTCCCTTGAAAACCCGTGGTTTCTATTGAAGATCCTTGTCTTTGAGTTGAAGGTCTTCAGTTTTGAGTTGAAGGTCTTCAGGCTTGTGGAATCAATAGGCGATCCATGGAGCTTTGAAGCGTTGGGCCTGGATAGTTGGATGATGCAGTTCCAAGATCTATGCCAATGGCAGTTCTACCTTGACCTGGTTCGATCATGGTGGCCAACATCAGGCGGATGGCTGGATGCCGGCGCGTGTGGATCATTAAAGGGTACCGTGGTGATCGTCTTCCGCGGGTAGTCATCTCTTGAGAGTCGAACATAGGCTGCAAGAAAAGTTGTGCACTCCCTAAGGGACGTGCCTACTTGCCGTGTAATGTGTGGTGGTTGTGGCAGTGGAACTGGGAGATGGGTCTAACTTTGGACAGGCCCTTGGTAATGTCCCACACTTGAGGACCCATTTCATGCTTCGTTGAAAGTGCGGTGCACTCTTAGGGTGACAGGTCTGGAAGTCCTGCCCTTGATGTGCCCTAAGCGTGAAGTGGGGGAGGGGGCTAGGAAGATCCCTAGGTGCAGTTTTTTTTTTTTTTTTTTTTTTTGAGATGAGACATAGGCCTAAGTATCTTAGTCGGAATGAGGAGGAGAAGGGGGGCGGAGAGACTTGCTCAAAAATTGGTGACTCTGCATGTAATTCTTTAGATTCATGCAGACATGTAGGGAGGTAGTGGAGAGAAAGGGGTGGTTGCATCTAGTGAATTATCTATAGCATTAGGGTTGAAGAATAGGAGAGGCAGGCCACGCTCTTGTGTAGTCGAGTCCTGCTTAAGAAGTAGCCTAAGTAGCCTAAGATAGTTACAAGTGGTTATAAAAGCGGGGTCAGGACATGCGGAAAAGTCCACAAGGAAGCGCATCATAGACTCGTCTAGGCTTTCTGCGGTAAAGAGAAGGGCGTTGTCAAAGGATGCTACAGTGGAGTTATAAATGACGAGAAAGTCATATCGCCCGTGGAGGGTGGCATCAAAATCTACGCTACCCTTCAAGGGTACGCCATTCCGCTCGAACAACAGGGTATTACAAAAAGTCATCCAAGCGAGCATGCTTATGTCGCATACTCGCCTCCTCCACAGGGGTTGGTCCCTATAGTTTTGTACAGTGTGGGGTATTTCAAAAATTTTATCTTGCCAGTAGTCGGCCGCTTCGGTGCCCCAAGAGGTTGGGGTCCTTTCCCGCTCTTCCAACCATTTTTTCCCCAGTCGGCCACCAACCGCGATCACCTCATCCATCACTTTGAGAGGCAGGACCCTCCGCAAACTGTTGCGTAGGAGGAAACTGAAGGAGAATGGCTCCTTTCCTAGTTCCTGCACCTCCCACACCACCAGTTCTGCATGGAATTCCGCCGGGAGATCATCTGGGCACGGAGGGAGAGGCGCGGATGGTAGCATGGCTGGTTTGTCTCTCAGCTTCTGTCTGGCCTCCTCCACCAGCTTTTTTCACCTTTCTTTAGAGATGGCTTTTCTTTCTGCCTGGATCTTCTTGTGGCGGGTCTTGGGCCTGTGGCGAGGGGGGTTGCGGGACCACATCTTCCCTGAAGTGATTCACATTGATTTCCAGCTCTGCTTCTTCCCCCTGCCGTTCTGCGTGTACTGCTTCTTCCTTGAACCCGAGGGCATCTATTTCCTGGGGGGTTAGGCTGGCCCGAGTCGGGTATTTCCGTTGTTCCTCCAGACCTAGCCTAACCTCCACCGGTAGTGGTGGCATCTGTAGTCTAGCGTGTAGGGCTCTTCTTACCATGTCGAGCTTCCTCTGCACTGCTTCCAGCGGCTCTCCTTGTGCTGTGTGAGTGGCGTCCAAGATGGTATCGAGGAAGGTCTTCTGTTGAGCGTTGAAGGCCACTTGGGCTGCCTCCGCCTTGCTCTCCACGATAAAGTTTCTCTTTTTCTGTTAAAGCAAGACAGCATGCCAGTGTCTTCACCCTCCTCTCGTTGTGCGTGGCCCACTCCTCTGCCCTTTTATTCATCACTTCCAGGCCCTCCCCTTGTCTTAAGGTCAGCATCATGATTTTCTGTCCATAATCCTCTAGTTCCTTGACTAGCCTCTCTTGTTCTTGTTATTCAGAGGTCAGCTGATCTGTTAGGCACTTGAGCTCCTCCTCCTGCTCCTCCATGCCTCGTTGCCTTTCTTCGTCCCTAGCATTCAGCTCCACCTTGAGTGCATCCACCTTAGCAGCTTTCGCAGCAAGCTCCTGGTACTACACTATTAGGAGCTTGTGCCCTCTTTGCATGTTTACTAACTCTTGCATCTCATTTTCGAGTACCTGCCTCCAATGTTCCTCCCTCTTATCCCTAGCCTTCAGTTCCTGTTTCAGATTTGCAATTTTGCGCTGCTGCAAGGCTACCATTCTTGTCTTGTCCAACTGGAAGGCGGCCATGGTTTCCTTCTCGGCTGCCAACTCAGCCACGGCTGTTTTGCATTCCTTCTTCACTCTCTCCAACTGGGAGAGCAGCTCGGCGACGTATTCGTCGTAATTAGCCGGTGGCATCATTGTTGCGTGAATAGGCGAGGTGGAGGCTTCGACTTTTTGCTTTTTGGGCTCTTGCCTGGACTCTGCATCTGTGGCTGGCCTTTTCTGTCCTGTGGCTGTAGTCTCCATGCTCTGCCCCTGGCCCATTTCTTTGTTGATAAAATACTGCATCCACGCCATGAAATTTGACACATCTGCGTTAGTGAGGATGTTGGGGGTGACGGTGGTGAGTTCCACGGGAGGTACCAGGAGGGTAGGGATCGGATGGAGCGGGGCCTTGCCTTTGCCTTCGGAGACTGGAGGTGGCACGAACTCTGGCACTTGTGTGCTGGATCCAAGCCCCTCTTCTCTGCATGGGCTCAGGTTCCTTAGTTCGTCTGCTCGGCATTGCTGTTCGATGGACCGTCGTGTGGCCTCCGCCAGGTACTCCTCCTCCTTCCTTCGCAGCTCCTCCTCTTCTTCCTCCGCTTTTCTCTTCCTTTCCTCCTGTCTTTTCTTCTGCTCCTCCTGTTTTTTCCCTTTCTGTTCTTTTTCCCTCCTTTTCTCCGCTTCAGCTTCTTGTTTTGATGCCTCCTTGGCTTTCTGTAACTCCTCTCTTTCCCTCTGCTCCTCCTGCTTTTTCATTCTCTCTCTCTCTTTTGCTTCTTTCAGGGATTCCTTCTTCGCCCTTTCCAAGTCTTCCCTTTCTTTCTTCATGCCTTCATCACCCTTTTTCTTCCCCTGCGTCGCCTTCTTCTTCATTGTCCTGATTGCCTTCTTACTAGTTTGTCCCTCCCCTTCTTCTTTTGTTTCTGTTCTGTCGGTGGACCTGTCTTTGTCCTGTCGAGGGGGCGACTTCTCCGGTGTTTCTCCTTCTCCCTCCTCCGGCTCCTGTGCTGCCTTTACTGCCTCCTGAATGAGTGCAGTCAAGACTCCTCCATAGCTGATGAAAGAGGCCTTGGAGGAGGCTTTCTTCCTTTCCGTCACCTTAGAAGCCGGAGATTCTCCTCCTATTGGTGCACTTCCCATGGCTAGTGCTTTGGCCGCTTGATCGATAGTCTTCCGCACGTAGCCATTCCAATCCACCTTGTCTAGAGTGTGGGCTGCTACATTCTCTAGCATTGGCATACTAATCCGATGCATTAAGGAATTGTAGCGTTGGCTGGAGAAGAGCACGTGCACCAACTTGGCCTGCAGCCTGGCGTCAATGTTAGGGATGTACTGGATGCCTATGCCGTCGTTCGTGAGTACCTCTTCCTTCTTCATTTTCAACAAGGCATAAACATCCCTTTTTTGTCGCCTTTCTGTCCTAGGTACCAATCCCAGAGCTTTTTCCACCAAGGCTGGGTCCAACCGGACCTGTACCTGCTTTGCACCCTCTCCTCGTCCTACTGTTACAATGCCCCCTTCCTGGTCCAAATTGTATGTTCTGAGGAATTCTACGCATTTAAAGTGATCCGGCTCCTGTGAGAATTTTTCAATGTACTTTGTAAGGTTGCACTGTTCCACTACCCTCCTGGCTGCCTCCTCCTTCGCCACCATGACTCCGATGTTGTGGATGGTTTGAAACTTGAGCTGGCTGAAGGCGCGGTTCTCCAATTGGATGCAATATAGCTCCCTTTCCTTGTCAGTGAACGGGAGTCGATGGGCGCGGTCTTGCTGCGACATTTTCTGCTCCTGCCATAATTCGTAACTTCCGTTAGTATTTTCCACATATCACTTTGCTATTTTTAAACTCTTGACTGAATTTTTGGAAGCCATTTTTCTCATACTAATGCTTATGCCTTTCACTACTTTTACTTTACCATACCCCCTTTTTATTCACTTCCTATCTGATTCTTTTTACCACATACCCCACATACATACCCACCCCTCTTTTGGCTGAGAGAAGAATCCTTCCTAGGATTGGGAGTTAAAGGGTGGCATTGGTCCTGTTGGGCTAGGACTTTACGTGTGAAGAAGCCACGTGTAGAATCTTGGGTTGTATTCCACTTGAGCATGACAATCAAGAGCAGCCGGTTGGATAGAGACCTGGGAGATGTACGTCAAGACATCATGAAAGAGATCTCCAGTATTAAGGTAGCTGGCGACATGTAATTCCTCTTTGGTGAGAAATTGGTCAATATAGGGGTGGGCGAGCACATGGTCGTCCAATTGCTGATTGCGGGTGATGGCCAAAACCCTAAACGAGATGGGTGCCACGTAAGTGGGGTCATATTCAATGGTTTTAACTGCCCTGCATTGCTCAGCATTGGTCATTATTTGGCAACCTTTTTTCTCCCATTGGATTCTCAGAGCAAACCACTATTGTAAGAACGTGGAGGGCAAGCTTGCCATCTGCATGAGCTCGTGCATCTCGTGTTCAGGAACAGAATGGGGAGGCTTTTGATATGAAGTGACTAGGCATCTGAGGGCCGCTTGCTCCTTTGAGATTTCATCGTTTGCTATTAGTTCGGCAACGATTTTGGGGGATTTAGTAGTCATAAGTTCGTATTCCTCCCAAGTGCACGGTAATGCACGAACCTCCGAAGCAAGGGTTCTGTCAAGTAGGCCTAGGTCTAGCCTCTCATAGCTTCTAGCGAATGTGGTGAAAGTGTCGTCCAACATCCTGATGCAGGTTATTAAGTCATCCCCAGAGGTCACGGCAAGGTCCTTAGCCAAGGAGAGGAAAGGTCATATCGCATATGAAAGTTTAAGACCTGCTGGTGGGGATGGTGCAACTGGACTGGATAGTGGTGACTCCCTCATTGGTGTCACAGGTTGGGCTTTGCACTCCGAAGCACATTGAGGTGCTGCAGGAAGCTCTGGGGGCCTGGGGGTTGTGCTGGGTTCTGAGTGAGCAGTCATAGGGCTTTTTAAGCCCTCTGGATTAAGCAGGTTTAAGGCTTGTGGCGTTTGCTTTGGTCGATAGATGAGCTGAGGCTTGCTAGCCACAGCTAGCAATGGCGTGCTGATTATGTGTTGGGCACCACGTGTGCAAGCCTTCCGCTGTAGGGTGAGATCACTTGTAGATGAGCTTTTTAGATCACTTGTAGATGAGCTTTTTAGCCGGCCATTTTTAGGCGCCCAAATCCAAGGGTCCCTCGTAGTATCCTTGTGTCCGCAAGAGATCCTTAGGAATCCATCGCGGCGCGGTTGTTTGTCTATGGCAATAGCATCTATACTGCCTCCTAGGCCAGAACGACTGATGTTTCTAGCAGTTAGGATCCCATTTGGGTGGTGTACCCGAATGTGGTTTCTGCAATTTTGGCACCCACATAAGTCTGGACTCCTTGGCCTTGTGAGCATTCTTGGTGGATTTGGGCTTGGGGTCGAGAGCCTGGCACAAAGCCACAGGTTTCTCTAGTTTAAACTGGGGCTAGAGCGTGGTCCTAGGGATTTCTACTGGTGGCGTCGTGATGGTGGAGGAAACATGACAGCCCTTGCTGAAGGTCGTCACTATACGGGTGTTGCCGATAGCAAGATGAATGCGGTTTAGGTTGTAATCCACATTACAATGCGTTAGCTTCTTGAAGGTACGACCCAATAGTGACACATTACCGGCTTCTTTAGTGTTAGGCAACACATGGAAGAAGGCTGGTAAACTTTCAGTCTCGATGGAAATGAGTACCTTGCACTTCCCCAGGAGTGAATAGGCAGTACCCCCAAACGGGGTGAGGTTGGCATTAGTGGGCTGTAGCGTCGGTTGACCAATGCGTGTCCAATGGTCATGCATCAAGATGTTGTAGTCGGCCACTTCATCAATCAAGGCGTCGAAAGAATACACCGTGCCTGCTGTGACTGTGATTCGTAGATACGCCAGTGCCACTGCTTCCTCATCCTGATCTGTAAGGTTGGTTACAGTTGCCATGCCGACGTTCAGTGGGGCTTCTAGCATGGGTGGCTCATGTAATGGATGGAAAGGAGGATAGTACTTATTTACATGGCTACCGTTAAAAAAGCCTACTCCTTCATCGTCAAGTGTCTCCAACTCAACATTCCCGGTTCTACCAATCATGCGTACTCTAAAAGGCCCTAGCCCTCGGAACTTCATCTTCTGTTTGTGTCCTTTTACCAAGTATAGTAGAACAAGATCCCCTTGTTCGAAGTCTCGCTGCTTGACATGCTTGTCAAACCACATCTTTCATCGAGCCTTCTCGCAGATGAGCGCATGGGTGGCTAGAAGACGAGTCTCTGATAGGCGTTCCAGCTCGGTCAGGCGTTGCATCCATGCTTCATTCCCTTCCCATCATTCTTGGAGTGCTATTCTTAGGCTAGGGATGAAGAATTCTACTGGTAGAATTGCTTCAGTCCCATAGTTCAACCTAAAGGAGGTTTGACCGACGGCCGTTTTATAAGCTGTGCGGTAGGCCCACAAGGCTGCCATCAACTTGTTGTCCCAGTCGCTTCTTGAGGCTGAGACTACTTTAGTCACGATGTTAATAAGAATTTTGCTAGTTGATTCTACCTGGCCATTAGCCTGAGGGTAGTATGGCAAGAATTTGTGATGGATGATAAGAAAGGTGGATAGGAGATGTGCTATCACTTCGTTGATGAAGTGTGTGCCTTGGTCGCTAACCAGTTCGATGGGGCAACCAAAGCGCGAGATCACTTGCTCCCATAAGAACTTGGCAGTCGTTCTAGAGTCATTTTTTCATGTTGCTCTTGCCTCTGCCCATTTCGTGAGGTAATCCATGGCCACCACGATGTACTTGGCTTGTGAGTACTGCGCTGTGGGGCTGATTGGTCCTATGAAGTCAATTCCCCATTTTTCGAAGGGTTGGCGAGCAATAATTGGGGTTAACTCCATTTGATCCTTACAAATCGGAACTTTTGCCCGCTGGCACTCATCACAATGCTTGACAAATCGCTTGGCATCACGAAAAATTGTGGGCCACCATAGTTGGGACTGCAACACCTTCCGTGCTGTCGTGTCTCTGCTTAAGTGTCCACCTGCAATGCCATTGTGCGCTTCTGAGAGCACATCATGCATCTCATGTTCACACACACACCTAAGCAGCAATTCGTCTTGCCCCAATCTATGGAGTTGGCCTACAATCAGCTGGTAGGGCTGGAGCTTCAAGATCAAGCGCCTAAGTCGTGCATTTTCTATTGGTCGCTCAGGTAGTCCGTGCTCGAGCACTTGGACTATGTCGTCTGCCTAGTATGGCATTAGATCAGCCTTAAATAGATCTCTCTCTCTGTGGACAGGTGGAATAAGTGGGCGTCAGGTAACTCGTCAATGATGCCTTGTCCAGTTGCTTCTCCTGTGGGTATACGGGACATGTGATCAGCCATGTAATGTTGTTTTCCCTTTCGTACCACCACGGAGAAATCGAACTCCAGGAGCAGGAGGAGCCATCGAGCTATGCGTCCTGTAGCACAAGGTTTGTTCACTAAGTAGAGCAGAGCTTGATGGTCCACAAAGAAAATGAAAGGTGTGGCCAATAGATAGTGCCGGAATTTCTTCACGGCAAACACCATGGCTAGTCCCTCCCTTTCTGTTGTTGAATAATTCATCTCTGTCTCAGTGAGTTGTCTGCTAGTAAAGCTCACTAGGTAGTCTAAGTTATGCTCACCATGTTGGCACAATGCTGCTCCCACGGAAAACTTAGAGGCGTCAATGTGTACATGGAAGGTAATGGTCCAGTCCGGGGCTCGTAGAATCGGTGCCGTTGTTAGAGCCTTTTTCAATTCTTCGTACGCCCGTTGGCATGCTTCGGTCCACTCGAAGACGATTAGCAGCTTGTACAATGGCCTAGCGATCAGCGCGTAGTTCAGTACAAACCGTCGATAGTATCTTGTGTGACCTAAGAAGCATTGAACTCCCTTGTAATTACTTAGGGCTAGAAGGTCAACGATAACCCTGACCTTTGAGAAGTCCGTGGCAATGCCGTTCTTTGACACCACATGTCCTAAGATACATCCGTGCTTCACCTAAAACTGACATTTCAAGGGGTTCAAGGAGAGGTGATATAAGCGACGCCGTTCAAAGACCATGCGGAGTTTGTTTAGGTGTTCAATCCAGGTCGAATGGACACACAGGTCATCGACAAAGACCTCTAACTCCTTGCAAAGCATGTCCTTGAATATGGTGCACATGAGGCATTGAAAGGTGGCGGGGGCATTGGTTAACCCGAAGGGCATGACTACATAAGCAAAGATGCCCCACTCAGTGGCAAAGGCAGTCTTGTGCATGTCTGCAGGATGCACTTGCACCTGGTTGTACCCTGAGAAGCCATGCAGAAAACTGTAGGCTTCCTTGCCTGCCACCCTCTCAAGCATGTGCTCGGTGTACGGCAAGGGGTAGTTGTCTCTCTTCATAGCAGCGTTCACCTTCTTGTAAGCACTCGAATTTGGCCGTTCTTCTTCATCACAATGACTATGGGTGACACCCAGTCTGTGTGCTCAATTTCATAAATGAATCCAGCTCTCATCAGCTTGTCGATTTCCTCTTTGACAGCATGAGCGTGCTTTGGATTCATGGGGTACGGTCGCTGCTTGACCGGCGTTGCATCTGAAGTCATGGGTATGTTGTGAGTCACAACACTCGGATCTACCCCTCGTAGCTCTTCTAAGGACCAAGCAAATACGTTTATGTACTCCCGCAAGAGAGCGACAAGACTCAACTCTTCTTTACTAGTCAAGTCATCGGCAATGAACACTAGTCAGGGTACTTTTCCTTCTAGGGCTAGGTTTACCTCCTTGACCTTGGCTGGCCCTTCGATTGGTTCGCTTGTCTGCCCTTGGCGCTTGGCACCTAGCAGAACCACTACCCTATCCCCTTTTTTGAATTTAGTGAAGCGTTTAGGGAGGTCTTGTGGCTTTCGATGTTCCTCTGATCGTGCATCCTTGGGACGCTTTGCCTTATCCTGCCTTAACCGTCTACGCCTCAAGTGGACGGGTAAGTCCCCCTTGGTGCGTCTGGTCATGGGTGGCCTGGGGATCTCTGGGTCACTATCTAAAGTAACTTCCGATTCAGAGTCAAACCCTCCATTTTCACTAGAAGAGGTGGTTTCCCCTGGTGGCCGTAGTTCAGATGGCGATTCGGTTCTAAGTATTGATGTCATTCCTGGTTGCACTAGGCCGGCTTGCTCAAGGTCTATGGCTCCTATGCATTCCAACCAAGCACGATCACATTTCATGCGCATGACTCCTTGGTCCATTCTAAGGGCCTCTATTTTCTGCAGCTTGGCGTCTGCCCGTATCTGCTCAATTTCTCGTCCTTCAGTGTCGTACTCTATGGTATCCACTTCACCCTCGCTTTCATCACCGAAGGATTGGCAGTCTTCGTATTCATCATCACAAGAACCTTTGTCACTCGACTGCTCATCATCTTCCAAGGCTTGCTCTGCCTCGTCTCGTTGGTCAGGAATCAAGGCCCAGTTATACATGAGGTTCAGCTCGTGCACCTTGGTCCACTGCCACTCGGAATCCTCCAAGAGGTCCTGGAGCGGCTTGAAGTTGGCGGCTGAGTTGCCCGCTAGCTGGTCTGTTAAGTATTCTAGTATTCCCTGGAGTTCCCTTTTGTTGGAAGGCACTTGGAAGATAACAGGCTTAGGCCCTCCATGGAGGCTTGTTGCCATCATGTAGAGTGGCATAGGAAGTGTTCCGTTTGTCTTGCCGACCGTTTTGATGGCCTGCTCGTACGCCTCCTGGTCAGAGAACGGCATGTCAATTGTAGCGAGTACGTGCATCCAATCCTGCTCATCCTCTGGGTATGGGATATACTTGGTCAAGGACTCATAGGGCTTCCTGACCTGAGTGTTCCCTTTGAGTATAGCAGAGATGGCGTCCAGGTCGACTGGTGAGGTATTCCAAGTGTCCATCTCTATTCTTACGGCATTAGTTCTATTGCCAAGGAAGATCAAGCCGTTACCCCAATCTTCTATGACTCTAGCGTTGCGCATCCAGGGTCGGCCTAATAGGACATCGTAGTCCACTCCCTTCATGACTATAATGTCAACGGAGAACTGGACACCTGCGATCTTCACTGGCCAATTTTCAGGACCCCGAATGGTTTCACTCTCATACCGTTTGCTAGCGTGACATTAAACCTAGCAGCTTCAACAGGCGGGTTTCCCCAAGTTTGCAGCACCGTGTGGCTAAGCACACTAACCCCGGCTCCCGTGTCTATGATTCCCTTCCTTGTTGCGTCACCCAGGGCTAGGACTGGCAGGACTGCGTGCATCTCAGAGCCTTCCCAAAAGGCGTTGACGTGCAAAGATTTAGGCACGGAGTGCAGCATTAGACTAGGCAATTGTGTTTCTGCATCCTGGTCTTGAGGATCTACCGTGACCTGCTCTTGTGAGCCCTCGACCCACTGCCTAAGGTCTTGCCATAGGGCAAGGTGCTGCTTAAGCAGATCTCCTAGGCCAAATGTTACAGGGGTGGTCACTAGTGTGGTCAGGAGATTGTTAAATACTTGTCCTTCCTTTAGCCTAGACTATCCGGGCCAATGGCCGCGGCTGATCTGCGGCTCTGTTGCGTCTAGGCTTGGTCTCAGTGGCACTGCTTGTGGCATAGTAGCTTGGCCGACTTAGGTTGAGGCAGTGACATTGGCGTGCTTATGCTGGAGAGATCATCGATCTCGTCCTCCGTGATGGGTTCAGCATCTTTGAGGTGTTGTTGAGCCTCCCTCACCCATTCCTTCACCTTTTCTATGGCCTCCAATAGTCGCTTGGGGTGTGGGTATTCCCCTATCTTAGCGCTTCCCTTTTCGGCTATCTTAGGGGCTAAAGTCTCTGCCTCCGCGTCTGAGACTTTCTTCCCATCAGGTAAAGTCGTAGCACTCTCGGTCTTCAATGCGACCTTAGAGTCCGATCTCTTCTTTTTCCACCTACGGCTTTTCTTTCCTATTGAGGCTGCGTCCAGATTGCTAGGTCCTGGCAGAGAGATGCTGGCCTGCTTGGTTTGGGCTCGAGTCATAACTCGTAAGGGAACAGGTGTGGCCTCCCCATCGGGGTTTTCGACACCAAACAGCCCTAATGGGATGGATGGCAAATTAGCTATGCTAGAGGACGACTTCCGCTTTGGGCAATCAATGAAAAGATGGGTGATTCCGCACTCTGCGCACCTTTGGTCAGCCTTGTCCCTGTTTTGCTGCTCTCTTTCAGGGCAGCGTGATGAGACATGACCGGGGTGTCCGCAAGTCCAACAAGTGACTGGATCCTGTGGCTGCCCTCCTAGGCCTCTACCCCATCCTCGTCCTAACGCCATCACCGGCACGGGTCGATAATCCATGAGGACCGCATTGCCCACGTCGTCATGTGAGATGTAAGGGTATATGTAGGTCTCTTCATCATTTGGCTCCTCCACGTAATGAACTGAAGCATCGCTCGGTGGTGGGTCACATAAGGACCAGGCGGTCTAGGGATGCCAGTGGGATTTATGTCCATTCTAGGGACGGCTGGTTTCATATCGTTAAGCACAGGTAGAGCCAATGGGGCTCCCCTTCCGAAGAATGGTTGCGGCTTGTTAGCTAGATAAGGCTGGCCATAGGGTTGCGAGTATGGAAACCTTCTTGGTAGTCTGCATTGTGCGATATCATGGCCAAACCTCCCGCAATTAGCACAAGGTCTTGACCTAGGGTCTTGACACTCGGCCGGCAAGTGGTTTCCGCCACAGTACACGCACTGGATGTGCGAGCACATTGGTCGTCTTAGCATGTCCTGTATCTTGGCTAATTCCATCTTGACCTCCGCCAAGCCTTGGTCTATCTTGGTGGCTTTCCCCTTATCTTGGGATGATGGGTTCGACCGCTCACTAGAGGCTAGCGTTCTCTCTAAACTCCGCAGGTTGGTTTCTTCTAGATTTGAGCTCCTAGAGCTCCGCTCTTTCAGCTGGTCATCGACTCTGATGGCTTCCTCAAAAACTCTAGCCACCACGTCTCGCTGCAAGTTTGAATTGCCTGCCAATGCCTTATATAACTCCTCATCTCTAATTCCGCTGATGAATATAGTTGACACTGCTCTGTCAGTCGGTCGCTTGCCTAAGGGGATTCTCTTAAAGAGACTTCTCACGTGGGTCACATAGTCGCGGATGCCCTCCTTCTCCTTCTGTTTGACATTCATCAAGCGTACTAGCAGGTTGTCGGAGTATTCGGGCTCGGTGAACCTCTTGACGAAGAGGTCCTTGAGGTTATTGAAGTTGGCTCGTTCCACAGCATCCAGGCTTGTATACCACGTCCTACCCTTATCGCTTAAGCAAAGTCCGAATGCTTGCGAATGTTGAGTCTGGTCGTTGAGGCCGTTGGCTTCGCAGACTTGCTCAAACTACTCAACGAAGCTGTACGGATCGTCATGCGGTTGGTACTTGACAAGTTGCTTGGCAACAATCGGTATTTTGGCCTGGCTCTTTGAGCCCTGGTTTGCCCCTAATCCTGCAAGCAGCGACGTCGCTAGTGCAGTGGCATTCTGCTCTACTGCGGTGTTATCGAGCAGCCGTTTCATGAGGAGCTCGCTCAGTGTCAAGTTTCCCTCTAGTGCTCTCTCCTGGTCTGTTCGATTCCGGCCAGCCAAGTTTAGCACTCGCTGCACCTCATGCAGCTCCAAACTTTGCCTTAGGCTCCTAGCTTGTTGATCCCTATTATACTCGGCTATGCCTTGCCATGCCTACGGGCTAGCCTTCTCTCCTCCTCTAGGTCTACAATGATTGCATCTGCCGTCCTGCCACGGTGCTCGTACCTGGCATGTGCATCGTAACTGCTCACCATCTGCTGTATAGCGTCTGGGAATGCGCTCACATCGAGCTCCTCGGTAAACCGATGGTCTGAGCCTTCCTCCGTCATGGTCGAATTCTTGCGCCTCGCTACACTGTTGAGATCAGGTTGACTAGTCGTGATAGGTCCTTGTCGTTGGCGCTCCTCGCTTGGTTCTCTCCTGCGCTTCACGTGTTTCTCTACGTCCTGGGTCCTCTCCTATTGGTGGGTTCCTTGAGCGATTTATCTGAGTGAGTTCCCTTAATTACTGAATACAATTCTTAATTTACAGCCATTCGGTGAGTGTGTTGTTCCTCGTGCACTTATGCCCAATCAGGCTTTCAGTTTCCTTAAGTGTACTTCAAGTGCAAAATTCAATGTAACTGTAGCAAGCAATTCCTCGGCGCCTCACTCACTCTCGCTCGTTTCTGGCCTGATAGGCTTGTAGGTCCATTTTCTGGCCGTTTAGTCAGGGTTTAGGACTCCTTGTATGTTTCCTTGTTTGCTTTCGATCAATCAGGTCTTCGCGGCTCAACGACTCGCGTCCTAGTCCTTGGATCCCTCAACTGTCTACTACCCACCACTAAGCGGCTGTGTACTACAATTTCTCTTATCCTGTGTGCCAGAATCAAGTTCTGAATGCCAGAAGGGTTTCGACAAGTTGCGCTAATACGCGTTTGCTGGGTCGGGTCAAGTTTCTGACAGATTTGACAGAAAGTTGCATTCGGACCAAGTGGTCTGAATTGCAGGGTCCGAGTGGGTCACTCAGACGGGCCGAATGGCACAGGGTCAAGGGCCGAATCTCCAAATCTAGCTCGGACGATTTTTACTCGGATGGGCCGAATGGCAGGTTCGGACAGGATAATTCGGACGGGCCGAACCGCAGTTGGCCGAGGGTCAGACCCCGGGTATGGCCAAGTTTCGATTTTGGAACTCAGACGGGTCGCTCGAATGGGCCGAATGGCACAAGGCCGAATGTGCCACGTGGTCAAAAAGTTTTGGCTCGGACGGTTCGAGTAGGGTCACTCGGACGGGTTGACTCGGATGGTCCGAGTGCCAACTAGGGTTCCGGCCGAGTGGCCGAATGGCAAGGGACCGAAGGCCGATTTTGGGACTCGGCCCAAAAGCAATCGCTCGGACGGGCCGAACGCGACGTGACGGATACAGCGCGATGCCGATCTTGCCCGATTCTTATGATTTACTCGACCATTCCAAGCACAAACCTCCAGGTCCTATCTAGGGGGTTTGAGGGAGGGATTCATATACCTGAATGGGTCGGTGAGTGTGTCCGGTGATGCGATCGAATCACACGGCCTGGGGCTTTCTAGCTCTCTCTCTCTCTTTCTCTCACACTGAAATGGCACAAATGAGTTCTCTTTTGGCCTCCTGGCTTTTATATGCCTTCCCAGCTGTGGCGTTGACGCTCCTGATCACTCTCTTGTCGATCTTAGTCCTCATTAGCGAGAATTTTGCTCATTTTGCACGATTTTCTCCTTATTTTTACCCTGTTTTGAAACAGTGAACCCTACCCTTTTCCAGTTCGATCTCCTAACTCTAACCTATGTTAAATGCAACAAAAATCGAAGGCAAAAAACTGGAATAGATCCTCCATGCTTTCCAATCATCAAACAACCAAAATATCCCAAAATACTTACTTGTTCCGAAGATTAAAAGCACCCAACTTCCTACCTATCTCAAGCTCCGTTTCGGGGATGAATACCCTACTTCGATGCTCGATGTGAGGCGCACAAGTACTCAAGCTTGAATCCGTTGGTCCCGGCAACGGAACCAAAATGTGGGAGCTTTCGCTCAACCACCAAGACCCACGGACTGCTTATTGTTTCAAGCGTTCCAAGCCGAGCACTAATGGCTATCTCTCACCTAGCCGACGCGCCGTCGATCCTACGAGTGTAGTGAGCTTACCTTGATGCTCGATCGAGTACCCTCCTCTCTCTTGCGCTCTAGTAGCTCCACGATCCTAGATGCTAGCTCAAGCATCCTCAAACCTCCTCCATCTCCAAGCTCCATCCTCCATAGCCGCGTGCACAAGAGAAGAGAAGGGGAGAGAAGAGAAGAAGAGGAGAGGAGATGGTGAAGAGCTTCACCCTCTTGATCCCTCACTCTCGCACACACTCACTCCCTCACACTCTCACACTCCCTCTCTCAAGAGCACACACAAGCAAGAAGGAGAGAAGAAGAGAGGAAGAAGAAGACTCCTTTTGCCACACACCAAAGAATGAGCTTTCCATTCACTTTTCAACTTTGTATACAAAGCCCTAAATCCTTTTTGGGCGGTCATCCCCTTTTTTCTCTTTTACATGGCCGGGTGTGGCCTGGGGGCCCTTTTTCCCATTTCCCACCATTCTAATTTATCCTATTCCCAACTAATGCATACACTTTGCACAGGAGCGAGCCTAGCGCTCTTTTACACAAATTCAGGGGCGCTTTCGCATTTTAATGGTACGCCTTTTTTCTCTTTCATTGCCTTGGCCCGACACCGAAGCTTTCTGAGAGTCGTGCCTGAACATTTGAATTTTTCAGGGATTGGTTGCCGGTCAAGGCGCCTTCTTCTGCTTTTATCCTACGCCTTATTTGCTATTTCCCTTTTTTCCATTTTCCGCTCCTTTGTGCTACAGAAACATGATAACAATGGTGATTATATATATATATATATATATATATATAGAAAATTGAAAGTACAAGCTTAACCTGCATAGGATATTGGAAACTTCATAGTGCTACATTTATCTCTACTACTAGGTTAAGCATGTTTGAAATGAGGCTTTACCCTTTTTACCTTACTTACATTGACTCTCCTTTCACATGAGAGGCCTTGAACTAGTTTGTAGGCCTTGAACCAGTTTGCAATAAAATTGATTGATAAAATTGGTGTTCACACTTATTCTTCGTAACATGGATATTTTGGAAATCTATTTTCACATTGCAACCATTTGAATTGATTTAGTTTGAACTATCTTACAAAAGCTTGCATTTCACACTACAAAGAATTGGAATCAGTTATGTTGTGTAATACTTATAGAAACATTTTTCATATTGTTTGGACCAGTTGTTTTGCAAACTAGCTCAATTATATTATGTTTGCATTACATTGATAAAGCCTATTGTATTAGGGACATAAAGGGTTGTTCATATGTATTTTTCTAAGGGGATTTCTTATGCATGAAAAATACCTAAAAGATTTCCATAAAAATTGTAGACAAATTATATGCATTGGGGACTACAAGGACACCATTTTGGCATAAGATTTGGGCCTTTTTCTATTGCATTAGCCATTTTTTGGCCATTGCAATGGCACCCAAATTGCAACCATATTTATATTCTTAGTCTTGTAGTTGACAGTATCTTTGTTGCTTGTGCTTGACACATAGTGTACTGGTTATTGCCAAGTGTAGCCATATAGCGTACCACAACTCCCATTGCAAATGCTACGTCAAGACGAGTGGCTACTATCATGGCATAAATCAAGCTCTCCACCGTGGATGCATAAGGGATCTTGGCCATCTTGGCATTCTACTCACAAACTACGACAATCGACCTGGCTAACCTTCATGTGAGAAGGTAAAGAACAACTAATAGGCTTAACATCTTGTAGATAAATCACTCAAGGACCTTTTGGATGTACTCCTTCTATGACAACTAAAGGAGCCCCTTAGAGCAATCATGCGTAATGCACATCCCAAGAATATGTGAGGCTTTTCCCATGTCCTTCATCTCAAAGATATTCTTGAGCTGACCTTTCAAGGTATCCAACTCATCATGAGCACTCCCAGCAATCAACATATCATCCACGAAGAGGATCAAAACCATAAGGTTGCCATCACGAGCCTTCTTCATGTATAAACATGGATCCATATCACAATGGGAATATCATTGTTAATGCATAAATGCATCAAACTTGTGATACCATTCCCTACATGCCTGCTTAAGGCCATAAAGGCTTTTCCTTAATCTACATACTAGGTGTTCCTTACTAGGGTACACAAAGCCCTTAGGTTGCTCTATGTAAATCTCATCATGCAAGTCCCCACCATGAAGAAAAGCTATATTGACATCCATATGATAAAGATCAAAGTCAACCTAAGCAACCAAAGCTAGTACCAAATATGAGATAGTCATCTTTATAATAGGATAAAAGACTTCATCAAAGTCCACACCATGTTCATGCTTGAAGCCCTTAGCAACCAATTTGGCCTTATATCCTGGGTTGGGTTGTCTAGGGGTACTTTTTAACTTGTACACCCATTTGCATGGCAAAGCATGCTTGTCTCTAGGCAAAGGAACCAAATACCATGTATGATTATTTTGTAGTGAGTCATACTCTAATTGCATGGCCCTCTCCCAAGAGCGACTATCACCTCTACGCATAGCCTCATCATAAGTAAGAGGCTCACCAACATCTATCACCATAACATAATCCATAAAGGGCTCAAACCATGTAGGTTATCGTCTATCTCTAGTAGAATGCCTCAAGACAAAGGCTGTGGGGCTTGTACATCCTATGGAGCATTAGGGACCTAGGCCACTGGGGCATCAACCTACTTCAACAAGTTGCCTAGCTAGTTTTATAGTAGTAAGAGGCTCCTCTTGAAATATCACATTGCATACCTCAATGACATACTCAAGCTGCTTATGCATTTTCTCCTCATGGAAAAAAACATCATGTCTACAGATAAGCTTCCGAGGGCCTGCAAATTCCATAAGTGATAGCACATCTCACCTACATCCCCATAACCAAGAAAGATGCATTTCCTAGGCTTAGGATCTAGCTTATTATGCTTGTCCTTGGGTACATGGCAAAAAGCCTTACAACCAAAGACATGCAAATGAGCATATAAGGGAGGCTTTCCAAACCATACCTCCTTTGCAGTTTGATAGTCAAGAGCAATACATGGGAACAAGTGTATGACATTAGTAACTGCCTCAACCCAAAAATGTTGTGATAAGCCTACTTGACTAAGTATACTATGAACTTGCTCTTGAATTATCCTATTCATGCACTTAGCCACACAATTTTGGGGTGGGGTGTACGGGGCGATCAACTGATGCTTAATATCCCTATCATCACAAAATTGCTCGAAGGCTTTAGAGACATACTTATCCCCATTATCTGGCCTTAGGCATTTTAGCCTATACCTAGACTAGTTCTCAACCAAAGCAAGCCAACACTAAAATGTAGCCAAGACTTCCAATTTCTACTTAAGAAGATATGCCTGGCCCTTATACATATAGTCATCAATGAAAGTAACAAAATACTTCGTGCCACCTAATGACTTGCAGGGCATGGGACCACATACATCCGAATGAATAAAAACCAAATGCTCACCCGTGCGTATCATACAATACTTTTTATGTGTATTGGTATGTATTTGCCTCCCATATAAACAATGATCACAAGACTCAAAACATTTATAGTCAAGGGGCAGAAGGTACTGCAAACATGTAAGCATTTTCATTTCTTTCAAGGACATGTACCCAAGGTGACGATGCTATAGAGATACATGTGAAATTGCAGCAGAGATAAGGCTCTTCATGAGAGCTCGTATATGGTATACATAATTGTTGAGGGCTGAAATGACTTGTTTTTTGAGCTAATTTTTGTTATTTTTATGAGCTAAATGGGTGATTTTGAGGATTTTTTGATTGATTTTGGATGAGTTGGAAGTGTTTTGGAATGTGTTAGGATGGGTTGAGTATATTTGAGAATCTCATTATAGTTTTTGGTTGAGATATTATGTTTTGATTGGTTCTTATAGGGTCTGTTTTGCCTCTATTTTGATCTATTTTATTTATGTTTGTGATGTTGGGATTGTGAATAAGTCTTTTGAGAAATTATTGAGAGTGTGTTGGATGGTCTGAAGTGGTTTTGGTTTGAGCTGTATGGTTTTTATGCCTTCTATTAACCCTGTGTAGTGTTTTGTAGAGCCTCTATTTGCTTTTGTATCTATTTTGATGGATGGATTCTTAGCTTGGGGAATGTTTTGCAATCTTGTAAGAGAGAATATAAGCTCAAAATAGCTCAAAGAAGCAAAGGAAGCAGCTGAAGAAAACTTGAAATGAAGATTGCAGTGACAGTGGCAGTAGTGAGCTCTCAAGGGACATTGTAGTGGCTCTGGTGACTCTTCATATTAGGCATATCTCTTGGGAGGGGTATCCACGACCAAGAGAGAGTTATTGAGAATAATTCATTGTATTCCAATGTACTATGTGATAAATCTATATGAGAGAGACTATGAAGACTATGAAGATGATGAAAGATCTTATGGAGCAACCCTAAGTGAAGAGACTCATTATCAGAAGGAAGCTTATAATGCCATGGTTGAGAATCTAAAGGCACAACCATAGAAGGTAACTGATTTTCCTCTTCCATCAAAGCTCCTAATAGAAGAATATAGGTCCAAGGAATATCTACCCCCACAAATAGTGTGGATACTCATTTGAATAGCAAAAAGCATAGCAAAAAAGTGGGCATGACTACTTGATGTTGAAGCCTTCAAGAGATCTTGTCAAGACATAAGTGCCAAAACCAGATACCTCATCATTAAACTACGGGGAGCCTAACGAGGATAGCTAGAATAGAGATGCCTCATCATAGAAAAGATAACAAGATAATGTGGTAGGCCTTTTTTTAGTCCAGTGATAGTGCAAAGATAGATCCACTCCATTGTCCCTATCCCCATTAGCATGGCAAGGAATACAAGGAAGAAGAACATGATAGATAAAACTTCCAAAGATTCCAAATGTTAAAGCCACTGAGAAGAAAAGACTCTACTTGTTCTAGCACTTTGATCTCATCCCATCTTTCATCCATTTTGTGAGGCAATTTACCAAGTGCCCAGATCCTTCCTTCATAACAACATGCAAACTACCTTCGCCTCCTCATCACATTGCTCAAGCAACTTGCCATACCATATGAGGAGAGGATACCACCATCGTTCTTTGATGTAAATGCATATATTGACCAAGTGGCAATGATATGACTATACCTCATGTGGCAGCCCTTCTTCCTCTTTATTGTGTAGAGCTTTTATAGGATATGGCAGACAATAGCTTTGCACTTTACACCCACCTCTTATTTCTAAAATCGCACCTTTAGCTATGCAGATCGTTAAAAGGGTCTATACTCAGTAGGGGATGTCTCTAGCATGCACTCATGCCAATTCCTGAGTAGTATAGATACTTGTTAAAGAAGGAGAAGCATGATGACACACTCAATGCACCTAGGGCTCCATCCCCTAGCCCATGTCCTCATACCACAACCTCAAGGCACGTAAAGGGAAGGGCAACTTGAGCATGCTCAATAGACATGTCACCTTGGGCGTAGCACTGCACCCAATCCTATGCCAATTGGATCCTCAAGTGTGGAATAACATTCCAAGTATACTTGAAGCTCTACCCAGCTCCCATTTGCACAAGATACACACCCTACACTACACAAGACTAGCAGACATACCCCTCAAGGAGAGCACAATGATGTGACACATGCATTAAGAACATCTAAAACCATCAAGATTAGTGGCTTGCACCTTCAACTTCCTACAACCTCCTCCACCTTAGTGACCATCATCCTTCTCTCCAATATACACCTTTCCTTTACATCACCAAAGAACCCTTTCCCCCAGTATCTCTTCATCAACTAACCTAGAAATTCTTGCCATCTATATCATGTTCGGATGGCATGAGTGCCATGGGATTTGCACTCGATTATGAGGGGGAAAAAATGTTGATAATATGAAGACATTAAGAAATAAAAGAGTATGGAAGGGCCACCATTTTTTGCAAATTACTATGTTTTATCATTATATTGAAAGATGTAATGAGAGCTAGGCTCCCTCTCATGCAAATTGTATTGAAAAATGAGTAGCACTTGAGTTAAAGATATGTAAATTAATAACTATAAATATATGTAAGGAGGAGTGATTAGTCACTTGGCCAAAAAGAGGGCTAGAATGCCCAAGGGAGATGGAAAATTCCTAACCCTAGAAACTTGTATAAAGAGTATGAGAAAGAATGGAACAAGCTATTCTTGTGTGCCCTAACTTTTGGCTCTTGTATTCTTGCTTTTGCCTTATGGGAGAGAGAGATTGAGGTTGAGGAAAAGAGAGTGAAAGTGTGTGGTGAGCAACTAAGAGTAAAGTCCCCCATCTCTTCTCGTGCTCTCTCATGCCTTCCATGGTGAAGGTCGTACAAGGTTTGAGTGTCTAAGCAGTGCACCTTGGATCATGGTGTAAGGGACATAGGAACCTCCCCATTATATTAAAGGAAAAGGGAAAAAAAAAAATCTTCCAACTCAAATTTTTTTCCCCTCTCTCCCCACCGATAGCAGTCGGGGAAGGAGAGAGGGAGTGGGAGTGGTAGGGGAAGCATGCACCCTCCAGGTGGAGGGTGGCCATGCCAGCTCTTCCCTCCCCACCCCTATAGGGGAGGGCTTCGCCCCTCCTGGGAGGAAGAGGAACTACACCGTCATCATCACCCAGCCGCCATCCTACTGCACAACCCCCCCTAGGGCCTCGTCCGCACACCATTCCCCTCCCTCCAAGACTCCAGGCATCGCCACCTCCCTGCAGCCTTTCGAACGGGTCTTTTCTTCCCCCCCGATGTGACAGTCTGCATTAGCAGCAAAACGTTGCTGACAACCCGCTCCGCCACCCAATCTTTCCCTCCCCACATGGTTTCGGCGTAGGCCATCTAGGCCTTTGGTCCTAGTCAAACCCCCCCCAGTGACATAACGCCGCGGTCCCACCCTGGGCCCCAAACGAACCGCCACCCTGAGAAAGAAGGATTGGGAGATAGAAAAGAAGAAGGAGAGGATAAGAAGAAGAGGGTGGAAGAAGAGAAAGAAGGTGAGAGAGTGAGAGAGAAGAGGAGGAAGAGGATAAGAGAAGAAGGTGAGAGAAAGAGTGGAAGAAAGAGTGAGAAAAGAAGGAGGAGGTGGAAGAGCAAGAAGGGGGAGAGGAAGAAGAGAGGGAGAAGGAGTGAAAGAGTAGGAGTGAAAGAGTAGGAGTGAAGGAGAAGAAGTAAAGAGAGAGAAGAGGAAGGAAAGGGTAAGAAGTAGAGGAAGGAGAGGATAAGAGATAGAAGGAGGAGAGAAGTAGAAGGAGGGAAGAAAAAGCAAGAGCAAAGAAGAAGTCGGTAGAGAAGGAGAAGGAGGTAGAAGAGCTAGAAGGAGGAGAGGAGAAGAAGAAGGGAAAGGAGAGAGGAAGAGGAACAAGAAGAGGGGTAGAGGAACAAGAAAAAGAGGTAGAAGAAGAGAGGTGAGAAGTGGTAGAGGAAGGAAAAGAGGAAGGAGCAGAACGAGCCACCCGAACATCTCTCTTGACAGCGAAACCCATTCAATGGGTTTTTCTCCAACCAAACATATCTACATGAAACCCGCCAAGGACTGGACTGCCCAATCTCCCAAAGGTGAATGGCTCCCAAGAAGAAAGTCGTGGGAAGCACAGGCGTCCAAGCCACCCGAAATGCTGGAGGGACAAGCGGAACAACCAATGCAGTGCACACGAATCAAGCCCAAGTTCCAAGCAATTTTTATAAAAAAATTAGTTTAGGGCTTAGTTCTCATGGAAGGATTAATGTCGTGCATGAGGTTTTATTTATACTAAGAATGAAGTTGCATGTAACGGTAGGGTTGAACTCGCATAAGTTTTTACTCACCTAAAATGATAAGGATCACCTTACCTCACATGAAATGATAACTTCTACACACATAAAATGATAGGGTTATCGCCTTATTTCACATAAAATGATAGCTTTTAAACTAGTTTAGTGCATGAATAGTTATTTAGAATTCACGTTGCGCAATTATGGTTAAAAGAAACATATGAAATGTTAAATTTTGTTCATAAGCTACATTTGCTTCGTCAGGAACAAAACCCTAGGACTTTCATTGACGCAAATCACACGTGATCCGGTGCATTAGAAGTAATTACTCATTGCCAGAAATAAAGGGTGATAAAAGTTGTTTAGGGGACAACTATACTAAAACGCACAACGTGCATGATGGTTGGGAACTCCTGCATAGAATTGCACTAGGAGAATTGAAAGGATCTCATGCATCTAAACCACATCTTGAAAGTTTAAATGAGGATTCATGTGTTGCCATGTGTGTTAACTAAGCTTGGCTGGAATTAGAGATTATAAGACCCTTGGTTGGGTTGTGAATAAGGCATATCCATTGCCTTGACTGACCAACTAGTGCTTGAGTTAGGGACTAGGATACCTTAAGAAAGTATAAGTCAACTTACCAAGACCATTTGCTCTTGTTCAAATTATTGGGATTTCGCCAAGTCACGTTTTTTTGCTCAATGAACTAATTCAAGAAATACACTTAAATGCTTCACGTTGAAAGCCTGGAGGGAGAGGGAGGAACAGTTACCTCTGACTGTCTGCCTGGCCCTATCCAAGGGGGTTGTTAGCTGTGCTGAGTATATGGACCTAACCCGCCGCGAGAGGTCTCTCCGTGGGTACTGCTTGGAGAGCAGGAGGACGCTTGGGTGCCAGGGGAGGCTCTGGCCGTAAATCCCTTGCCTCTGGATCCCGTACAAGAGACCGATGTGACTCGAGATGGGATCTCGAGGCCCGTGTACTAGTCTACGGGGGGCAGAACTTGGAACAGCGATCTTATAGATTGCTGGGATGGCCTTCGAGCATGAGGTTGGATGTAATCCGGAATTATGATAAATAAAGAACATATGCTTGAGAAAAAAGAACTTGCTTGATATTATTTTTTGTGTCAATGTGGAGCTGATTTTCCATGTCAAAACGTAATGTGTTAGGTAAGTAGATAACTAAAGCAAACTGAGGAAAGTGTGGTGGACATGACTCAGGTCCGTCCTACAGAAGGGTGGTCTCGGTTAGCTGGGAACTTTTCTCAAATGATGAGATGATAAGACAATGAGGACCTAGAGACTTGCTGGTAGGAAAGGAACCCTGACCTCAGGTTGATCCCAAGTGGGAACAGCTGGACTCTTCCGCTCGGGACAGACTTGGAAAGACCTAGATCGCAAACCCTATGTCATTCATTGCGAGTGCCAGGAGGAGCCTTCTAGACCCTCCTCCCAATGGGTTGCTAAGATGTATCCCGCAATCAGACAATGGGCATGTTACAGTTGGTATCAGAGTAAACCAACAGAATCTAATATTTACAAAGGAACTTAATGGAGGAAAGTAGAGCAATATTGCTGTTGAGAACATTTCCTTACTTACTTATGGATGCTGGGATACAGATTCATGAAGCATGGAACAAATTCTTAGTGTTCCAGGTTATGTTTATGACCGCAATGCGTGCTTCGGATTATCAACGGAGGCTAGGCATGACGAATATCCTAGACCTCATCTACAACCCTTTACCCCTGTACGCGAAACGGAGATGGATGGGGGAGTCAGGAATATATTACATAGCAGGCCACCGACTTGCATATCTTCAGACCAACTTGAAGAGAATCAAGTGGATGGAGGATTTAAAGGTCATGAAGCTGTTCATCTTTGTCGAAGCTCACGCAAATGCAATCCTGCATGTTGGCAGTCAGTAAGTCAAGCAGAACAAATATGTGTATGAAGAAGTGACTCGGGTGATCCCTGCCGGACAGAATCAAAGTGCTGGGACGTTATGAGAAGAACGGGTATCAAAGGAAGGGATACCCCAAGCTTCCTATGACCTATCAATTCCTAAAAATCTCTGACCCCTCTCCATATTATTACTCAATCCATGTAGCCAAATGTAACACAATCCTATTTTCCATAAACTGATGTGCCAATCAGCTTGTTCTACTTTTCCAAAATAAATGTACTAAAAAAGGGCTATCCCCTCATGAATGAATAAGATTTGTATTACTATCTATCCTAGATGTTAATGTTGGCAAAGGAGTTAAGTGATTAGGTTACTTGGCTAAAAGCTGTGCGGGTCATAACAATGTAATGTGAGAAACGTTTGGTAAGTTTTAACATAAAAAAAACTTATTGCCCAGGTGCAACCCCAAGTGCAGATTCCAAGTCCCACCCTTGCACTAAGTACAGCTATGGTTCAAGAGAAGAAGTTCCTTCTCAAACAAATCACGCCACCTAAATTTGATGGTAAGGGAAGGACTATTCAAACTCATGCCAAGGTCTGGATCAAGTCCATGGAGGACTATTTTGAGGCAGCAGGAACTGCACCTGCTAACCAAGCTATGCTCACCAAACTTAATCTTACATGCAAAGCAAGACTTTAGTTGAAAAAATGGTGTAGAGACCAAGGGATCTCGGAAGGGACAGTCACTTGGGAAAAGCTTAAGGAATCTGTGCGAGGGAGGTATCTGCCACCTACCTACCGCACACAGAAGATAAACGAATTCTATGAATTGAAGTAGCTTGGACTATCCCTTGATGCATATTATTCAAAGTTTGTCTCTCTCTTAAAGTACACGCCACAAATGGATATGACACATAGGTGTCAAAGTTTTGTATTGGGTTAAATCCACTCATAAACACCTACTTGGAATCAATGCGCCCAATAGACCTACAAGATGCACTCATTCCAGCTACACCAATAATACAGGAGGTGCAGACCAAGCTAAGGAACAACAGGACTTGGCCTTATAGGGATCAGAACAAGGGAATGTATAGGTCTCAGGCTAAGAGAGCGCAGGGCCAAAATCAGGGACAAAGGAAGAAAGCTAGGACCAATGCTGTCAACAACTTTGTTCCTACACAAGGTAATGGCCGCAATCTCCGTTTCTTCCATTGCAACGATCCTGGACACTTCAAGAGGCAGTGTCCCAAGCTTACTAAAGGACAACGCCAAGGGCCATTCCAAGGAGCCGCCCATGGCCAAGGATCCACTGTCATGGCCAGAGGGAGAACCTCCAGTGTTGCCAACAAGGAGTTGGGCGATGAAGAAGATCCATCCATGGATGCTGACATTGAGAGGGCAACGGTTCATGCCACTCTTCACAAGGGTTCGAATCGCCAATTCTTGGTGATCCAAACTCCATCGGATTATGAAGGTAAAAGCTTCAAAACCTTAATCGATTGTGGCCATACACATTACTTCATTTCACTGACCTGTGCAAAAAGACTAGGGATAGCCACAATAGATGCATCTACTTTACTTGTGGAATTGGCAAATGGTCTTGAGGTCTCTTGTATCAGGCAAACTGCTAAGGTGAAATTCCTACTGGGTGGAAAGTCGACTTTGGTGAGATTCAAGGTAATGAACCTAGGTGTTCACGAATGTTTGCTCATAATGGATTGGCTAATACACAATGATGCCCACATCCACTATGGAAAGGGCGAAGTCTCCTTCCAAAATTCTGAAGGGAATCTAGTTACAATTCAAGGAGAGGCTGGTAAGCCAAAAATTTAGCTAGCAAAAGCAACACGGATAATAAAAGGAGTTAGAAAGGGTCTACCTGTCTATTTGATTAAACTAAATAAGCTAGATCAGAATCAGGAATCTGGGGAAGAACCTTCATGGTTAAAGGAATACGGAGACGTATTTCCTGAAGAGCTGACAGAACTTCCTCCTCAAAGGAAAGTCGATCACGAAATCAAGCTGGCGCCAAGAGATGCACCAATCGCAAAGAGACCATATAGGATGTCCATCCCGGAAGCGATTGAACTGAAGGAGCAACTCAAGCAACTGTTAGACCAAGGCTACATCCGTCCTAGCAATTCGCCATGGGGAGCTCCAGTGCTGTTCCAAAAGAAGAAAGATGGAATGCTTCGGCTATGCATTGACTACAGAGGGTTGAATCAATCGACCATTAAAAACAAATACCCCATCCCAAGAATAGATGAACTTCTTGACTGTCTTCAAGGTGTGAAGATCTTCTCCAAGATAGATCTCAGGTCTGGATATTATCAGATAAGAATCAAGGAAGAAGATATCCTGAAGACTGCATTCAGCACAAGGTATGGACACTTTGAATTCCTAGTGATGTCATTCGGACTGACAAATGCTCCTGCTACCTTCAATAGGTTAATGGAGGATATCTTTAGACCCTATCTTGATGACTTCGTACTCGTCTTCTTTGACGATACCCTAGTCTACTCTAAGCAGGAAAAAGATCATGAACCCCAACTTCGCATTGTTCTTGAAACAATGAGAGCACACAAGCTTTATGCCAAGAAGAAGTATGCATTTTTCAAACGACAGATTGAACATCTGGGATTCATTGTACCAGAGGAAGGAATTTCAATGGATCCGACCAAGGTCAGAGACATTCTGGAATGGCCAACGCCAACTTCTGTCAAAGAAATACATAGTTTTCTTGGGTTGATGGGATGGTACATGATCTTTATCAAAAACTATGCTTTGATTTTGCAGCACCTCTGTCTGATCTACTAAAGAAGCAAGTAGCAATTGTATGGTCACCTACTGAACAAACCAGCTTTGACAAACTAAAGCAAAGCTTAGTATCAGCACCCATCCTGAAACTTCCTGATCTTAGTAAGGAGTTTGAAGTGGTAACTAATGCTAGTGCACTTGCCTTAGGGTGTGTGCTTATGCAAGAAGGTCATCCTGTAGCATACTCTTCAAGGAAACTGAAGAGCCATGAAAGGAATTATGCCACCCATGATCTGGAGCTGTTGGATGTCATCCATGCTCTCAAACTTTGGAGACACTACTTGCTGGGTAACAACTTTGCCCTAGTGACGGACCACAAGAGTCTTAAATGGATCTTCACCCAGAATGAGCTCAATATGAGGCAATGTCGATGGATTGAAGTGCTGGAAGAATATGATTTTGAAATCAAATACCAGCTTGGAAAAGAGAATGTAGTTGTCGATGCACTCAATCGCAAGGCATTTCTGAATTCTCTGATTTTGCAAGATCCATCAACAGCAAGATCTCTAGCCACAAAGGTATCAATGCCAAACAACCCAATTCTTGAGCTAGCCAGAGAAGAGGCATGTCATGACCCAACCTATCAGAAATTGCTAAGGGAGATCTCTATCAAAGATCAAGACCCGAAGCTAAAAACAAAGTATCAAGAATTCTCTATCAGTAGTGGACTTGTCTACTTTAGGACAAGATTATGTATCCCCACAAGCCAATAGCTCAAGCATAAGATACTTTGGGAAGCCCATGACTCCCCTTTCTCAGGACATCCTTGCTATGCCAAGACCCTTAATGCGGTCAAGAAGAGCTATTATTGGGATAGGCTCAAAGGTGACGTTCTCAAATATGTCATGGAATGTTTGTCCTATCAACGCATTAAGGCCGAACATGTCAAAATGCCAGGGAAATTGCAACCACTTGACATTCCCCAAATGAAATGGCAATTCATTAGTATGGACTTTGTTGTTGGCATGCCCCAAGTTCAAGGAGGATACAACTCCATTATGGTCGTGGTGGATATTATCCCTGTTAAGACAAACTATAAAGCCTTAGACATTGCAAGGTTTTTCATCAAGGAGATATTTAAACTGCATGGGTTACCCAGAAGAATCATTAGTGATCATGACTCTCTCTTCACCTCACACTTCTGGAGGGCTATCTTCAAGGCCATTGGGACTCAACTCTGTTTCAGTACAGCTTATCATCCCCAAACTGATGGTCAAACAGAATGAGACAACCAAGTCATTGAAGATATGCTTAGGGCACACTGCTGTCGTGAACCCAAAAAGTGGATTCAATATTTGCCACTGGTTGAGTTTGGCTACAATGCTTCTTACCAACAAAGCATTCAGATGACCCCTTTCCAAGCATTGTATGGTTGGGCACGATTGTCGTACTCCTTTGAACTTCTCGGATCCAACCTTGAGGGTTGAAGCTTCAAAGCAGATGCTGGAAGACATGGATGACCAAATCAAATCAATAAGACAAGACATCCAAGCCGCCAAGGACAGACAGAAGGCTTATGCGGACTTGAAACAGCAAGACAGATGCCTTCGTTGAAGGTGATATGGTCTTCATTTGCGTATACCCTAAAAAGAATTCACTATCCTTGGGTGAGTACAAGAAGCTGAGTCCAAGGTATTGTAGACCTTATAAGATCACTAAGTGCCTAGGATCTAATGCTTACAGACTACAACTGCCTGCAACCCTAAAAGTTCATAATGTATTCCACGTTAGCCTATTGAAAAAGTATCTACCTAATCCAAATCATGTACTTGATGATTAGCAAGTTGTAATGCCTAGCCGAGGAGTCCTTGAGCTATGGCCTAATAGATTCCTGGATGTCAGGGAGAGGCATTTGAGGTCAAGGACCTTGAGAGAATGCCTTGTCTATAGGAAAGATTATCCCAAAGAGGATGCCACCTGGATGGACGAAGATACTCTCAACCAGCACTACCCCCAAGTCCTCTCAGGATGAGGACATCTTGATTCCTCTAAGGGGGAGAGAATCTAAGGGGTATAGGAACCTCCCCATTATATTAAAGGAAAAGGGGGACAATAGTCGGGGAAGGAGAGAGGGAGTGGGAGTGGTGGGGGAAGCATGCACCCTCTAGGTGGAGGGTGGCCATGCCAGCTCTTGCCCAGGCAAGTCGGTGAAAAGGAAAAAGGTGAGGATAAGAAGGAGAGGGTGAGAGAGAGAGAAGAGAAGGGAAGAAGAGAGAAGGAGGAGGAGTGGGAAGAAAAGAAGGAGGAGGTGGAAGAAGGGAAGAGAGAGAGAGAGAGAAGAGAAGGGAAGAGGGAGAGAGGAGGAGGAGGAGTGAAAAGAAAAGAAGGAGGAGTGGGAAGAAAAGGAGGAGGTGGAAGAAGGGAAGAAGAGAGAGAGAGAAGGAAAGGAAGGAGGTGAAAAGGAGTAAGAGAAGGGAGGAGGATAATACGAGAAGGGAGAGAGAGAGAGAGAAGAGAAAGAATGATTGGGAGAGAGAAAAAAAGAAGCAGAGGATAAGAAGAAGAAGGTGGGAGAAGAGAAAGAAGGTGAGAGAGTGAGAGAGAAGAGGAGGAAGAGGATAAGAGAAGAAGGTGAGAGAAGGAGTGGAAGAAAGAGTGAGAAAAGAAGGAGGAGGTGGAAGAGCAAGAAGGGGGAGAGGAAGAAGAGAGGGCGAAGGAGTGAAAGAGTAGGATTGAAGGAAAAGAAGTAAAGAGAGAAAAGAGGAAGGAGAGGGTAAGAAGTAGAGGAAGGAGAGGATAAGAGATAAAAGGAGGAGAGAAGTAGAAGGAGGGAAGAAAAAGGAAGAGGAAAGAAGAAGTGGGTAGAGAAGGAGAAGGAGGTAGAAGAGCTAGAAGGAGGAGAGGAGAAGAAGGGAAAGGAGAGAGGAAGAGGAACAAGAAGAGGGGTAGAGGAACAAGAAAAAGAGGTAGAGGAAGAGAGGTGAGAAGTGGTAGAGGAAGGAAAAGAGGAAGGAGCAGAACGAGCCACCTGAACCACTCTCTCGACAGCAAACCCCATTCAGTGGATTTTTCCCCAACCAAACATATCTACCTAAAACCCACAGACTGCCCAATCTCCGCGAGGCGAATGGCTCCCAAGAAGAAAGTTGTGGGAAGCACTGGCATCCAAGCCACTGGAAATGCTGGAGGGACAAGCGGAACAACCAATGCAGTGCACACGAATCAAGCCCAAGTTCCAAGAATTTTTATAAAAAAATTAGTTTAGGGCTTAGTTCTCATGGAAGGATTAATGTCGTGCATGAGGTTTTATTTATACTAAGAATGAAGTTGCATGTAACGGTAGGGTTGAACTCGCATAAGTTTTTACTCACCTAAAATGATAAGGATCACCTTACCTCACATGAAATGATAACTTCTACACACATAAAATGATAGGGTTATCGCCTTATTTCACATAAAATGATAGTTTTTTAAGTAGTTCAGTGCATGAATAGTTATTTAGAATTCACGTTATGCAATTATGTTTAAAAGAAACACATGAAATGTTAAATTCTATTCATAAGCTACATTTTCTTCGTTAGGAACAAAACCCTAGGACTTTCATAGACGCAAGTCACATGTGATCCGGTGCATTAGAAGTAATTACTCATTGCCAGAAATAAAGGGTGATAAAAGTTGTTTAGGGGACAACTATACTAAAACGCACAACGTGCATGATGGTTGGGAACTCCTACATAGAACTGCACTAGGAGAATTGAAAGGATCGCATGCATCTAATCCGCATCTTGAAAGTTTAAATGAGGATTCATGTGTTGCCATGTGTGTTAACTAAGCTTGGCTGGAATTAGAGATTATAAGACCCTTGGTTGGGTTGTGAATAAGGCATATCCATTGCCTTGACTAACTAGCTAGTGCTTGAATTAGGGATTAGGATACCCTAAGAAAGTATAAGTCAACTTACCAAGACCATTTGCTCTTGTTCAAATTGTTGGGATTTCGCCAAGTCGCGAAAAGACCCAAGATCGGGTGCTGGGCATCTGGGAAAAATGAGTCACACCTTAGCAGTGGGTCGCACAAATGACCTCCGAAATGTTCGTGCTTGTACTTAGATACAGTAATTGGTTTCTTTGCTAAAGGAACTAATTCAAGAAATACACTTAAATGCTTCAGGTTGAAAACCTAGAGGGAGAGGCAGGAACAGTTACATCCGACTATCTTCGTGGCCCTATCCAAGGGGGTTGTTAGCCGCACCGGGTATATGGACCTAACCTGCCGTGAGAGGTTTCTCCGTGGGTACTGCTTGGAACGGGAGGATGCTTGGGTGCCAGGGGAGGCTATGGCCGTAAATTCCTTGCCTCTGGATCTCGTACAAGAGACCGACGTGACTCGAGATGGGATCTCGAGGCCCGTGTGCTAGTCTACAGGCAAAACTTGGAACATCGATCTTATAGATTGCTGGGATGGCCTTCGGGCATGAGGTTGGATGTAATTCAGAATTATGATAAATAAAGAACAGATGCTTAAGAAAAAAGAACTTGCTTGACGACGTGACTCGAGATGGGATCTCGAGGCCCGTGTGCTAGTCTACGGGCAAAACTTGGAACATCGATCTTATAGATTGCTGGGATGGCCTTCGGGCATGAGGTTGGATATAATTCAGAATTATGATAAATAAAGAACAGATGCTTAAGAAAAAAGAACTTGCTTGACATTGTTGTTGGTATCAATGCCTAAGTTACGTAAAGGAACCCGTGATTAATTTGTTTAATTAAGAGAGCTGATTTTGCATGTCAAAACGTAATGTGTTAGATAATTAGATAACTAAAGCAAACTGAGGAAAGTGCGGTGGACGTACTCGGGTCCCCGTCCGATGGAAGGGTGGTCCCGGTTAGCTGGTAACATTTCTCAAATGATGAGATGATAAGACAATGAGGACCTAGAGACTTGCTGGTAGGAAAGGAACCCTGACCTCAGGTCGATCCCAAGTGGAAACGGCTGGACTCTTCTGCTCGGGGCAAACTCGGGAAGACCTAGATCGCAAACCATGTGTCATTCCCTGCGAGTATCAGCAGGCGGAGCCTTCTAGACCCTCCTCCCGATGGGTTGCTAAGATGTGTCCCACAATCAGACAACGGGCACTTTACACATGGGGTGTGTAAGAGTGTTCTTCATGCGTGGAGATATGCCTTCTACATCCACTACAATTGCTTGTTAATTCGTATGCAATTGACTATGTAAGAGGTAGTTATCAATGTAGTAGTTGAATCTCTTAAATCAATAAGAGGGTGTCCAAAGTCCCAATGTTGAGCACATGGTGCCCATCAAGGGAGTTAACTTTAATGAGATATTCTCCCCTATGGTTAAGATGACAATCCTTTGCTTGGTTTTGGCCTTGGTTGCATAGTTAGATCTAGAGATTTATTAGATAGATGTGAAAATGGCCTTCTTATATGGGAAGTTGCATGAGGATATTTATATCTAGTAGCCTAAGGGCTTTGTGGAAAAAGGTAGGAAACACCTAGTTTGTGAGTTGAGAAAGAGTCTCTACGGACTTAAGTAGGCACCTAGGGAATGGTACCACAAGTTTGATACTTTTATGCATTCATAGGGTTATCCCCACAACATTATGGATCCATGTCTTTATGGGAAGAATGTCCATGACGGTAGCCTTATCATTTTGGTACTATATGTTGATGATATGTTGATTGCTGGGAGTACTCACGCTGAGCTAGATTCTTTGAAAACTTGGATCAATAAAAACTTTAAGATGAAGGACATGGGGCATGCCTCTCATATAATTGGCATCATATTACGAATAATCACTCTACATGACTTCTCGACTTGTCTCAAAAAAAGTACTCAATGTGAGTACATACACTGAATTCTTCAATGATTCCATATGTAGGGTGGTAAGCCTATTGGCTACTCGTTACCTTTTCACATGTAGGTTTGTTAGGTAGATTGCCCCCAATCAAATGATGAGAAGGAAATGGCCAAGTTCTCATGTGTATATATATATATATGTATATATATGTATATGTAGTGGTGGGTAGCTTGATGTATGCCATGATAGCCACTAGACCTATCATAGCATTTGCAGTGGGAGTTGTGGCTCGTTATATAATGACACTTGGCCACTAACATTGGGACACTGTGAATGGTATCATGAGATACCTTAAGGGCACTGCAAATATATGCATATTTTATGGTAGCTAAGATACTTGAGTCTTAAGCTATACAAACTTTGATTATGTAGGGTACACTAGCAATAGAAAGTCAACCTCTACCTATGTCTTCACCTTCACTGGAGGTGCTATTTCTTAGATGTTTGGGGTGCAAAAATGCACAGCCTTATCTACTACCAAGGCTGAGTACATTGTAGCCACTAAGGCTTGTAACAAGAAGGCCCTATGGTTAGGCCATTTTGTTAGACACCTTGATATGACCATGACTGCTACTTTGCATTCGAACTCTATGAGTGCCATCCAATTGACATGTAATCCTATCTTTTATGCAAAGACCAAGCACATTAAGGTCCATTATCACTTCATCAAAGAGGTGATTGAAGACAAGTAGATAGATCTTATCAAGATCTTGATTGACAAAAATCTTACAGATCTACTCATTAAAAGTGGCCGAGTGGAACATTATGCCTTAGAAAGATGATGGGCATAGGATGAGATAATATCTATTCATCATCCTATTGTCCTTATATATACACTTTGTACTTTGTCACTTTTCTCTCATTTTCTCCACACTAAGGCACATTTACCTTTTAGTGGGAAGTTGTTAGGGGTTAAAGACTTCCTTAGGAAGATGATGGGCATAGAATGAGATAAAAGCTCAACAAATAGATATTCTATTTAGATTAAACATTAAATGACACTAAATCACTACATGGACTTGATGAAAATGCTCTATTTATTTTTTGTACGCTTAAAATCTCACTTTCATACAAATTTGGTTTCTTCTTTGCCTCTTTTAGAGACAAATCATAGAATCTGATCATCCAATATTGCAAGGTAGATAAGTCAAGAAAAACATTGTTGAATTCATTGAAAATAACCTCTTTTGCCTTGCCCTTGAAGCTGGACTTAATATGCAAAGGGTTACCCAAAACTTTTATCACGTTACTATTAACTCTTTATGCAATAGTCTTCACCACAATTGGCCTTGGAAGTAAATATTTGTATACTTGACCTTATTTTATATTTTATTGTATTAGCTGGAAAATTGGTATACATGCATCTCAACTAATACTAATATGTTCTAGAGTCTTTCACACTAGCTTCATATCCAAAGAATGGTGGCTTACTGAAAGAATCCAAACATTGTCTCTTTGCATTTTTTAATTGAATGTCTTCCTCTCAAGAATATCCTTTGGGACTGCTAAAGATAAAAGGTGATAATAAAACAGAGATACCTTTGAAGCACCTCTCCCACTTGCATTTGGTTGAAGAAGAGAACTAAACAAGATCAATATCTCAAAGCAAATATAATTATAAATGAAGTCATATCCAACATTTCTCAAGTAAAAAAGTGTACATTACTACTTGGATTCCTTTAGTGTAGCCACCTTCTCCTTGTTTGAGATTCTTAATGTTCTTCAAAGATATTTATCAAATTTGAGTATCTTAAATGTTTTCTTTTTAGTATGCTTTGGCATATTTCTCCAATGAATAGATATTCAGATGATAATCGTGTAGTTTCTCAACAACGTGTCTCTTTGTTTTGTTAATAAGTGATTCTCCAATCTAAGAACATCCTTCTCTACAACAAGATCAAGTGTACATCCTAAAAATCCATTATAACCATCACCAATACATCTCATCAATGAGAAACTATTGTAGAAAGGAGGTTTGCTATCTTTTATGGGATCTTTGGGGTATAACCTTCCATCCAACCAAAGATCAAGATTCTTCTTTTCTTCAAATCTGAGCACATGTTTCATGGACTCTGAAATAGTGTGGGTTTTATTCTTTTTCTAATTGGTTCATACTCATTCTCTAGCTCAATGTAAATATGATAAAGAGATCTTTTAGTATTACCACAAACATAATTACATGATTGATCCATGGCCAAGGATATGATCTGAAGATTCATATGGGAAAAAATATATGAATTCAAAAAAGAAAAAGTGAGGAAGAAACTAATAAGGAAGAGAAGAAGGAAAGCAGACAATGAGAATGGAGCGAGGTATTCAAAAGTAGAAAAAATTTTGAATTTACTTTCACTTTATGAAGAGAAGATATGAACTTTATTGGGGCAATCATTGTCACCTTCATGGACAAGCCACAAGAACTGTGATGATAGTAACTTTTAAACAAGTTTAGATGTGTCTATTATCAAAAAGTGAAAATTTAAAAAAAAACCACAAAATGATTTCTTTGCTCCCATATTTTCTCTCTCTAGGGTCTCCTATAGACATTTTCCTAGAACACCAAACTCCCCTAATAATTACAACAAATGAAACTGTGATATTCATAAGTATGATAAAAATCTACTTTCAAAACTATGTTTCTTACTCGAACTTACCTTTTGTAATTTTGAACAATAAAGGAAAGAAAAGGAAAGAAGAGAAAAGTTCATATCTTCTTAAAAGTATACAAGGAAATTATTCCTTCCCCCATAATTATTAAGCATTGAAGACACTTGTACCAGTCCTTTGACATGCTACTTGTATAGCATATTTATGTGCTTTTTTGTGTTATTGCCATGCTTTTACAAACTTATACATTAATTATTAAGTGAACAAAATAGCGAAATGTCAAAGCCACTATATCTTAACTTTGGCCATGTAACTTTATTGGTTTATGTTTTGGGTCTTAAGAGGTACTCTTCATTAAGCAAATGCCTAAGGTTAAACAACATTTACTTTACTAGGCCATAAATTCTTATTGGTAATAGATCACAAGAGCTTAAGATGGTGGAGCTTTACCCATCTAGAGCTTAACATGAGATAAAGGAGATGGATCGAAGTACAATATTTTAGCTTTAAAATCAAAATTTAGCAAATGCTCTTAGCTATAAGATTTTATTGAACTTCTTACTTCTAGATTATTCTACAAATCCATTGATGCAAGGATCTAGTGCTAGTTTAATTTCCATGTCAAGTGGCCCTAGATTAGAAGTTTTATAATAGGAAATTTCATTGGATATCTTGTTTGTCAAGTAAAGATGATCTTAATGTAGTAAGAAAGAACTACATATAGAGAAAAGACAGTGCTAGATCTGTTAAAGGACCAAGGCCATCATCTTTTTTTAAAACTCAAGTTCAATGGTGCTATACTATCGATAAAGATTTTGAGAAATACTATTATATTATATATGACCATGGATTGTATTTGTGGCAAAGTCCAACATGTTTATGCTAGATTCTTTATAACATAGTTACATGGAAAATCAGAGTTTGCAGTAAGAATAATGTGCACAAGAGGGAGATGAGAGCTCAAAGTACAAGAACAAAATCTTGCTTACTAAGTTGCTTAGAGTACAACTTGGGTACACTCTATCTCACACTTGATAGTGACCCATAGGCTATTTATATAGCCTCTTCCAGGCTAGGGTTAGGGTTTTCCCTACCCCTTAAGGCCATTCACATCCATCTGCCCTCATAGATCCTTACTTAGGGTGAATTCCCATGCCTATATTGTAACACCCCCCTCAATGCCAGGGTGGCATTGCATCACAAGACATGTTAAATTTTCCCCCCTCAATCAAATGGGATGCCTTTATAAATCAGACTACAAGGATATTCATAGGTAGAGGATATTACAAGACTCAAAAGAGTCGGTCATCTGTGGATTGGGAGGCAAAGTTTGCCTCCAATTCCTTAGATACCGATGGAACGCTAGGACACTTAATGGTGATATGCCCTATCTTTTTCCATTTGTTGCACTCCATTTTGTCAAGGTATTTCTTCTAGCAATTGCTTACAATATGCCCTTTTTTGTGACAGAAGGAGCACTTAGTAGAAGCGATATGGACTAACACTTGCTCATGGGAAGTGAATGCTGAAGTTCCTTCGATATGGTTTATTTTCTCTTCATCCACGCAAGACTGGATGGTACTTGCCAAGGTTGGGTTTGGGATATTAGTTAGGGTAGTCACAAGGGTTGGAAAAACCTTCTTCACAAACTTTAACAGGATGGCAATGGCATCTTCATCATGGATGGGTGCTTGAATGGATGCAAGCTGTGTCATAAGCCCCTTCATATGTGAAATAAACTTGCTTAGATCTTCTCCTTGTTTGTATTCCAAGCTAAAAAACTTAGTCTTGAGAAATATCTTGGAGTTCTTCCTTGTAGCACCACCGTAGAGCCTTTCAAGCTCATCCCACTTTTCCTTAGTAGTGGAGAGTTGGTCAATATGATGAATTAAAGATTCATCTAAATGAAGCATGATGATGGTGAGCCCATTCATCATCTTCTACATCAAGGGGATGGGATGGGTCAATTACTTTGGTCCCTTTTATGAAGGGCTAGTAGCCTCTTTCCATCATTTTGTATTTTACCAAGACTTTCCAAGGATGGAAATCTTTTCCATTGAACTTGAAAATTTGAGGCCTTGTATTTGCATAAGCCATGGCCATTATAGGAAGGTGTTACCAATTTCCTTAAGCAATGACAGTGTCTAATCCTTTACAGGTGGCCAAGTACAATCGAATAGTAGAATTGATAGCCAAGTTTTAAAGTTGTAGAGCTGAAAATGGTTGGAAATCATACATATGCAATGTCTCAAGATAGGATTTAGGAGGTCTTGCTCTTCGAACAACCCTTGATTTAGGCTTTACTATTTTCCTAGGTTTAAACGAGATGAGCTTTGATTGGACTTGGGGCTCTTCCTGATAATGTGGCCTATTTGAAGAGTTCTTGGTGGAGCACGGCTTATCGATCAACTCTATGCTCTTGGATGAATTAGAGGAGAGTATAATTAACACTCATATCTCTTATGTACCAGCAGCAAACTGATATTGGAATATGGTCTATGTGTTTATAGTTGTACACATAGCCTTACAACCAAGCAAGAAGAGGTTAATGACATAAAACACTTGATGGATTTAATTTTCTAGTAAAAATCACCAAATTGAGTCAACATCTAGCTAGCAACATGATTGTAAAATGCCACATTAGTGCTTACACAAGCACTCATCTCAAAGTTTTATGCCACTTGAGATGTGACATGCGGATCGTTTGATGAACTAAAGAGGTTCACCAAGGATAAGAAACTTTAAAATAGAGCTTTTAAATCTTCAACTAACTTTGGAGAAGATTAATCAATGATTAGAATCATTGTTAGATGCATGCAGATCTGCGCCGTTTTGACGATTTACACAATGCTGCCTTCCACGATGCCCAATGTTGCCCTATGATGTGCCACGCAAGGTCAGCTTGTGTTGGGGAAGAAGTCCTCACTTGAAGTCAGGAGCTGAAATGCTCTTCTTTGGCTTCCCCAAGTCCTCCAAGGTCAGGGGGTAAAGGTTTGGCTATGTAGATAAGAGGGAAAAGATAAAGATGATGGAAAATCATGTGCACTTAGTGAAACTGAGGATAGAGGAGGCTAAAAGGATTAGAGGAGGCTCTGATACCATGTGAAAAATCAAAGTTTGCAGCAAGAAGAATGTGCACAAGAGGGAGATGAGAGCTCAAAGTACAAGAACAAAATCTTGCTTACTAAGTTGCTTAGAGTACAACTTGGGTACGCTCTATCTCACACTTGATTATGACCCATAGGTTGTTTATATAGCCTCTTCCAAGCTAGGGTTAGGGTTTCCCTTGCCCCTTAAGGCCATTCACATCCATCTACCCTCATAGACCCTTGCTTAGGGTGAATTCCCATGCCTATATTGTAACAAGTTAAAGGAGCTTAGAGGGAGCATGAGCTAGTAAATAACTTGTATGACCTAGGATAAGAATCCAACCATGCATTTACTTAACTCAATAAAGAGTTTGTAGACCTCAATTGTACAAAGAGGTAGAATTAGCTTGCTAAAGAGCAATGAAAAATTTTAGTAGTATAAATGGAATTCACATAATAAAATAAGTTGGTTCTTTCAATGTTTTGATTAATTGGATGCATATGATATGCTTAAAGGATCATTCAAGGAATATGTGTAGCTAGTTAATTAAGTAAACTATTTTAATATGTACCAATATCATGGTAGCATAACATGTTTATGAACAGATGAGTTGTTGGAAAGTGGGTGTGTGATCCCCACAATCAGATTCTATGGATGGGTGGACCCAATAAGTTAGGTAGCTCTCAAATTTGAAGGCCTAGAAAACTTTATGTCTATAAGGTACAAATGGCTGAGAACCCAAGCAGGATATATTATAGGGGACCTTAGTGACATATGCGCCTTGCTAGTGAAGGAAATAAGCCTCATAATGTTTGAACCAAGTGCAAGATCGGTTGTGTAGGGAAAAATCCACTAACAAAAAAAGGCACAACATTTCCCACAAGTTAGACCCCTTTGGTTTAGTTGAGGGTTGGAATCTTATAACTTCACTTTGCTCAATAAAGGATGTGTATAAGGGAAATGTGGCATTTCTTGACTACATGTAGAAAACAAGTAGATATTAGGGAAGAGATATCATAATGCCAATGTTAACAAGGTGGAAAATCCAGAAAATCTAAAGCAAAAGATAAGGCCAAGGCAAAAGCGGAATGGAGAACGAAGGCACGCCAAGAAAAATCGGGAAACACAAGGAGTGTGAAAAAGTCTTGAATCAAGGAGAGACACACAAGAAAAAGTGCAGGTCAATACTTTTGTAAAAGAGCGCAAGGTGAACCATAATTTACTTTAAGAGTGTCAGGCTCTAACCCATGCAAATTGTAAAGGTAGATGGGCGGTAGGAAGGAAGCTAGGAAGATAGGAGAACAATGGAAAAAAGGGCCTTAGGCTATGGCCATGGCCATGTGAAAAGGGGATGACCACCAAAAGGGCATTTAGGGCTTTCTATATAAAGTTCAAAAAGTGAATGAGAGCTCATTCTTGGCTGTGTGGCAACAAGAGACTCACCTTCTTCTCTTCTTCTCTTCTCTTTGCTTGCTTGTGTGTGCTTGAGGGAGGGAGTGTGAGAATGTGAGGGAGTGAGTGTGTGGGGGTGAGGGATCAAGGAGGTGAAGCTCTCCACCATCTCCTCTCTTCTTCTTCTCTCCTCTTATCTTGTCTCACGTGCGGCTATGGAGGATGTAGCTTGGAGGTGGAGGCTTAAGGATGCTTGAGCTTGCATCAAGAATCGTGGAGCTATCGGAGTGCTTGAGAGAGGAAGCAACTCGATCGGGCATCAAGGTAAGCTCACTACACTCGTAAAGAAGGATAGCGCGTCGACTATGTGAGAGGTAACCACTAGTGCTCGCTTGAAATGCTTGAACAATAAGTAGTCCGTGGGTCTTGCCAGTTGAGTTTGCGCTCTCCCCTACATTTTGGTTCAGTTGTTGGAACCAACAGATTCAAGCTTGAGCATTTGCATGCTTCAAATCGAGCATCGAAGGAAGGGTTTTATCTTCAAACTGGAGCTTGAGATAGATAGGAGGTTTTGGGTCTTTAATCCATGCTACAAGTAAGTATTTTTTGTCTTTGATGGTTAGTTTAGTAGGAAAAATTAGTTTAGTACTTTGCTTTCGAATTCTTGTTGCATTTAGAGTAGGTTAAGATTAGAAAATCGATTGGAAAAGTGTAGGGTTTGCTGGTGTAAAACAAGCCAAACAGGGCAGAGATCTGGGAAAAATGGGAGGAAGGAGAGCTGAAGGGGATTGAGGCCGATAAGCGAGGGGACAGGAGTGGCAAGAACGTTGGGAAGGAGGGGTTTAATAGCCAGGAGACCAGGGGGGAGCTAATTTTGAAACCCTAGTTGCTTGTGAGAGAGAGAGAGAGAGAGAGAGAGAGAGAGAGAGAGAGAGAGAGAGATTGTGTGGACCTATTTCAATCGCATCGTTGACAAGTTCATTGCCCACTATAGGTATACCCACACCTTCTCCTTCATGCATAGGTAGGATCTAGAGGTGCTCGACTAGTGTGAAGGCCACAATCACTCGGCATGGTGAATTTTGTGTCAGCTCGAAGAAAATGCATTGCATTTGGCGACTGACGGCGATTCTGGGCCGAGTGCCAAAATCGGCCCTCAGCCCAATTCCATTCGGCCCAATCGACTCGGACAATTGGAAACTCGGCCCTCGGCCCATTCGACTCAGACACGTCAAAGTTTGGCCCTTGGTCCCCGTCCCATATTCGGCCCTCGGCCCACTCCCATTTGGCCATTTGGCCCTCTCGACTCGAACACCCACCACTCGGGCCGTCCAAATTAGTCACTCAGACGAACTAGTACTCGAACTAGTACTTGGCCCATCCAAATCAGTCATTCAGCCCAACTTGTACTCAGTCCATCGGAATCAATCATTCCACCCTTGCAATTTAGACCTATTGGGCCGAGTCTGATTTTCCCAGAATTTTTAAAAATTGAACTGCACCACCTAAACAATGGTTGTCCGAATGCTCGAAGACCATACAGACGCTCAAGAAGCCTTTCTAGTACAAGGAACAAAGGGATCAACGAGACTTGGGCATAGAGGCAACACTAATCGACCATCTAGCAATTCAGCCCCAACAGCAACATCGAGTGGAGTCTTAGAGCATTAACGAATCATGACTGAGTAGAGAGAATAACAGAGAACCCTATAAACCAACAGGGACAGTGGGCATACAAGCCTATCAGGCTAAAACCATTATGAGAGTGATAGAGTCGTCTAGGCACTTGTCTTCTCACCCACTCTAAATTCTAGCCCTCAAAGCACAATTGAGAAAAGCTAAAAGCCTTATTGTGCACAGTGCACAGAAAAGAGTACACACATGCATAGAGTGAGGGTAAGTTGAGGACTAGTTGTAATTAACAAGGAACACACCCAGGCTTAAGAACTTGAAGGAACCCACCAGTAAGAGAAGACCCAAAGACATAGAAGGGTGATCTAATCCCCAAAAATAGGACCAAGTGAAGGACACAACCAAAAAATCCGAATGCAACAAGGATAGACAATATCACAGAAGTGGATCTACCCGACCTCATCGACTTGATCGACAACTTGGCAGAACAGGAAGTTCTAGACATGGAAGAGCGTAGCTCGAGATGTAGAAGCAACAAGGAGCTTAACCTAGGAGACTTTCATGAGGTTGTCCAGTAGTTATAGAACAAATACGATGCTCAAACCCGACTAAAGTATCGCGGTAGACCTATAGAGGACATCATAGCAGATCTCGAGGAGGAGAGGAAGCTAGTACGTAGGGCTCTGCAAGGCCTAGCCGCATACAACTAGGATTAGCAAACTAGGAACTTACGCCAGAGCTTAGAAATGCAAGAGATCTAGAGAGTTCTAGCCTTAGCAGGCAGAAATCGGTCAGAGAGTGAGAGAGAGCTAGAAGGAGATCTCACATTGAGTGACCTCCTAACAAAGCGACTGCTAGATAACACGGCCACAGAACAAAGCGCTACAACATTGGCAACATCGCTGCTAACAGGGTTGGGAGTTAACCAAGGCTCTAGGAGCCAATCAAAAATCCTTGTGGTAGCAAAGCAATTGGACAAATACCAAGCAACCGACGACCCATACAGCTTTGTGGAGCAATTTGAGCAGGTCTGTGAGGCCAATGGCCTCACTGATCCTACTCAATGCTCCCAAGTCTTCGGAGTATGCTTAGGTGACAAGGGTCGGTGGACCTGGTACACAAGTCTAGATTCTACGAAGCGTGCCGATTTCAATGGCTTGAAAAATCTCTTCATTAAGAGATTTTCCAAACCTAGATACTCCAATAACCTATTAATGCGACTCATGAACATCAAGCAGAAAGAGAAAGAGGATATTCAAGATTATGTGACCCATGTGAGAAGCCTCTTCAAGATTATTCCCATGGGAGACAGACCAACCGAAAGGGCAGTATCCATGGTATTTATCAACAGAATATGAAGCGAAGAGCCCTACAAAGCCCTGATCGGAAACTCAAGCTTGCAGCGAGATGCATTGGCAAGGGTCTTTGAAGAAGCTATTAAAGTGGATGACTAGCTCAAGGAAAGAGGATCCTGAGGCTCTAATCAAGAAGAGTCCAGTGCCAGGAGTTTCGAGAGAGCCTCAATGCTGAGTGAGAGAGTAGACCCAAGCACTCATGACAAAGGAAAGGGCACTGAGTCAGGACAAGAACTAGCAGAGATTAGGATGGTGTTAACCCCAACACGAAGAAAGCAAAAGGAAATAAAAAAGACGCAGGGCAAAGGCAGAAAAAAGGTAGCCCGACTGAAGAAATAATAGGAGAAAATGCCCAAAGCGCAAGGGTAACCTTAAAAGTCCAAGGCAAATGCAAAAGGGGAAAGGTGCATTTTCAAATAAAAATGCGCACCCTGAAATCTTGTAAAAGAGTGTCGGGCTCTCAACCGTGCAATTTGTAAATGTAGATGGGCGGTGGAAAAGAAGCTAGGAAGATAGAAGGACAATGGGAAAAAGGGCCTAGGCTATGGTCGGCCATGTAAAAAAGGGAAAAAGGAATGACCACCCAAAAGGGATTTAGGGTTTTGTATATAAAGTTGAAAAGTGAATTAGAAGCTCATTCTTGTGCGTGGCCAAAAGTAGCTCTCCTCTTCTTCTTCTTCTTGCTTGCTTGAGCTTGTGCTTGAGAGAGGGAGTGTGAGAGTGTGAGGGAGTGAGTGTGTGAGGGTGAAGGACCGGGGAGGAGAAGCTCTCCATCTTCTCCTCTCTTCTTCTCTTCTCTTCTCTTCTCTTGTCTTGCTCATGGCAATGAAGCTTGGAGCGTGGAGCTTGGGGATGGAGCTTGCTTGAAGCTTGCACTTGGATCGTGGAGCTACCGGAGTGTGCGAGAGAGGAGGTAACTCAATCGGCATGGAGGTAAGCTCACTACACCCGTAGATATGGATGGTGCGTCGGCTATGTGAGAGGTAGCTATTAGTGCTCGGCTTGGAAAGCTTGAACAATAAGCGGTCCGTGGGTCTTGGCAGTTGAGCGAAAGCTCCCACATTTTGGTTCCGTTGCCAGGACCATTAGATTCAAGCCTTGAGCACTTGCGCACTTCGAATCGAGCATTGGAGTAGGGTTTTCCCCGAACCAGTGCTTGAGGTAGATAGGTAGGAAATGAGGGAGTTTGAAGAGGTATTCAATCTCCTTAGCAAGTAGATTTTTGGTTTTTTGGATTTGGAAAAGCATGTTGGAGTAGTGTAGGTGATTGCTTTGTGATTTGTATGCATTTAGGATAGAAAAAAACAAAGAAAAAGAAGCAAACAATAGGGTTTCTATTGCTGTATAACATGCTAAAACAGGAAAATAGGGGCACAGATCCTTGGAGTGCCATTTGATTCGAGCACCATAGTGATTCCATGCATGTCTGGCATTTCCTTGTAGTGTTTTGTACCTATTTGGAAGGCACTGGATGATTCGGTGGAGTAGACGTTGACCTAGAGGCATCGCGCACAACTCGCGGGCCGCCGTCCACACCATCAGACCAGGCCGTCCAAGTCCTAGAATCGGACCACTCCAAAAATCGGACCGCCCTCCCGATCCGATTCCCAGAATCGGACCAGTTCAGAATCGGACCAATCCGGAATCGGACCAATCCTAAAATTGGACCACTCCGAAAATCGGACCACTTTTCCGATCCGATTCCCAGAATCGAACCTAACCAAAATCGGACCGTCTGACTACTAGAATCAGACCACCCTGTCTGATCCGATTCCCAGAATCGAACCACTTTTTCGATCCGACTCACAGAATCGAACGTGACCAAAATCGGACCACTGGGCCGATCGGACCAACCCAAAATCGAATGTCCGATTTTGATAATTGGACTCCTGAAAATCGGACAAAAAACTATCAAAATTGGACAGGTATCTAGAACACAAATTTTGACACATCTAAACCCCGAAATTGACCCCAAAGGCTACGTAGAGCTAAAGGCACATCACAGATCACTGGGCTGAAACATAGAGCAAGTAGTTCAAAATTTGGCTATAAATGGTCCTCCAAATTGCACATGGTGTTTATCGTAACAGCCCTGCGGGCCGGGGGGACTGCCCCCCCGGACCCCCGCAAAGGGGGCTTTCTTCGCACCTCCCCCAAGTAGGTTGAAGGGAAAACGCGCGTCGTGACAGGTCCTCCAAATTAGACCCTAGTGCAGTAATGGCTCTATACGAGCATGGATCCTCACTTGTAAAAGAGCAACCAAAAGCCCATACGCGAATAGAGAGAAACAGAGACCCTAGAACCTCAACGGGCCAATCTAGCCATCCAGGGCAAAAAGGCCACACCACAAGAACACATATACATTGTGTTCAAACTGCGTCTAGTCAAAGCAGAATGCAACATCATCAAGCTATCAATGCGAGGATGACTAGACAGGACAGTCCTGACGATAGATGTACCTTGAGCAGCACTGCACAAACGACCCAAGATCTTAGTAGCAAATCCACGTTTGACTTTGTAGTTAGGGACTCAAAGGCATCTGTCAGAAGACTTAAATTTACAAGCCAAGACCCAGAAGATGAAGACATAGTACCACCTGCTTATCTTAGGGTCAAACTCACCGTGAAAAGAGAGCATACTATCGATGCTCTAACTGATGAAGGAGCAGATTTTAACATCTTGACCTATGAATCATGGACCCTACTAGGCCAACCAGAGCTCAAACCGACTAGTGCAACTCTTAGCCCTTATGGGAGACATCCACAAGCACTCATAGGGAAGTGCAAAATCCTTGCGACAATTGAAACGGAAAGCTTGCCTATCCTATTTCATGTTCCTCCAAATAGTGCTAGCTGTGGGAAAGAAACCCTCCTAGGAAGACCCTTCAAAAGGGAGACTAAGTGTGAGGCCGACTATCTAGCACAAAGGATACACCTGACACTACCGGGTGTGAGGATAGTCACAACCTTTAGCAAGGGTGACCTCATCAAACCTCGAGGGAAAGGCAAGCAAGGTGCTGACATAACAGTCAAGCTTGCTGACGAGAGCAAGGACTTGTTGGAAGAGTTAATACAAGCACAGGTCGAATAACGAAAACCAATGAGTGAGGCCATGCCTGAAACAAGAAGGTCAAGAGACAATGCCAAGGATGGGCTTTGGACTTACAAATATCGTAGAAGACCCGAAAAGAAGCCCAAGCCTTATAGACGCAAGCATCGATGGAGGGTCAACACAATGCCGCAATGGATATCCAAAGCATTGCTACATGCTCAAGGGTACTACGCAGGTAACTAATGGATTTGGGTACCAAAATCCCCTGCTAAACCGCCTCCATCAACTGAAGGCCAAAGTGCATCAAAAGCAATGAAGCACAGGAGAAAATCTAAGAGAAACTCTAGGTCTCAAGGCAACAAACCAGACATGATTGTTCGAAAGAAAGAGCCTCAGCCTAGCATGCTAAATAGACAGATGTCATATGTAGCCATTGAGCATGCACAAAAATCATTAGTGCCCAAAGAGCCTTTGATTTCCCAAGGGGAGAACAAGCATCATAGGCACAACATTGCTCATGGCAAGGCTGCTTGCTCAACAAAGCAAATGGCACAATCGTCTGATAGCATTGAGCAAGTCATTCAGCTAGTGCCATACCCACCTATGAGTTCTAGATCTCCTACGCCCTCTTTTCCCAAACAGACACAGGAAGCACTACAGCAGTTGTCAAGGGCGACTGCTCAATTCTAATCTCTATCTCCATCTAAGCTTCCAAATTTCCAAGAGGAGGGACATGACGCCATCTGTAGCTCTCGACCCAAGGATATGCCTGAGCAACCTAATGTGACTAGATCAACTCATGCTCGATCTACATAGATGAGTGCTCAAAGGGCAACAAAAGACACGACCACTTCCGATCGCCCCAAGGACTTGACACCGCAATCCACCAAGGGTAGCCAGCCCACTAAACTCGCTGCTACTACTTCCAATCAGGGATCATAGCAGCCACAGCCCTTGGTCGTGACAATGCCCCTTGAAGAACGTGTCCTTAGCAGTTTACCTGTGGAGGAGGTGTCGCAACCAACTTCATTGACAACTTCAACACTTCCAAAGCGCCTAAAGCCTAGGCTAGAGGAGTTAAACAAAAGGGAAGAGCTAGACTCTCAAAAAAGGGAGGCAGTTGTATCCTCACAACCTAGCGAGGCTATTCAACATGCCATGGCTATGTCCCATAAGGACACACTAGAGAAAGAGAATGCTGAGGCCCAACCAAGCACATCAACAGTTGACCGAGTCCAGGGTCCTAAGTCATTGAGAGATGCACCTTCACTGACCAAGAAAAAGAGAAGAAAACAACGAAAACAACAATAGAACATTGAGACGAAGAGCATTGGAGAGCTGATGAATAAAGCATCAAGTCCATCCACCAATGAACCCATTGATGCCTCTCCTAATAGCGGTGAAACCTCAGACATATCTGTGTGCTCTGAAAAATCAAAGCAACCGTTGCCATCAATAGTTGCTTTCAACACTCAATCCACTGACAATGGAACTCGCATCGACCAATCAAGAGTGGATACAACACTATCACAACATGATGCTAAGACCACACCAGTCACATCCGAGGAGAACCATGACACAACTACCATAAAGCCTCAAGAGAAACATGAAAACCTTGAAGGCATAAGCAATCCTGGCATTGATCAATCTTGCTCATCTAGGCCTGAGCCCCCAGCTATGTTAAAGCCTAAGGAAACCCTTAGAACTTTACATGAGATAGAAACCGAGCAAGCCCTCATAGAACATAGAGATGTCGCAGAGTGCTTGACCGAGTGGGACACTAAACTGAAACTATTTGCATGTGTATATGTTAATATAGACATGGACACATTCCCTAGGGAGTAGCTTGAGGAATATTTGCCTTATCCACTATCGTGGGAAGAGCAGGAATATCTTGACGGACATTATGACAAGCTCTTACATGAACGCATGTGATTCATCTCTGATGAGAAGGCTGACAAACTACGCTTAACCGTGACATTTAATGAAATGCTCTGCCAGCCAAATCTCTTAGAGATAGAGCAACTAAAGTGACAATCAAAGGGTAGAAGCCAATTTGAAAAACGTTGGTTTGAAAACCGCACTACAATGGCTGAACTTGGAGCCCAAATCATGATAGTCTCAGAGGAGCGACTAGCCAAATGGCGGTCCCAAAGAGACCCGACCTATGTGGCACCAACTTCATTTCGAGTTCTAGCTACAGTTCAAGGTATGGACCTAGCTGGAACTAGCCTAAAGAGCCCTTTGATTGATAAATTTCTCACTGAGGAGGAGCTACATGTTTCCAGTAGACTCGGACAAGGCACCATGCTACTCGATGTTGCCAAATATTTATTATTGCTAAGTAGGCTACCACAGAAGCTAGATATATATGCCACACTCGAGTACAATCCTGAGTTCTACAATCGGTTTTTATCCTCACGGAGTGACATGGTTTCATGAACATGTGTATAAATAAACAACGTGTTTTGTGACTGTGTAAATAATACCAAAAGAAGCAAAGGCCAACACACCCCATGAGCAATGATGACCAAGTGTAGGTGATACGCATCAATTCAAAACTAAGGGATTCAAGTTGGCGATGTCTTGTTTAGCTGGACATTTTCATTTTGGTTGAAGCATGTGACTTGCATGTACTCTCACACCTTTCCAAGTGAATGCAGAATGATACATGTCAATGCCTAGAAGCATTTAATATCCAAGTCACCACAAGACCACCAACCCCACAAAGAACCATTATGGAGGAAGTGACAGGAATACCAAGAAACAAAAGCCATGACGGAAAAGCCACTGGATGAGAACCCAAGGACACTTCTGCAGAAAGCACATATTGCAACTGAGCATTGCCAAAGCATAATCATCGATTACCTCCTCCTCCTTGGCCAAACTCTATGTTCAGGCAGGAGCCACGCTCTCAACAAGGGTGAACATCTCTTCATCATCCAGGATTCAATTCGCAAGATGCTCTGCCCTTGTCCATGCACAGCTCACTCCAAGTGCTACCTCAATTGTTCGATGTCTCATATGTGACAAAGAGGTTTGCAAAATCTCAAGTGTATCTCTTCATCTCAACAACAGTTCCTCTAGCATCAAGGCTGGTGACACAATCATCTCTGTAATATCCATTCTTCATAGCCTTTGGATCCCAACATTTCTCAATCCAAATGAAAGGCTAATAGCCTCAATGTATGGCATTGATTGTATTCATTTCTTTTCACAAAAAAAAAAAAAGAAAAGAAAAGAAAAGGGAAAAAAAAAAAAGCACACATGATCACAGCACCGCACCTAGGGGTCCTCAAATTAGGTACGTCCAGTGACCTTGGTCGGCTGGCTCCATCCCTAATCCCCTAGCCTTTTGTACATCCCCCACACTTGTTTAGGGCACATTAAGGGTAGGACATACCTAGGGAGCTCGCCTCGCCTATGGTTAGAGACCTGTCACCATGAACCACCTACACAATTCTTTTGCACTCCATCTCAATGCCATTACAATCAACAGTGGTAAGCAAGGTATGAAAGACAATGGAAAAGTACACCATACTTTTCAAGCACTACAAGTAGCCACTAGCTACCAAAAGCTAAGACATCAAGAAGCTCAATTATGCTACATTGCCTTGACAAGACCATAATGATGTCTCAAGCAATCTTCAAGTATACTCCCCCGTCTTCATCGACAAATTTTCCCATCAACTTAGCCCCTTGCTTCACTAACCCATTGCTATACAAGGAACCAGGCCAACAGTCTTCTAACTAAGTAATACCTAAATATGCACGAGCACTCACATAATATCTGCACTGAAGTATATACACGGTTTGGGTCCTCAAGTGCAGGACAATACTCCAGGCTTGCTTAGGGTTCGACCTGTCTCCCAAACTAATCAAAATATGACTTGTGCATGATAAGAAGGCTAGCACTACCCCTTAGGGAGAGACCACATGAGAGGTTTTCCAATTGCAGGTATTAAAGACTCCAACGAAAGCGTCGTCACCTCTCCATCAACACTCAACTCTGAACTCTTGTCCTTTACTTCATCATGCAAGACCACCAGAAAATCGTCACTAGCAGAATCCACCATGAGCATCCCAAGAACACCAACACCTGTGCCAACTATGAGTGACCATTCCCAACAAAGAGTAGCCCTATCGCCACCTACAACAATCATATCACCAGCCAATCAGAACAGCAAAGTGCCACCAATGACCTTCATCCGCACCAACATCAAAACTCCTCCAAGGTAAGCCACAATAGTCCCTTCCACCCACGTCTTCAGTGCAAGCTCCACATGCTACCTACAACGGTGAGTGCCATGGGACTGGCACTCGTCTAGGAGGGGGGGTAATGTTAACCCCAACACGAAGAAAGCAAAAGGAAATAAAAAAGACGCAGGGCAAAGGTGGAAAAAAGGTAGCCCGACTGAAGAAATAATAGGAGAAAATGCCCAAAGCGCAAGGGTAACCTTAAAAGTCCAAGGCAAATGCAAAAGGGAAAATGTGCATTTTCAAATAAAAAGGCACACCCTGAAATCTTGTAAAAGAGCACTGGGCTCTCACCCGTGCAATTTGTAAATGTAGACAGGCGGTGGAAAAGAAGCTAGAAGATAGAAAGACAATGGGAAAAAGGGTCTAGGCTATGGCCAGCCATGTAAAAAAGGGGAAAAGGGGATGACCACCCAAAAGGGATTTAGGGTTTTGTATATAAAGTTGAAAAGTGAATGAGAAGCTCATTCTTGTGTGTAGCCAAAAGTAGCTCTCCTCTTCTTCTTCTTCTTCTTGTTCTTGCTTGCTTGAGCTTGTGCTTGAGAGAGGGAATGTGAGAGTGTGAGGGAGTGTGTGTGTGAGGGTGAGGGACCGGGGAGGAGAAGCTCTCCATCTTCTCCTCTCTTCTTCTCTTCTCTTCTCTTCTCTTGTCTTGCTCACGGCAATGGAGCTTGGAGTGTGGAGCTTGGGGATGAAGCTTGCTTGAAGCTTGCACTTGGATCGTGGAGCTACCGGAGTGCACGAGAGAGGAGGTAACTCAATCGGCATGGAGCTAAGCTCACTACACCCATAGATATGGATGGCGCGTCGGCTATGTGAGAGGTAGCCATTAGTGCTCGGCTTGGAACGCTTTAACAATAAGCGGTCCGTGGATCTTGGCAGTTGAGCGAAAGCTCCGACAGATGGACATTCGGAGACTCCCATACCCGTAGCCTTATGATCAACCCTACCTTGTGAACAGGCCACCAAACTTCTTTGGAAGGGGAGCTTCATTGGCTCTCCTGGCACGTAATGACGCTAAACCGACCATCCCTAGAATGGAAATATATCCTACATGTATCCCTAGACCACCGGGACCCTACGTGACTCATCCACCTAGTGATACTCTAGTCCACTATGTGGACGAGCCTAGCAATGATGATCCTTACATAAACCCATACGTGTCATACAATGAGGAAGGAAACACTATCCTCATGGACTATCAACCAGTACCAGTGTTGGCGTTAGGTAGAGGGAGAGGCAGCAGCCTAGGAGCGCAAACCCAAGAGCCAATCGTGTATTGGAGTTGCGGTCACCCCGAACATATTTCTTCACGCTGCCCTGAGAGGGATCAAGCAAATAGAGATAAGGCAAACCTAAGGTGTGTTGAGTGTGGAATCACTCATCTCTTTGTCGATTTCCCTAGGTGGAGACCATCCTCTAGTTCGGGAAATATGCCATCGGTTCCATTGGGGTTGTTCGGTATTGAGACACTCGATGGGGAGGCCACGCCTATCCCATTGCATGTCATGACCCATGCGCAGATGAAGCAAGCCGGCATATTGTTGCTAGGGCCTAGCAAGGTGGATGCAATCTCAGTTGAAAAGAAGAGTCATAGACAAAAGAAGAAAAGACCAGATGCTAAGGTCACCCTCAAAACCAAAAGTACCACGACACTACCTGTCGAAAGGAAAGTCATTGATGTAGAGGAAGAAACATCGGCTCCTCGGTTGGTTGAAAAGGGAAGTGCTAAGGTCGAGGAGTACCCCAACCCAAAACGCCAACTTGAAGCCATCAAGAAGGTGAAAGAATAGGTGAAGGAGGCCTAGGAGCACCTAAAAGACGTTGAGCCCATACTCAAAGATGAGATCGATGATCTCTCAAGTATAAGCATGACAATCTCTCTCCCATGATCAAGCTCAAGGGAGACGATGACACCACAAGCTGGGTCGCCTAGACAAAGTCTAGATGCTTCGGGCCAGCAAGACAATCAAGGCCATTGTCCAAGAACTGCAGACCTAGGAGAGAGGCAAGTGACTAGCAACCTCTTCAATATACTGGTGACCACCTCGGTAACTCTAAGCTTAGGCAACATGCTTAGGCAGCACCGAATGCTATGGCTGGGACTAAAGCAATGGGTTGAAGAACCAAATGAGCCAACTGCCACAAACTTGCCTGAGCACGATGCAGAAACCCAAATACCGAGTCTAACGTTGCACTCCATGCCTAAATCTTTGCATGTCAACACCTTTTGGGAAGGCACAGAAATGCATGCAGTCCTACAAGTCTTAGCACTAGGGGACGTCACCAGAAAGGGGATCGTGGACACAGGGGCACAAGAGTGAGTGTACTAAGCCATGTAGTACTCCAAACTTGGGGTAACCCATCAGTCAAGACTACTAGGTTTAACGTCACACTTGCAAATGGAATGAAGGTGAAACCATTTGAAGTGTTGAAAAATTGGCCAGTAAAGATCACAGGAATCCAATTCTCTGTTGACTTCATAGTCATGAAGGGAGTGGACTATGACATCCTGCTAGGCCGACCCTGGATGCGCAACGTGAGAGTCGTAGAAGACTGGGGCAACGGTCTTATCTTCTTAGGCAATCAAACAGAAGCCGTAAGAGTAGAGATGGACACTTGGAAGACTATGCCAATCAACCTAAATGCCATCTCCACCATGCTGAAGTGTGATAGACAGACTAGGGGATCCTATGAGGCCCTTACCAAGTATATCCCGTGCCTTAAGGATGAGCGAGATTGGATCCATGTTCTTGCTACCATCGACCTACCGTTCTTGGATACTAAGGAGTATGAACAGGCCATCAAGGCAACTTGCAAGCTCAAGGACATACCTTTAGTGCCAGTCTGCATGATGACCAGGAGCCTATGTGAGAGACCTAACCTTGTTGCATTCAAAGTCCCAAACGATAGATGAGATCTCCTTGAGATCCTAGGGTACTTAACCAACAAATTGGCTAGCAATCCAGCAACGAATCTTAAGCCACTCCAAGATCCCTTGGATGAGCCTGAATGGTGATGGTCCAACATACATGATTTAAACTTGAAATACAATTGGGCCTTAATCCGAATTGTCAGAATCAGGAGAATGAGGAGCAACCAGACAAAGGCAGCTCTGACGACAAATATGAGGACTATTGTTCCTTCAATGATGAGAGCGAAAGGGAAATCGAAACCCTAAACTACGACATCAGGGGGCGTATAATCAAACAAATACAAGTAGACCCCAAACCACACAAGTGGAGTGCACTTAGAGTAGAGAAAAGAGTCTGACACAAGGACTCGATCGAACTTAGTTGGGCACACGGGTGCAATTGACTATGAGCAGGCATGCCTAGCCCAACACCAAGTGACGCGCCACTGCTACAAACAGACTCACCTTCTGAGCTACAACCACCAGGAGAGAGCCCCTCTTCTTGTGAAGATGGAGAGTTCAATTACGAATCAAAAGTCAACTCAAATAGTGACCCAGAAATACCTCAACCTCCCAAGACTAGACACATTAAGGGGGACCTACTCGTCCACCTACGACGCCGACGATTAAAGGAGAAATGACAAGCACATAGCAAAGAAACATGGACAGACAAACAATGAAAATTGCAAGACTTGCTAAAATAATTCACAAAGTTCAAAAAGGGAGATAGGGTGGTAATCTTGCCAAGAGCCAAATGACAGGGGCAAGCAAGTGAACCAATCAAGGGACCTGCCAAGGTCAAGGAGGTCAATTTAGCCAGGGAGGGGGAGACCCCCGACCTATCTTTAGAGCAAATGACTTGGCTGAGCAAAACGAAACAAGTCTCGTTACTCTCTTGCGAGAGTATATAGACGTCTTTACTTGGTCCCTAGAAAAACTCAAAGGGGTAGACCCAAGTGTGGTAACTCACAACATACCCATGACACCTGACACAATGCCTGCCAAACAATGACCATATCCCATGAATCCAAAGCATTCTCATGCTATTAAGGAAGAAATTGACAAACTGATGAGAGAGGGATTCATCTAGAAAATTGGACACACATACTAAGTCTCGCTCATAGTCATTGTACTAAAAAAGAATGGGAAGATTAGAGTGTGTGTAAATTACAAGAAGGTAAGTGCATCTACAAAGAGAGATATCTACCCATTGCCGTACACTGAGCACATGCTCAAGAGAGTAGCTGGAAAAGAGGCCTACAATTTTTTGGATGGTTTCTATGGATACGATCATGTGCAAGTGCATCCTGACGATAGGCATAAGATTGCATTCGCCTCTGAATGGGGAGTCTTTACCTACATAGTCATGCCTTTTGGATTGACTAATGCGCTAGCCACTTTCCAACGACTTATGTATACAATATTCAAAGATATGCTGAGGAAGGAATTAGAGGTCTTCATGGACAACTTGTGTGTTCACTCTACTTGGAGAGAACACTTAGACAGTCCCCAAGTGGCCTTTGAATGATGTCGGCTATACTGCCTCTCATTGAACCTTTGAAGTGCTAGTTGTGGGTGAAGCATGGATGTATCCTAGGACACATGGTGTCAAAGAACAACATTGCCACATATTTCTCGAAGATCAAGGTCATTGTTGATCTTCCACCCCCAATTGATTACAAGGGTGTTCAGTGCTTTTTGGGACATATAGGGTATTATCGACACTTTGTGTGTTGAACTATGCATTGATTGCTAGACCTCTATACAAGCCATTGATTATATTCGAATGGACGAAGAAATGCCAACACACATACGAGGAACTAAAAAAGGCTCTAACCATAGCACCAATACTACGAGCCCCAAATTGGACACTCACACTTCACGTGCACATCGATGCTTTGAAATTCACCATAGGAGCTGTGTCGTGCCAACTTGGTAAACACAATCTGGACTACCTGGTGAGCTTTGCTAGTAGCAGACAACTCACTGAGACCGAAATGAACTACTCGACAACGGAGCAAGAGGGCTTGGCCATGGTGTTTGCTCTAAAGAAATTTTGACATTATCTTCTGGCTACACCTTTTACTTTCTTTGTTAACCATCAAGCCTTGTTGTACCTGGTTAACAGACCATACCCTACAAGACGCATTGCTAGATGACTTCTTCTGCTTTTGGAGTTTGATTTCTTCGCGACAATGCATAAGGGGAAATAGCATTACATGGGCTGACCATCTATCTTACATCCCCACGGGAGAAGCGGCTGGACAAGGCATTGTAAACGAACTGCCAGACGCGCATCTATTCCACTTATCCAGTGAAAAAGATTTATTTAGAGCTAACATGATGCCATATTGAGTAGATGAAATAGTTCAAGTGCTTGAACACAGACTACTGGAATGACTGATAGATAGAAAAGGCCTGACTTAGGTGGCTTATCTTGAAAATCCAAACCTATCAGCTGATAGATGGCCAACTTTACAGGCTGGGACAAGACGGGTTACTGTGCAGGTGTGTGTGTGAGCATGAGATGCATGACGTACTGACAAAGGCATACGACGGAATCGCAGGAGGACATTTCAGTGGAGACATGACAGCTTGCAAAGTGCTGCAGTCCCAGCTGTGGTGGACTACCCTCTTCTGAGAGGCGACATGATACGTAAAGCATTATGATGAGTGCCAACGAACTAAAGTCCTTATCTGTAAAGATTCCATGGAGCTAACCCCAATCATCACATGACAACCTTTCGAGAAATGGGGGATTGACTTCATCAGACCCATTAGTCCTGCGGCACAATATTCACAAGCTAAATACATCATTGTGGCCACCAACTATCTAACCAAATGGACAGAAGCACGAGCTACAAGAAAGAATGATGCTAGGACCACTGCTAAGTTCCTATGGGAGCAAAAGATCTCATGATTTGGTTGCCCCATTGAACTAGTCAGCGACCAGGGCACACACTTCATCAACGAAGTAGTAGCTCACCTCTTGTCTTCCTTCCTAATAATCCATCAGGAATCCTCAGCTTATTACCCACAGGCAAACGATCAAGCTAAATCAACAAATAAAATCCTAGTAAACATCCTAACCAAGTTCATCTCTGCTTCACACAGTGATTGGGATAACAAATTAATGGCGGCCTTGAGGGCCTACCGCATGGCTTACAAGACAGAGACCCCTTTAGAGTGACATATGGTACAGAGGTAATTCTTCCCTTGGAATTCTTCGTGCCAAGCCTCAAGATAGCCCTTCAAGAAAGATGGGATGGGAAGGGGGCATGGATGGGACACTTGATTGAACTCAAACGCTTAACGGAAACTCGGCTTCTAGCCACCCATGCTCTCATATGCAAGAAGGCAATACGCAAAAGTTGGTTTGACAAGAATGTCAAGCAACGCTGCTTCGAATAGGGTGACTTAGCATTACTATACTTAGTCAAAGGACATAAGCAAAAGCTTAAGTTTCGGGGCCTAGGACCTTTTAAGGTTCGAACCATCAGCCGAAGGACTACCAACGTCGAACTAGAAACCCTAGAGGGTGAGAGCATATGCTTCTTTAATGGCAGCCGCATAAAGAAGTGTTTCCCTCCCACACACCCATTGCATGAGCCCCCAATGCTAGCACCCCCTATCCATGTACGAGTAACCATTGTCACTGAGGTGGACTGTGAGGATGAGGAAGTAGTACCGCCAGCTTACCTACGCATGACGATCACTGCTAAACACACATGCACCATCAACGCATTGATCGATGAGGGAGCTGGTTTTAATATCTTGACTCATGACCATTGGACCCAAATTGGCAAACCGTAGTTGCAGCCCACTAATGCTAATCTCACCCCTTTTGGATGCCAACCCTACGCGTTGTTGGGAAATTGCAAGGTTGCAGTTTCTATGGAGTCTGAAAGCATGCCGATAATCTTCTATGTGTTGCCCAACACTAAGAATATATGCACATAATCGCTGTTAGGACGAACTTTCAAGAAGCAAACTCGTTGCAATGTCGACTATCAGTCACAATGTATCTACCTAGCCATGGGCAATGTTCGCATTGTTACAGTTTTCAATAAGGGCGGCACGACTCTTTCCAAGACCACGAAGCCACCGGTAGAGGAACCCACTGTCAAGACTAAGGAGGAAGGTTGTACTTGTTACAACCTACCAAACATTGATGCCAGCAACCCACTGGATCCAATGCTAAAGCCCATGAACACCCCAGTTCAAATGGGCACCTAGACAGAGAGCACAACTTAGGAATAGAAACCCACTGCCTCGCCAGGCTAATGATCTGCACTTGAAACCTAGGAAGCCAAGATGAAACTATAAACATCAATGTACGGTCAAGCCACGATGGGTCCCCAAGGCCTTATTGCACGCGCAAGGCTACTATGTGGGTAACACATGGATTTGGCTGCCTAAAGCCAAAACAACCAAAGGCCCTACTCAAATGCCGCCCTCTAGCTTGACCACACGAAACATCATGCCCGAGACACTCACAACACAAGAGAATCAGGCCGCTAAGTCCATAGAACCTCCAAAGTCTAGCTCAATAGGGCCTAAACCACCCTATCGTCCAAAATCTAGCCTGCTACTAGCAAAATACTCAACTCTAGTGCTGATGATACCTCTCAGATCTCAAATGCAACTGGTAGCACGACAACCGCAACTATCACCAAACCCATCGAATGTGAGGCCAAGCTCAATCTAAAGAGCAACCCAAACTGCGATTATTAGTTGAACTCTTTAGTCCTATTAAGCCTCAACCACCCACTGGCCTTCGACCCTCTTATGAGCGACGATCAATTCTAACCTTGGCTGTGGACTTAGCTGAAAATACGGGGGACGACTTGATTGCTTGCCTTCGATGCTTGGACGCTACTTTCATGACCTATTGAGCGTCTAACAGAAGAAAAAGAAGAACTTGTACAAAAATGAAAAAGGTAGGAGCCGCTGATAGTGGCCCTGTCACAAAGGCAAGGTGAGGGCTTGGAAGAGATGAACAAGAGGGCTGAAGAGTGGGTTAGCCAGAACGAGAAAAGAGTCAAAGCCTTGGCACCCCATCTTGCTCAAGTCGAAAAAGAAAGGATATTTGCTGAAAACAGAGCGACAGCCACCCAAGTAGCTTCCAAACCCAGCAACGCATATTCTTGGACACCCTGCTAGACGTCACTCAGGCAGAGGAAGGAGAGTCCATAGAAGCAATAAAAAAGAAACTAGGATTGGCTCGTAGAGCATTGAAAGCAAGGCTACAGATGCCGCCACAACCTAGTGAAGTTGGCCCAAGCTTGGAAGAGCAATGCCATTATCTCCTATTGGCAGGCCTAACCTCACAGGAAGTGGATGCTCTCAGGGTCATCGAAAAAGAATAGTAAGGGCCAAGCCAGGAGAGAGAAATGGATGAGAACTTTGAAATGAGATCACATGGAGGAGTTGGTCCCACCACCTCCTTCCTTGTGACCTAAAGAGTTGCAATACGCAAACACCTCTGCAGAAAGAAAGGCAGCATTGAGGGAAAGAAGGAAACAAATGGTGGAGGAGATAAGGAGAAAATGGAATGCCAAGGAAGTGAGGGCACCCCATGCACCTATCCTACCATGTGCGGACGACACCCCAGCAAGCTTCCACACCAACCTTGTAATCTGGGAGGAGGCAAGAAATGGCCAGGAGCCCCTTCAACCTTAACTTCCAATTCCCCGTTGCCCTACGCAAGGTTTTACCCATCAAGGTGATGGACGAGGTGATTAACATCGGAGGCAAGCTTGGGCAAAAGTGGCTGGAGGAGAAAGTGTAGAACCCCACATTATGGGCCACTAAAGATGTCGAATTTTGGCAAAATAAAAATTTTAAAGTACCAAGGTCTGTGCTCAACTACGAATGCCAACCTACATGGAGAAGAAGGGTCTGTGACACCACCTGGAACACTTGGATGGCCTTTTGTAACACTCAACCCTTCAAGCAAAATGATCCACTCTTTATGCCCTACCCTCGAAGGGTGGAAGTGGATTTTGCTTGCAGTGTCCATAGCCGCTACGAGATCCCTATAATTTATAACCCTCATTGTACTACATATGAAGATGCACTCGACTTCACATCAGAAAACTTGTATGATACCCTAATCCAAGTCACTAACAAATTCTCTTCATGCCCTGACCCCGCCTTTAGTACTACTTATAATTACCTGAGATTGCTTAGGATACTCCTTAGGCAAGATCCCACCCCGCAAGAGCGTAGCCTCCCAGTACTCCATTTTGATCCTAACACTATAGATAGTTGCGTAATGGCCCGAGTAATGATGCGAGCTACTCTATTTCCTTTATTTTGCTTAGCTCTACTAGAGGACATGAATGATAGTCGCTTCACCCATTGCAATCATCCATTCCTCTCCACCACCACCTTTCAAGTCCGCCTAAACCTCAAGGGGTGTCTCCAAAGTTGCCAATTCCTTAATAAATCTATTAAGCCCCCTTCTCCACCTCACTCTGATGACAAAGATTAAACTTCTGTCACGCCTATTTAGCTTTATTATTATTATTAAAACAAACCAAGAAGAGAAAGAAAAAGGAAAAGATATCACACATCGCCACCACAAGTTGCACATCAACCACAGTCACTGCACCTAGGGGTCCTCAAGTTAGGAGCGTCTGGTGCCTTCGGTCGGTTGGCTCTATCCCTAACCCCTAGCCTCATTTTGATCCCTCACTTCGCGCTTAGGGCACATCAAGGGCAGGGCACACCTAGGGAGGTAACAATCGCCTACGGTTAGACCTATCGCCCTAAGCTACATGCACCACACCTCCCTTATGTACAAACTAAGTCCTCGCATGAGCGGCAATGCCCAAGCTTGCTCCCAGTCCCACTAGCATGAGCAATTGCACCACATGACAATGGAACACACCCCCAGGTAGTGCACCTTCTTTTCTTTTCAAGTACAAACAAAGGCCCCAACCACTATCTCTGGAGAAACCATCATCCATGCAATGCGTTCCCTATATGCGACAATGTCACCATGCCGACGAAACAAAGCAGGGGCACACTAAGGCAGAGCCCCAATCAAAAAGTGAATGAAGAAGCTCATTTGGAACATCGCAAGAGAAGGCATCCACAGAGGGCCAGGAGACGGATCCATCTAGCACCATATTTAATTTTAAAGATGGATCCGCCCATCAGCCTCTCTCCCCATCAAGATCCATCCAACACCATCGTCAATTTCAAGTCCATAAATCCCCCCAGCACCAGGGATCATATCCAAAACAAGGACCTTTCAATTCCATAAATCCCTCCAATTAAGTGCATAAATCCCTCCAGCACCAGGGATCATACTTTCAGTTCCATAAATCCCTCAAGTACCACGGATCTTATCCAACGCAAGGATCTTTCAGTTCCATAAATCCCTCTAACAGGTCCATAAATCCCTCCAGCACCAGGGATCATATCCCACGCAAGGGCCTTCCAGTTCCATAAATACCTCCAACAGGTCGATACATCCCTCCAACACTAGGGTTCATTCCCAACTCAAGAACCTTCCAGTTCCATAAATCCCTCCAATCCACCCCCCAACATAGCTTGTCTACAAACTCAAAAATCCACCTGGCTACCCCAGCAACACCGTTCGACTCACCACCCAGCAAGTGCCATGGGACTGGCACTTAACTAGGAGGGGAGTAATGTTAACCCTCAGATGAACAAGGTGGAAAATCCATAAAAACTAAAGCAAAAGACAAGGCCAAGGCAAAAGCGGAATGGAGAACGAAGGCACGCCAAGAAAAATCGAAAAACATGAGAAGTGAGAAAAAGTCTTAAATCAAGGAGAGATGCACAAGAAAAAGTGCAAGTCAATACTTTTGTAAAAGAGTGCAAGGTACACCATGATTTATTTTAAGAGAGTCGGGCTCTAACCCATGCAAATGGTAAATGTAGACGGGCGGTAGGAAGGAAGCTAGGAAGATAGAAGAACAATGGAAAAAAGGGCCTTAGGCTATGGATGGCCATGTGAAAAGGGGATGACCGCCCAAAGGGGATTTAGGGCTTTGTATATAAAATTCAAAAAGTGAATGAGAGCTCATTCTTGGGTGTGTGGCAACAAGAGACTCACCTTCTTCTCTTCTTCTTTTCTCTTTGCTTGCTTGTGTGTGCTTGAGGGAGGGAGTGTGAGAGTGTGAGGGAGTGAGTGTGTGGGGGTGAGGGATCAAGGAGGTGAAGCTCTCCACCATCTCCTCTCTTCTTCTTCTCTCCTATTCTCTTCTCTTCTCTTGTCTCACGTGTGGCTATGGAGGATGGAGCTTGGAGGTGGAGGCTTGAGGATGCTTGAGCTTGCATCAAGAATCGTGGAGCTAGCAGAGTGCTTGAGAGAGGAAGCAATTCAATCGGGCATCAAGGTAAGCTCACTACACTCGTAGAGAAGGATAGCGCGTTGGGTATGTGAGAGGTAACCACCATTAGTGCTCACTTGAAATGCTTGAACAAAAAGAGGTCTGTGGGTCTTGGCGGTTGAGTTTGTGCTCACCCCTACAACCAAGCTTAGGGCATTGTGTGATAAATTGCCATCATCATTAAGCCTTACATTAGAGAACCCATGTCCATCATGTAGCCACTAGTTAGAAAACTTTTAAAAGCCAAGAAACCTACTACATGTGGAAATTTAAGCCTCAAACAAGAATTAAAATTTCAACTCCACAACAAAGATCTCACTAAGAGCACTTGGTAAGCTTTCCAAACCACTTTATCCTTTAAAATATACCACGAGGCAATCATCTCCTTTAGAAGTCTAGCAAATTTGACACTTTTTTATTGAGCAAGAGAGCAATAAGTCACATAGTAGTAATCTAGTGAGAGGGGGCGATGAGGATGTTTGTCTTTGACTAGATCCATAAGCATCCAAATCCAAAGGCTTTTCTTATTCAATAGTAAAAAATAGAAGCTGGACTCCACTTACATCACATGTATAACTCCAAATTATGAAATCCAAGGTCTCAAACTCTTTGAGAGTGGCAATGTTACTCCTCAGGGCAATCACTATTAAGAAGTTTCTATATCACGTGCATTTGAGCCCTATTACCCCAATCCCCATGATAAGCATATGGCATATACTTATGGTGTAGTGAAGTGGGTGGGTGAAAACTACACGACTCATTTTTATTAGATGACCAATACGTCATAGTTCATTATTGAATTTTCCATTAATGCATGGTGAATCATATTTGCATCCCAACCCCTACTTAGATTGACTTGACTAGACTAGACTACGGGTCTGTACAAATGCAATTCATTTTTAAAAATTAGATTATTGGTGGCACAAGCGCATGCATACAATCCCATGTATACATTTTTGAGGTAATTCATAGACCATATTGTCAAAAACGCCTTTTTTTTACTAAAGGTCCCTTGTAAGTATAATTTTCTCTCTTACAATTTAACCAACATTACGTAGAAGAATTCATGTAAAGGGATACCCTATGTACTCGTAGGCCACAATAATTAGGACATGTTGTTTGTTCACTCATCTGACATGATCCATTCAAAAACGCCTCCAATGTGAGATTGAGGTGCATAAATTTTATGGAAAAAAGCATGATTATCCCTTTTTTATGTCCTTGGCTAGATATCCACTTGCACGTTTTCTTCAAACATACTAATAAGTTGGGACTTTTACTAGATCGAAGAGATAATATATCTCCAATGTTTCCTTTAAAGGCATGCAATAGAAGAAGTGTATCATCCCCAAATGCTTCTTGCCCTAAACATCCAATCCTTGAATATTCCCTTTTCCATTTAAATTAAGACATAGAAAATTCTTTATTGTGACTAGTACACATGCTTCTTTTGGAAGTGGAGTGATTTGTATTTTTGGAATAGAAGAGAACTTCCTCTAGTAATGCTATAGGTTCAATTAGGCTTGCTACACCCTCCATGCAAAGAATAGTAATATGTATCACCACCATCATTATGTTTGACTTTCACAACATGCTATTTAAAATCATGCAAGAATAAAGGACTATACATTGAAAATGCATGTAATGTAAACAATAAATTCTCTCAAACAAAAAAAGATAAATCTAAGCTGCTAGATGTAATTTAAAACAATAAGTTAACTTATATGCATTCAACATATCATACTTAGACAACTTATCTTTTTGGAGGCAAAGTGTTGTGATTCAATAGACAATTATGAGCCCTCAACATGGGAGACATTACAAGCAAATCAAATAAGACAATGTGTAGAGAAATTATTCTCTACAACTAGTAAAGCTAAGGTAGTTTTCATTGTGCAGAAGTAATGTATTTGGTATGAAAGTGCCAAAGTTGTTAATTAGCCCTTGTTGGACTTTTAGATCCTTTGATGACAGTCAGTTTGTCTCACAATTCTTCGCGGATGACAACTTGAATGTTTTCCATGTTGACCAACAGTATGTTAATGGGCTTCTCGAGGTGTATGGAGATTTATCTTATTTGTTAGGCTCACAAATCAATAAGGCCAAAATTGAGCTAGTTTACTTGGACCATGGAGACCCCTCAGATTGGCTGCGTGAGCTTGTCTTGCTTTAAACAAATAAAGCATGGCCAGGTCTTCAAGTATCTAGGGTGCCCTATGGGGGTAGGGATGACTCCTAAGCAAAGATATGATTGGATGGAAACCAAGCTAAATTCCAAGGTTGATGCATGGAAAGGCAAACATGTCTCCTTTCTAGGAGGGCTATTAGTGGTCAAGACAATGTCGGGGGCCTCAATCACCTTTCTAGCAATGACTGTCCACTTCAATAAGATTGCTTGGGAGAGGATAAAAAACATTTTTGCAAGCTTTCTCTAGTAAAAGGATGACAACAACAAGGGATGGAGACCTATTAACTGGTCCTTGATCCCTATAGACAAAGTAGAGGGTGGACTTGGAGTCTCCAAACTAGCCAACAAAGCCCATGCACTATTACCGGGACTACTTTAGAGAGTTGATGGAAACCGACCATGGATGGTCCTCATTATTGGCTGATGCAGTATGGTGAAAGGAAATTGGGAATCTAGGGCATGAGCTGGACGGATACATTGCTAGGAAGAATCCAAATACCTCAATCACAGACAACGGAGGAGCTATCATTTGCATGGCAAGGAATATTGAGATTGAAGCCAAATGGGTTGGGGCTTAAGATAGAAGAGGAGATGCTGCACTAACGCAAGTGATCCGGTCCTTTAGCGAGGCATATGACCTACCATACAGTCCTCTAGAAGTACATCCTCAAATGACTAGGAGGTTAGCTAGTAAAGGGATGCTAAGGTGGGGGGATGTTTGGGATCTTGTTGTTGCAATGAATCTTTTGGGTATTGAGGAGATGGCCGCCAAGTTTATTAACCTATTAGAGGTTGAAAGACATCATGTAGCTGAAGTGATCAGCAAGCTCAAGGAAAACTAGCCGACGTCTAAGCGGGAAGTGTACAACAATATCACCAAGTACATGGTCTCCTCCAAAGGCAATTTTCTAAGCAAGTGGAGAAGTAACGAGCGCCTAGTCATTGGTGCACTTCACACGAGTGGTTGATAGTAGCTGGAAGAAGTGGCATCCATGCACTAGGAGGAAGACATGGATATGTAGGGTTATCAGAACGAAGAGGGCGACTCCCTCCAAAAGGCTAAACTTCTTTCTTTGGCAGGTTGTGATGAACGGGCTCCCCCCCATGAGGGAGAGGCTAAGCAAGTTGATGAGCATTTCACCTTTATGTGTGCTATGCAAATGTGCCAAAGAATTTGCTAGGCACCTCTTGTGGGAATGCAGGGAGGTGAGGGGCATATAAAACATGCTCAAAGCTTGGATAAGGAAAGCAAACTTCAATGAGAAAATGGATGCCAAGTTAGTTCTTTTTGGTGATAGAGGACAAAAGGATGAGTAGACCATAAAGCTCTGGAATGTAGCGAGAGTGGTCACTCTTCAACAAATATGGAAACATAGGAATGGGCCTTTTGGCAAAAGGAAGAGAGATATTGGGACCAATGAGCTGCGGGATAGAGTTAGGAAAGAGATTTTGATAGCCCTGCACGGCTGTGTTTTTGTCTAACAAGGTCTATAAGATTTTTTATAAAGCTATGTCCAAGGCTTAAGACCTTTCTTGAAGGTGGTCCTCGGTGGCTTTGTACATATTCCTTTTTGATAATACAAACTCTTAGTCGCATTATTTAAAAAAAAGATGCTAATTACATATTGCTTTCATAGTAGTTTATCTTTCTTAATGTGAGTGCCTTTTGCATGTAAATATGATGTAAGTCATTAGATTCCACCAAAATATTGGGCATGCCTATACGTTAGCTTTAATACGAAGTCAACACATGCAAAGTTGTTGAACCATGAGCTTGGCTAGAAGATGACAAAAGTGGCCATTCACATTGTGATGTTCATGCATTTAGGAGAACGCAGAAAATGCTTCTTTTGGTGTGGGGACACACATTTTTGGTGAAATGCTGGGTGGGTGGCAGGTTTCATGCTCTGCGGGCTTTTTCTGGTCGAAGGTTTTTAAAATTTAATATGCCTTTTGGCTGCGCGCTCTGGCTTTTGTCTTCGCGGATGGCCATTGGCCATGCCGTTGTGTGAAATCGTGAATCGTGAATATACATTATACATACATGCCTACCCGACTGTTTCCCACTTGCTCCTCCGGCCTCCCTTTTCTTTTCCGGGGGTGTGGGCTGCTGTTTCTTAAAACTCCCGATTCTTTTCTTTTTCTTGGGTGCGGGCTCGCAGTCTCCGTACAGTGGATCGATGACGTCGTTGTGTTTCTTTCATTCGTAAAGAATATATCCATAAACAATCAATTAATAATAATGGATCGTTTTGTCCTCCTGAAGTGCGGAAGATCATTTCTGATCCCCCTTCGAGTAATAAGACCCCCTCCTGTAGCTCGGTGCTAAATTTTGAAGATCATTTCTCGATGAAGAGTATTGGCTGACAACTCTTTATCAGAATCTACCATTAAATTTGTCTGGCTGTACTTATTCTTCTTCGTACTCGTGAGTCGTGTGCGTTATATTTTGCAGAACGATCTCTGCTGGGTTCGGCAATAAGCATGGTCATTTGATGATCACACATTCCCTTTGAAGCGAAGGATGGTGCTCGATTGTAGAAGGTAGTGCCGGTGAGATCATCCCTCCATGCAAACTATGGCAGCTCAGGTTTGCTGTACCATCGTCTACTGACGATCTCTTTGAAGCTTGCTGCTTGCTCTGCCATCGATCGATCGGTTCTCTTTATTTCTGTTGGATTTTGTGCATTGACATTGCATCTTCGAGTTCATGTACTTATGCCACCTGTTTCCATCATTTTGTTGGTAGTTACTGAATGACGCAGTTCCTTCACACTCCATAAACTAGCATCATCAACCAAGGGATACCAAGCAGTCTCAGTGATAAAGACCTGAGAACAATGTAATAATTTGGAATTAGAGATTTACACTGTAACCGGCTTCATCATCACGGGACAATGGGAAGTGCAATTCACATCTCAGTACCCTGCTGTGAAATCTCTCGCAAAAAAGGTAGCACCATGAATTTCAATGTATCATTTGCTCCAGATGGCCTATGCGATCTTGATGATCCCTCTTCCTTTTGGGAGTATGAAAGATCACCCTTCAACGTGCCTGGATTTGCATCACAGAATGGAATGCAGGATTTCTTGGCACGTTCATGGAGCACAGCAACTGTTGAGGGCTGCACATCCTCATCCCAGTTGATCAACTCACAGAAAGTTGATTGTGCTCCACTCCATGAGCTCGAACAAATTGACCAAATTCCAGCGTCACACAGTTCTCAACTGTCGCCGAGCTTCGCATTGGATAAATGCCATGCTCCATCTGTAAGTTTAGATTGTGAAATCTTGTAATATATCTTTGCTGAGCCTGTGCTCATGTGGATTTAAACCACATGCCAGACCATGGCCGTCTCTTTAGGAACAGTGCACGTCTCATTCAAAAACAATCCTGTTAGCCTGGTCATTACTTGGTATTTGGTGGAATATTCTCAGTTAGATGCTGAGCAGTGGTTGGGGATTTTGCAGGATTTGTCTCCTTTGATTCCTAAAAGAAATCACTCATATTTTGCTTATACTGGGTACAGTCCTGGAAGCTGTCATTCTACTCCAAGAAGGCTTGAGGAGCTAAAGGTAAATTTGCATTGAAGTTGTGTGCTTTGAGATACAATTTGTTATTCAAAAAGAGCAAAGACAAGGGGGAGCGGAAGGGTGGGTGTGTGGAGCAGGGAGGGAACAGATTGGGCCTGTTACTGCTGAAGAAAAGAAAAGCTTCTACTAGCACCCATTGCTGATTGAGGTACCATTGATGCCATGAAATGACCCGTTGGCTGAGATACGCCGACAACTTTCTGAAGATGTGTACATGTACTGTGAGGTCTGCAAAAGAATTCGAGACTGTGGCTAGATGCACATTCTACTACCAGTCATATATGTTCTTCTATAGCTGATTCCCTAAAGACCCTTCTCCAAATCTTTTTGGAGTTAACTGTAGGTGCCTCAGGATTTTAAGTGGTGACAAATAGTATCCTCAAAAGTACAAAATCATTAAATCATCATCCCCTTCAAGGTAAAGGAAAACTGGAACAAATACTTGCCCATGCTCATTGTAGAATACATCTTTAAATTGTATTTTGAGGTATGTAGCATCCAATTCTATAGCTCATTCCTTAAAGACCCTTCTCCAAATCTTTTTAGAATTAACCATAGGTGCCTTAGGAGGTAAAGTGGTCACAAAGCCCTTTTGAGGTAAGACTACTTTCACCAAAAGTAACTTTGAAAGAAACTTTCCCCTTTTGCATTGTTGAGAGTGACCAATCTATTTGCATTTATAACAAGCATTGAGGAATGTTACAAAAGAACAAGTTTGTGACAAGTGCATGGTGCATCTAGCCCAATATCAAGAAATCAAGAATGGGGATGCTCATGTCCCACGAGAGTCAAACACTACTATCTATACCCAAGGTCGTATGCTTTTTGAAATGAATGCCCTCACCAGAAGAGCAGAAGTGTTGTGAAGGAGTGAACATGAGGAATGAAATAAAGTGGCATGCCTTCAAGGTGGGTCATATTGAGCTGCAAGACAGGAATTGTGTCATTGGATAAGCATGGACAAAGGGATCATGGGCGGATACACATGCTTTACTAACCAATTGATAAACCAAGTTTTTGAAGCTCCACAAAACAACAATAGATCCTCCTCTTATGTGGTCTGCCCTCCTTGATGAAAGCTTAGAGCGTGAGGATGTGGCCAAGAGTAGAATACACTCTTTCCACATGCCTGATGTTATGCATCTTTGCCCATTTGCTCAATGTATGCTCTAGTATGTCGTGCACGCGTGCACACACACACACACACACACCCACCCTCTCTCTCTCTCTCTCTCCACACCTCCCCGCCCCTCCAAAACACTCTCTTCTCTTTTTGTAATTAAGTGGCTACCCTGGTAGTAAGCCATTTATTTTATTAGCCTACTGACCTGGGTTGAAATCTCTCTTTTTTCTACACCTATAATAAATAACGGTACAGAATGAAGGAGTTGAACCCAAGATGATTGAGCTACATCTGTTTGGTGATTGCTCACATACGTGTGCACGCGCGCACATATATTTTTCTTAGAACACACACACACACACACCACACACACACACACACACACTCTCTCTCTATGTGTGTGTTATGAGGATATGTACTTTTGAAATCTCACTTAACATGTGGATTAATTTTTAATCACATGATTAAGTAAATGTTGCACATGTGAGATGCAACTAGGGTTAGAGTAAATTTACGAGCTCGGGACGCGAGGAAATCATGGGATGTCAAAGGCAAAAGTTGCTATAAGTTATGTCTCATAGGTACTTGGTGGTATTTGGTGCCAGTTGTTGGCCTAGGTCATCCATTTGGCCATAAGTGTCAGTTGTTGGTGACACTAGAGAAGTGGTGTTTAATGATACCTAATGTCAATCTGATGGTCAAAGACGGCGCAGAGACACTCGGGAATGGAAGTTGCCAAGCCAATTTAATTATTGGCCAGTCAGATTATTTTTCAGGGCACAAAAATAAATATTAGATTAATTTTCAGTATTTAAAGACTGAAAATTAATATTTAATTATGAAAAATGCTGGAAAAACCATTTGGGAAGGTTGCCGCTTGTTAAAAATGCCCATGCAAGACTGAAAAACGTCTTTAGAGGCTGGAGAGAGACATTTTTATAAATTCAGCTTGCAAGAGAGAGGGAGAGGAGGTTGCTGGTCTGATTTGCAGCCATTGGAGGACCTTCTAAGGTTGCCATGGGTAGGAGAAGATCAATCAACAGCAGGAGACAGCATCTACAGGCTGTTGAGATAGGGCAGCAGCAGTAAATGATTGAATTTCTTCAGTTCTTTGCATCTACAAGCTGTTGTGGCAGGGCAGCAGTTGCATTTAACTGATTTTCAGTCATTCTTTGCGACAAAACTTTGAATTTTCTCTCTCTACAGCTTTCCCTCTCATCTCCCAGCCATTTCTCAGCCTTGCTCCGAAGATCTCAGCATTTGGACCCTTGGAGGCTAGGAAATTTCAGATTTCTCTGCTGTAAATCCTAATCTGCAACAAAAATTAGGGTTTAGAAGCAGCTTCGGGAATCGTGCCAGAAATTGGAAGCTCCAAGACTTGGATTGAACAGGGCTGAAGCTGTTTTTAGCCTATTCAAGTGGAGGGACCAGCAAATAATTGAATTTGGGGCATTTTCCATCTCCATCAAGGCGGGTGAAGGCCAATTGATTGCCCAAATCAAGGGGCAAATTAGATTAAAGACTTACTGGTGGTTTTGAACAGAAAGGAAAGTTGGAATACCGAAAGGGATTGGGAGAATCCCATTGTAAATCTACTTCTTCTTCAATAAAGCTAAAGAAATATCGAAAGGAGCACTAATTTCGGGGCCAATTGGATGTGCATTGTCCAAGATCAATAGGTAAATTTGTATTTCCAGATTTGCATTAACTGTTTGTTGGTGTAATTAAGTTGTAATCAAGGATTTACCACCCATCCACGGAAGGAAGGTTGGTTACATGGTTCCATTGTTGGGATACCACTCAATCCCTTGATTTGGTGGGCCCGTGGCACCTGATTGCAAGCCAAAGCTTTGTGCTAGTGTTGATTTTTACTCTCAGCTGAGAAATTACAGTAATATGTCTTCATACAGTGAGATGGACTCAAGCAATGATGATGCCTCTCAGTATGAACGTTCACATGGGAATGAAGGAAATGCAATGCTTCACCTTGGACAAGGTTCGGATTATGGACAACAAGCTAAAAATGTTGCTGCTAGGCAAGATGCACGGCCTTCAGGGCATAAGGAGGTTGATGACCAGCAAAGTGAAGAGGAATTTGATGACTAGTTCAAGAAACGGATGAGGACAACAACAAATCTCTTTGTTGAATTGACAAAGGATTCTCAATTTCCCGATTTTTGAATGCTCCAAAGAAGAACAGCAAAGGCAAAAAGAACAAGACATCTTCTACATCTTCGGGACAGCAAGATGCACCGAAGATAATGCCAAACCCTTCATTTGGAGCTCCCAAAGATGCTAATGAAATAAAACAGTTGATATCTACGGGGCAAGGAATGCAAATACAAGGCCATCACGAAAGTGCCACTCCAATGGATTTTGGACAGCCAGGCATGCATGCTATGATGGGGCAGCTAGGATATTTTGGTGGAAGCACGATTTTTCATACTATGGCTGGACAAGGACCGCATACGGGAATGTATGGCACAAATTCCTATGGTATGCAGCAACCAATGCATGGAGTGCAAGGCCCAATGTATTCAGGTATGGTTGGAAATATGCAAAACCCTATGTATGGCAGTATTGGCTTGATGCCTGGGGCTCAAGGAATGAATGTTGGTCATGCAAATGCTCTGTTTGGTGTTGGTCTTTGATGTAAATTCAGCAAATGCACCCTTTTTGCAATAGCTTGTTTATAACAACTTGACACCCAAAGGGGCAGCAAAAGACTATGATGAGGGTGGAAAAGGAGTGAAGTTTGAGTCCTTCAGCGGTGTACAAGATAGATTGAAAGCTTTGACTTTCATTCAGTAGTTTGATGCAGCCTATTCAGGGGGGAACTTCACGAAGTCCTCAAAGATTCGAAAGGCAGCCACTTTCTTGAAAGGGAATGCATTACAGTGGTGGTCCACTCTTTTGATGCAAGGTAGAGCACTGTCAACGTGGGTACTATTCAAGCAAATGTTTGCATCGAATTGGTTGACAAGTACCTTTGAGATGGACATCATGACAGCTTGGAATAAGCTGGATGCTAAGGAATGTAAGAATTTGGAGCATTATAATAAGAAGTTTTGGGATGCACTGCTGTCTATTACTTCCTATTGCCTCGTACCCCTTCAAGAGCAAGTGGAAAAATATGTTTGTGGGCTGCCCAAAGGAATCAAGGATTTTTGCATTAAATCCATCGTGTCTAGCATGTCTCAGCTTATAGAGATTGCTGCTACAGCCAATGCTTTGCTGCTTGGGAAGGATTCGGGCTTCTTAGAGAGTGGGGAGAAGCCAATAAAAAGTTGTTTAAGGCTGAGAAAAGAGGCAGATCTGAAAATCAACCTGAAAAGAGGCCAAAACAACAAAGAAAGGGCTCGAAAACTTTGGCATGACGTAGGGAATTGATGGTTGAACTTTGCATGTGGTTGCCTAATGATGTATTTTATGAATTCGAGGAAAAGGAAGCTAAAGTCACTCTAAAGGGATTTTCTAAATACTGCAATCTTGGTTACCAGCAGGTACCTTTTGCAACCATGAACCCTAATCTAGAAGAAAAGAAATCCCTCTTGAAGCAAATCAAACCGCTTGAGTTTATGGGAAAAGGATCCAATGTTGAGATTGATGCTGGATAAAAACCCTTGAAGATTATTTTGATGCAACAAGAACAAGTGCAGCTAACAAGGCTATGATTGCCAAGCTTAAGCTGATAGGTGAGACATGCTATAAGCTAGGAAGATATAAAGAATGTCGTAAGACAGAGATACTTGCTACCTTCCTATCGTTCTATCAAGATAAACGAGTTCTTCTTCTTGTGCCAGCTAGGATTAAGTCTAGAGGCCTATTATTCTCAGTTCGTGACACTTCAAAAATATGCGCCACCAATGAATACTACCCAATAGGTGGCTAAATTCTACCATGGACTGAATCAACCATTGGACACTTGTCTAAAGTCCCCAAGGCTGATTGACTTGCAAGATGCTCTCATACAAGCCAAAGCTTCATTTGGGCCTAATGGAGATCAACTTCTTAAAGAGAGCTACTATGATGACTCAAAAGACCAAGAAAAGAGATGCCACAAGTGTAGTGAGATAGGGCATATCCAAAAGAGATGTCCCAATCGCCGATGCTTCCTATTGCAATGAGCTAGGGTATATCCAAGTTGACTACCCTGAGTTGGATGAAGACAAGGAGGAACTAGCAATGAAGCAAAGCCGTACGAGTTCAACATTTGGTGTATTGCAAGAATCAGATAGTGATAAAGGCCTAGAGCCCCTTGTAATCTTTGAAGTTGTCAAATGATTAGAAGTCCTAGAAAGCTCTTCATGAGATGTAATAAGCCCTATACTTGTTATGATCCCCTACTATTGCACTAACAGTTGAGTGATACATTGGCCGAAGGTCGAGTGGTGTAAAGGCTACCATAGAACATTGGTTGGCTCCTATGGTAGCTTGCAGGTCAAGGAGGCTTTGGACACCCCACGCTACCTAGGTCAGAGTTGAAAAAACTTCGTGGCCTAATGCCTGCGGATGTTGGAAGACCCTATTCTAGATAAAGGGCGGATTATGGATTATGTCCATGGGACTTGGACAGGAGTATCCAGGTGTTTGGATATGGGTCTCAGTGTAAGGGATGGAAGGCTAAATTAGCGTTGTACCTTGAAGGTGTAGATAAATACATTATTGTAATTGTTTTCTAAAGGCCATTTGATCTTGTCCTTTTGTTTGTACCTAAATTACATGAATGAACCTGGTGCTAATAGGCTAATTAAGGAAGCTTACATGTTAAACATAAATGTGTTAGATTAATTAAATAACTAAAATAAACCATTGAGGGAAGTGGGAGGTTGGAACCCCCAATGGGTCTATCCCATGGTTGGGATGTCTCAGTGAGTCAAGAGTTTTCTTTAAATGCAGTAGAATTAGGATAATTTAGAAAAAGGCTAAACGACGAGTGTCCTAGGCAATATTATAGAGAGTCTAACTCCATGTTGTTTCAGGGGACTAGGGTGAGACTTTGCCTTAGGGACAGAGGAGTTAACGTGCTAGCTCCCCCTCGTTTCTCACTCTTTTTAAACCAAGTGCAACACGGGTTTGCTTTAGTTTGAGTGTTTTTGTGCAAAGCATGATGCATGAAGATCGACATTGGGAGACTTTTAGGTGACCTTAACTCTTTTAAGAATTGGATTTAGATCAATCCTTGTGGCCAGAAGCATTTCCTTGTGAGGTAGACTCCAAGGAATATGGACAACAAACTCCGTGATATTCCAAGGAGTTGCGGATGGTGTCGCTTAGAAATATCTATTGATGGGCCATTGAATGAGTGGAGTAAACAACTTTGCATGTGTTTGCCTAATGATGTGCTTTATGAATTCGAGTAAAAGGAAGCTAAAGACACTCTAAAGGGATTTTCCAAGTACTGTGATCTTGGTTGTTAATAGGTGCCTCCTGCAACCATGAATGTTGATCTAGAAGAAAAGAAACCTCTCTTGAAGCAAATCAAGCTGCCTAAGTTCATGGGAAAAGGATCCAATGTTGAGACTGATATTGAAGTCTAGATTAAAACCCTTGAAGATTATTTTGATACGACAGGAACAAGTGTAGCTAACAAGGCTATGATTGTGAAGCTTAAGCTAATAGGTGAGGTATGCTTATGGTGGAAGCAGTGGTGTTGAGACAACACTACCACCAAAACCCTTCTAAGCTAGAAAGATATCAAGCAGGCCGTAAGACAAAGATACTTATTGCCTTCTTATCATTCTATCAAGATGGACAAGTTTTTTTCCTTGTATTAGCTAGGACTAAGCTTGATGGCCTATTATTCTCTGTTTGTGACACTTCAAAAATGTGCGCCACCAATGAATGCTACCCAACAAGTGGCCAAATTGTGCCATGGACTAAATCAACCATTGGACACTCATCTAGAGTCTGAAGGTCGATTGACTTGCAAGACGCTCTCATACCGGCCAAAGCTTTGTTGATCGGCCTAGTGGAGATCAACTTCTTGAAAGTAGTTATCTCTTAGAGAGCGGCAACGAAGACTAGGATGACTCAAAAGACCAAGAAAGTGGGTGAGATAGGGCACATACGAAAGAGATGTCCCAATCGTTGATGCTTCTATTGTAATGAGCTAGGGTATATTTAAGTTAATCACCCTGAGTTGGATCAAGAAGAGGAGGAACGAGCAATGGAACGAAGCTATATAAGTTCAACATTCAGTGTATTCCAAGATTTTGATAGTGATGAATGCCTAGAGCCCCATCTTTGAAGGTGAGTAGAAGTTCTAGAAATCTCTTCATGAGATATAATAAGTCCTATACTTGTAATGGTCCCCTATTATTGCAATAACAATTGAGTTATAATACATCGCAATAACTTTTATCCTCGATTGCTTTGAGTTATCTTGAAGATTGAGCACTTGTACGCAATCGGAGTAGCGCAGTGGAAGCGTGGTGGGTCCTAACCCATAGGTCCCAGATGGAATAATAACTTATCTTAGAGAATGATAAACACTAAGTTCCTTTCGAGATGAGGACATTTCGATTTCTCTAAGGGGTAGAGGATACGACATTCCGTGTTGTCCCAAACCCCCCAGCAAAAAAAAAAAACCGTGTGCAAATGGGGTCTGTTAACCCTTGGAACGAACAAGGCGCAAAGAAGGCTTAAGAAGGAGCATAATAAGACAACGCAATAGAAAAAGAAGACCAAGAAGCACGGGAAAAATTTTAAAATCAAGAACAAGACACACAAGAGATAAAACGCATTTTAGTCCTTTGTAAAAGTGCGCAAGGCCTCCTCTTGTGCAAGTTGTAAATGAAAGGCGCATGTAAAGGAGCCATGAGAATAGAAAAGAATAGGAAAAGAGTGGAAAAGAGGACCAAGGCCAGACAACCGGTCATGGAAATGGGTTGGGCGCCCAAGGGGAGAAGGGCATGTATAAAAGCCAAAAAGTTAATGGATAAGCTCATTCTTGGTGTCTGCGCAAACTAGCTCTCTTCTTGTTCTTGTTCTTGTTCTTGTTCTTGCTTCCTGCTTATGCATGAGAGAGGGAGTGTGAGAGAGGGGGAGTGTGTGTGAGATCGAGGGATGGTGGAGAAGCTCTTCTCCTCTTCTCATCTTCTCCTTCTTCTCCTCTTTTCTCGCACGCGCAACTATGGATGTTGGAGCTTGTAGCATAGAGATGGAGCTAGCTTGAGCTGGCGCCTTGAATCATGGAGCCATCGAAGGATTCAAGGAAGAGGACTGCAACGATCGGATTTAATGGTAAGCTCACTATATCCTTGTGTGAGAGCGTGCATGGCTATGTGAGAGGTAGCTATTGCCACTCACTTAAAACGCTTGACTTGATAAGCGGTCTGGAGGGTCTCAACGGTTGCTAGTGATAATGATGTCATTTTGGTTCCGTTGTCAGGACAAACAGATTCAAGCTTGAGTGCTTGTGCGCTCCAAATCGAGCAATAGAGTAAGAGTTCGTCTCCAAAACGGCACTTGGTGTAGGTAGGAAGTGAGAGAGTTAGAAGGTATTCGATCTCCTTTGCTGAATAGTTTAGGTTTTGGAAGATTTAGGAACGTTAGTTAGATCAGTGCTATGGCGTTTTTTATTAGTAGGATGCATTAAAGTTGAGGAAATAAGAAAAAAGAAAGAAAAGATAAGTTTCAGTAACAACTAGGAAGTAGGGAAAGAAAAGAAAAGAAATTTTGAATACCTTAGAAGGAAAACAAAGAGTAAGGGAAGAAAGAGAGATCATTAAAAGAAGAGAAAGGGGGGAAGAGCTCATTTTAGTATGTGAGAGATTGAGAGAGAGAGAGAGAGCAGCAGGTCAAGAGAGCAACAATAGAAATCCGTCGTATCATCACTGTTGGTGATTCCAGGTATGCTCAAAACCCTCCTTGCTGATTGAAGAATAAAGAAGGGGATCATCACTGGTGCACTTGTGATTTATTAAGTCATTCGTCATCGTTTTTTGTCGTTCTATATGTTTTCCCACTGCTTGAACAATGCCCTAGGCCTTGGATAGCTAAGCCCTAACTGGCCCCTCCAACGCTCGAATCACTTTTGTCCTCTCGGACAACTCTTGCCTCCGGTCCCACTTGGATGGCCGAGTCGATCCACTCGGACAACTAAAAGGTCCCTCGGATAGCTCTCACTCGGATGGCCTTGGATTGCCAAATTGTCCACTCAGACGCACCCCCTAGGACTCGGATGGGCACCCCTGTCTGAGTCAGACCCTACCACTTAAACAGTCCAAATTGTACCACTCGGACAGCTGAGTTCGAGACTTAGACGGACAAAAACTTGCAACTTGGACATCTGAATTTGCAAACAACCTAAACCAAAACACATTTTTAGGGACCGTCCAGACCCCCCAAACATACCAAAGGTTGTGAGCTAATTACTGGGTAACCCTAGTTGGATCGCAGACCTGTAAGTGTGACCATAGAGCTGACCAACATCGGAATTTACCCTGACAAGCCCAAGAACTGACCAAATCAGTCGGTCACTTATAGTTTACTTCCCAATAGAGACACTATTTGACTACTTGGGCGGACCACCCATCAGGACCCCATAGAGGATCAAAATTGACTGCCAAGTGTGATCGTAACTCGCGTAAAAGAGCTGCAACTATACGGAACTGATTGGCAAGGTGTATGTGTGAATGATTTCATTGAAGGTTGCACATTGCATTGTAGGCACTTAGGTATATGAGAAAAGTTGAAAGCCTGATTGTGCACAACTCACCTTGCATTGTACCATCCAAGTGTGTGAGTAAGCATAAACTTGCGAAGTGATTTAATTAACAAGGAACATACTAAAGGGGAATTAAGCTAAGAAACAAACTCACCCGTAGGACTTGCAAAACCCTTGGGACCACGGAAACAAACCAAGAAACCCAACACTGAGAAGTGAATAGTCTAAAACTACCTGATAATTGAGTGAAGAAAGGAACGAACCACAATTAGAGACGCGTCCTTAGCCAACCTAATTACTCTCATTGACACCTTAGTGGTTCTAAGATGCCACGCCTTGAGGTATCAACCACTTCGGTACCACCGGCAGTGCGCAACACGGAGTATGATGAGCTAGTGAAAGAGCTCCAGAGTCCTTGTGATAGAATGAATGAGGAGTGAAAAGCTGTGCTTGCCGAGCTAGAAGTGGAAAAGCATGCTTTTGCAGCCTGCCGACTTGAAAAGACAAGGCAAATGATGGTATTCACAAGAGAAGTGGTGGTGCAGAAAGAGGCCTTGAAGGCAAGACAGGGTGACAAAAATCTGTGTGGCCTATATGAGGAAGAAAGGGAAAGCTGCATGGCATTAGAGTAACAATGTGCCTTTAACTCCAAAGAAAACAAATGCCTAGAGTTAGAAATCAAAGAGTTGAAACAATAGAGGGATGAGTCGAGACAAGAGCTGCAGGCCACAAAGATGCAAAGAGATGAAGAGGTTATAAAGAAGATAGCGGAGCTGAAGAATCAACTCCAGGCAGCACTCCATGAGCATGGCATCCTAAAGAAGCAAGTGAAATGCCAAGGCCAAGACAAAGAGAAGATGCATGCGATATGGAAAGAGCAAGAGCAGTTGATAACCATCCTCTCACAAGAGCAAGACCAAAGTCTCGAACAGATGAAAGAGAAAGCTGGAGGATGGGCGGAAAGGAACGATGCTAGAATCAAGGATTTAGTAGAGCATGGTGCTATCAAAAAGCGAGCGTATAATGGCTGAAGGAAAAGTAGAAGTAATAGAGACAGGGCGTAAAGAAATGCCCTAACACAGAAACATAAACGAAAACCGTACGACAAAGCACAGACTGATAAAAGAATACAGTTAGGATTAGGGTAACTCAGAGACAATGAACACAGTAAATAAATGAAGTGATATAACTACTGAATAATGCTCATGCCGCAAACACACTATGTAGTGAATGAATAGTGAACCTCGAACTCTTGTATTTCAAGGATTAGGGCAGGGGTAATGAGTTGGAGAGTGTGTCGTACTCCGAATTGATCCCGAATCGCAGCAATGCAGCCTCCGAATGTCGAACACCAGCAAACGCAGCAGTGAGAAGTTGATCTGATGCAGACAATAGTGAGAAGAGAGAAAGACTAAAAACACAGGCAGCAAGTAAGAGAAAGACTAAAAAAGTAGGCAGAACAGCTTGCAGGAGAGAGAAAGACTAAAAACGTAGGTAGCAAGTGAGAGATAAAAAACGCAGGCAGGACTGCTTGCAGGAGAGAGAAAGACTAAAAACGTAGGCATGACAGCTTGCAGGAGAGAGAAAGACTAAAAACTTAGGCAGCAGGACTGTGATGACGTGGCTGGCTGTATAACAGTAGGTCTATACAAGAATAGTAGTTGCTTGGGTGGAATCAGCTCCAAATTGCGTGAAGAGGGCTGGAAACCAGACACCAATTGATGGAGATAGCAATGGACAACTTCGGCTGAGATGTCCTCTGCGAATGGGGAGTGGGCAACAAGCTGAAACACTTGAAATCTGCAAAAATGAGATTAGAGAAGAGTGGAGGGCTGGCTGCCTATTTATAGAAAATTAGAGTTATAGATCCTCTCCCACTTAACTCTCTCGATCCGCTTCCCATTTTAGGGTTTTGGCTAAAATTAAGCCTAAAATAAGCATGTTTTGGGCTGTCTAAGTGACTAAGTGCATTTCTTAGCACAACATCCCCCTCTCAGACCCAAAATAGGGCTAGAAAAGTAGACCAGCCTAAATTTTAATTTACCCCAAGGCATCCCATCCCAAAGTAGCCAGGGCATTGGACAAAGGGTGCACGTTGGCTGCCTAGTGGCCTACCAAGACTACAGAGGTGATGGTTATCTTACCAAGGGAGCCCAAGTGATCACCCCAGAGAGGCCAAGGCATCGGACCAAGGGTGCTCGATGGCTGCCCAAGGGTCTACCAAGTCCTACAAAGGCGGATGGAAACAACAATGGACTTGTTTGTTTTGTTTTGTTTTTTTTTTTTGGGTGGTTGTTTGAAAAGTGTTTTGCAATACATAAGTAATATAGTGGCAGCGGCAGATTAAGTGACAGATAGGAAAAGATAAAGAGAGTTTTAAACCCAAGTCATTCACAAAACTAGCAAGCCAATCCCTTACACTGACTAGGATAAGTGCTTAAGGATGATAAAAGTGTGTGTGCGCCATTCATGTGGTGAATATGGGGAGAGGCAAAAAAGATGATGGTGGGCTTAGCAAGACAAGCAAAGCAAGCAAGCAAGGGTAGGGAAACTACCATTAGGAGAATTGCCATGTGTTACGCCATGAATACGGTGGATTCTAGAGTCGACCACTCCAAAAGATCGAAGAGGGATAAATGCTCACAGGTGCATGTTTACATGAACAGAATGCCAATGCATGGGGTAATGCAAAGGGAGATGCAAGATGTTATGCTTATGCAATATGCTATGCAACGGTGCCACTTGATAGTGCCCTCGGAAGGGAATTGTTCACTCGTCCAAGTGCCCTTTTACAATCAGGTCATCCTGACAGTGCGGATGAAGTTACAAACGTCCATAATACAATACAAAAGAATAAGTGAATGTAATGTCTAAAAATTGTAAGCATCATCACTGTCACGATCAAGAGTAGAAGCCGCCTCCTCTCAAACTAGAAGGGAAAGCAAGAGGGAAGCACCCTCTCCCCGTCAAGCTAAAGAAGTAGGGGAGGGTGTACCCAAGCCGATCCTGGGTAGCAGGTATTGAAGAACCAGCCGGTTGACCGCTTTGGTCAAAATGTTTGCAAAATTATTTGATGAAGGCCTAAACTCTAGGCGAATAGTGCCTAGCTCAACCTACTCTCTGGAAAAGTGAAGGTGGACGCCCACATGCCGTGTCCTAGATGAGATGATTGGATTGCCCGCAAGGGCAATGGCACTTTGGTTGTCCCAGTAGACAATTGTGGGAGAGACCAAGGAAAATAAAATGCCGCTAGTAAACTTCTCAGATAGATGGCCTCGATGGTGCCATCAAAGAGAGCTCAATACTCTGCCTTGGCCGAGGAAGCCGCCACTGTCTCCTGCTTACGGCTGGACCAAGAAATGGGAGCCATGCCCAAGGTAAAGAGGTAGCCGCCATGGGAACGTCGGGTGTCAGGATCTCTTGCCCAATTAGAATCAGTGTACCCCTGCAAACATAAACCAGAACCATATATCAGGCCATAAGAATTAAGAACATCGCAAATAACGCAACACACGAAGACATGCAATCTAATGTGACATCCTAGGTGTTGTGAAATACTGATTGAGTATGCTAACTAAGTAAGCTAAATCTGGCCTAGTGTGAATTAACCAAAGAAGTTTTCCTACAACAGAGCGATAGGCATGTGCATGTGCCATTTCCATGACTATCTGGTTCCTACACTCTATGACTCCATTCTAAGAAGGGGAGTTGGTAGAGGTGAGTTGGTGAGAAATACCATGCTGCTGTAGAAAATCAGAGAACTCGTGGGGAATAAACTCACCACCACTATTACTCCTCATGCAACCGACACGACGACCAGTTTGGTTATGAACCAGCAACACCCAAGCAGAAAAGTATGTGAAAGAATCGGACTTATGCTTGAGGAAGTATACCTATATGTATCTAGAATGATCATCCACTATCAAAAAGAAGTACAGTGTGCCATTCAAGGCAACAGTGGATGTCGGTCCACAAAGATCAACATGAATCAATCTAAGAGGCGCCTTAGCTCTATGTGAGGTCTGCTGAGAAAATGGGTACGGTGCTGCTTCCCGAGTTGACAAGCTTTACAAACATCTCGAGCTAGCTTCAGGCATGGAAGGCCCTCAACCAGCTCACGGCGTGACAACTCATAAAGTGAGTCATAACCAAGATGCCCTAAGCGAAAATGCCAAAGATGCTCATTGTTCGTAGGCTCCCGAGATGTGGCTAAGGCCTGGAAGCTATGGAATACAGAGCTCTCGGCTGTCGGCTCTGTCAGAAAGTGAGTCATGTGGTATAGGCCATTAGGCTGTGCCTCACCACAAGCAATCACTAAACCGGTCTGAGAGTGAAGTATCTTGACTATGGTCGCTGTAAAGAAAATCGCTCGCCCCAACTGGCAAAGTTGCTGAATAGATAACACGTTCACCCCAAGCTGAGGGATATGATATACATTGTCCAACGTAGCCAGATCCAGACCCTTGTCAATGGCAAAATTGATGTAACCTTGAGCCTGAATCTTGGCTGAGGAGTTGTTTTCTACGCGGACCCGTCCGGCTGCAGGGCTCGGGAATGGAAAATGTCCGCTATAGGAGTCATATGATGTGTATCTCCATTGTCCACAATCCAAACAGGAGCTGAAGTGCTCGACTGTGATGAGTGGGTCTCTGCGGTAACCTCATGAGGAGGCAACTCACATATGTGGACGAGACTTGCATTTGATGTCTCTATGGAGATGATGTGGGCCTCTGCAGACCAGTAAGACAAGCCCTCTGGAGTTGAGAATGTTGTCGACTGAGATGGCTGAGCAGTGGCAGTATGAGTTTGACCTTTAAACTACCCCTTGCCATCACCCTGCCTTCCCTGCTGGGGGTTGCGCGTCTAAGGGGCGGGGGTCTGAGACTTAGGTTTTGGTGCTATGCCTCTTGCCTTTGATCGACACTCGTTGTCAAAATGGCCAGTCTTTTGACAATGTTGACAATACCTATTCTTTTTAGGTACATTCTGCTACCCAGGTTTGAGGGATTGGGATGTTCCTTGTGAATCCTTGGATTGATTTTGCTTTTGAGTTTGATTTTGATTTTGAGTGGAGGTTTGGTTTTATTTGCCCTCTCCTTGTTGCCCTTTCTGAGAATGAGTAACAAGAGCCCCCTCTGAAGAGGAATTCACATGAAACTGATCCAACAACCGTGTGTAACGCAATAACTGACACTCAAATTCATAGAATGTAGGCATGGTAGGGTTTGAAACTATGCCTTCCACAAAATTGAAGTATTTCTTGGGGAGTTTGTTTAGGGACAATGTGACCTGATTGTTAGAGGACTTAGGAGTCCCCGTAGTGGAGAATTCAGCGAGGAGACGTCGATACTCAGCCAACTTGGCTTTCAAGTCAACCCGGTCAGTGATTTTGAAAAGCTAAAGCTCATGGTCAAGATTAATACGACGGGTCCTATCCCAAACCACATAGCGGTTAGTCAAGTGTTCCCATCGCTTTGACGCTAAGTTAAAATGTTGAAGTTGAGAATGAAACTCAGGCATTAAGCCTTGCATCAACTCAACAATAGCGGAGGCATTCCTAGCCTTCCATGAGCGGACAACCTCGTATAGAACAAGTGTGGGATCGGGTTGGGGTTTCAACCCCTGCACAAGATCCCATAGGTTCTGGGAGTCAAGGACATGTCTTATCAAGTTCGACCGAATAGTAAAGTTTGATCCGTTAAAATGAGTCTTGTCATTAAATGCATGCTCGGCAGAAGATGAGCTAGAACCATGAGGTGTCGGGTAGGTAGGGTAAGATGGATGTGGGAGATAAGATTGTGGAGGGTAAGATGGTGGAGGTGGATGTGTTTGATAAGGAGGAGGGGGAAAAGAAGGGTAGGTAGAAGTAGGTTGTGAGTGTCCAATGAGTGCCAATTGAGGTAGAGGCACTAGAACATGAATGTTTTCATAAGGTGTCGGTGTAGGTGGAGGCGTTTTGAAACGAAAGCCCGGACCAAAGTGAGGCTAGGGCACAACAGTATGACCAGAAGGTCCACTAGGTAAAGCCATGGAGACAAACTGTGGAGTCAACTGATCCGCACTCGGGAGAGATTGGGGGGGATACCTAGGCTGCAATGATCTCGAAAGTATGTGTGAAGTAGGTGGAACACCACCTGGCAGAGGTAAGGATGAGGTCCTAAAGGATGTGCCTATGTTTCCATAACCCCCCGGTGTGATGTGCGGTGCGATATAAGGTGTCTGAAATAGAAAAGTGAATGGTGTGAATGGAAGTGGAGAAGTAGCGGATGGATATGATGGGATGGGTGGGTTTTGAAGATGGGATGGGTGGGTTTTGAAAATGAGGTGTATGAGATGCAGATGTTTTATCATTTAATGATTGGAAATGAAAATGTGAAGATGATGATGCACCATACAATGAAGAAAAAAGAACACCAAATTCATTTTGATTTTGTGAAGTAGACGGAAAAGAAGGAAGGGTAGAAGAAGAGGTACCTGGATTTTTCTTATAATCCCCACGATGTGTGTTAACATACAGGAATTGGTCCTTAAGAGGACATTTTTTGTAGTCAACAGACTGGATTCTTTCTTCCACATGATCTCTACCATAATATTGCAAAGCAGAAGAGGTAAAAGAAGAAGGAACAAAAGACGAATCTAAAGTACCTTGCACCGGAGTGGATGGAAGAGGATAAAAGAAAGGAATATACTTCGGGTCTTGTTCTCCAAGAGGGGGCCCATCCGTGATGGAGGTCTCGATGGCCCTGCAGCATCATCAGATTTACGCGCAACATTTGAAGAGAGAAATTCATGCATATCTTCATTTAGAAGCTTTTCTTGAAGGGCAATCCTTCGATTGAGCTCCTCAATCTTCTTTCATCTATAAGCTATGATCAATTTGTATTCTTTAGAGGTTAGCTTGCGTAGCTTTTCTTCCATGTAATCAGAAGTGTCTTCCACCATGTCGGAACTTTGTGGAGTAAGCTGATCGGCCCACTCTCGCTTGGTTCTCGGCATAGTTGGTTTTGAAGACTGAATCGGTGTTGTTGTGTTCGAAGTCATTTGAGTCTATTGTAGTTCTTACTTCTTGTGTAGAGCTTTCAGATCAAAGGCCTAGGTTTCTCAGAGAGTAGCAGGCTCTGATACCATGTAAAGAAATGCCCTAACATAGAAACATAAACGGAAACCATACGACAGAGCACAGACTGATAAAAGAACACAGTTAGGGTTAGGGTAACTCAGAGACAATGAACATAGTAAATAAATGAAGTGATATAACTACTGAATAATACAATGCTCATGTAGCAAACACACTATGCAGTGAATGAATACTGAACCTCAAACTCTTGTATCTCAAGGATCAGGGTAGGGGTAATGAGCTGGAGAGTGTGTCGTACTTCGAATGGATTTTGAATCACAGCAATGCAGCCTCCGAATGTCAAACACCAACAAACGCAACAGTGAGAAGCTGGATCTCATGTAGATAGCAGTGAGGAGAGAGAAAGACTAGAAATGCAGGCAGTAGAGGTGAGAGACTAAAAACGCAGGCAGGACAGCCTGCAGGAGAGAGAAAGACTAAAAACGTAGGTAGTAGAATTGTGATGACGTGGCAGGCTGTAGGCAGCAGGTTTTCACAGGAACAATAGTCACCTGGTTGGAATCAGCTCCAAACTGCGTGAAGAGGGCTGGAAATTAGGCACCAACTGATGGAGACAGAAATGGAGAGCTTCAGCTGAGATGCCCGTACTCGATCTCGGGATTTAGCTTCATGCTGACCAAGTGACCAAGGCAAGAAAAAGAGGAGGAAGAAGATGTAGAGGATCCTTAAGATCCAAGATTTCCACCTGAAAGATAACTTGCAGTAAAGAACAGTAGACAGAGTGAACGGGAGAACCTGAAACTCAACCTCGGGAGAGAAGCCACTAGCTTTGTGCATCCATGCAAGAAGGAATACGAAGGCCTCGTCACCAAGTCGTGGCTGAATCTCCAAGGTCTCGATCTAGGTAGATCCTCGAGATCCTAGGAATCAATAGGTGAGATGACTGCTGGAAGAAAGCCACCCCATCCAAGGGTAGAAGAAGAAGGTAAAAGGCCTCCACCAGGGTGTGCGAAGGATTGAGCGGTGGGTGGGGACCCCCTTTGAAATTGGAGGAATAGGAGTCCCCTCTGAAGTTGCAATACATGTAGATGCCCCCTTGGAGAGCAAAGAAAGATCATCCCCCTCTGAGGTAAATAGGAAAAATCCAAAAACTCATGGATCACGGACTCCGAAATGTCTAAGGATGAAGAAAGTGACGCTAGTTGTGCCGAAGAAAGTATCTGGGGTGGTGAAGAATGCCTAGAGGTGGCCTCTCGAACCTGAGTAGGCAAGGGTGAAGGGTGGGGCTCAGGCTGAGCAATGAGTGGGCAACAGTTGCTTCTTCTCAATGGAGCGGACCGGGAAGCCAAAGAAGAGGAAAGAGTCGAGGAGCCACTGTCTCTCAAAGGAGCGGACTGACGAGGAGATGATATCAAACAATCATTGTCTCTCGATGGAGAATGTAGAATTGCGGACCGTGGTAGCCACTGTACTCGAAAATAGGTGGGAGAAGACTGCAATTGGCATTGCGACAATCTCTAGGAGGTCGTAGTGCCAATCGATCCTCCATGTGCTCGAAAGGACTTAGTGTGCATTGGATGCGTCTTATTGCCTTGAGCATATTACTTTGATAGATAGCCGATGTAGAACGATCTCTGTGGCTCAGAAAGGAGAGGTGGCACAAGGAGTGCCTTGTGGAAGACACATATACTCTGAGGGGGTGGGGAGCAAAGGTTGAAGTCGGCAAGCTTCGATGGAATGACCGTTCGTGCCATAGTAGGAGCACCCAGTAGTTTGGTCATCAAGGGGTGAGAGGGTAGTGGAAGGGCTGGAAGTGAGCTGCCAATCCATCTCCACCTCACTCTTCTCTTGTTCCCCTTTTTGGGCCTGAGAGGGGGTGTTGAGAAACCCTTTACCCTTCACTCGTAGTTTGCGTTTTTACGTTTTTGCATTTTGCGTTTAGGGTTTGCAACCCCAAAAAGGGGCGCCATCCTAGACTGACAGTGCCTATTTATTTATTCTTTTTGCAAATAAAGTGTGGCTAATTATATTACTTTAGAAAAAACCTGAAATACAAAGAAGTGCTCATGCTTAACAGACTAGTTGGAGAGCTGATGTAGAGTCACAGATATATTGAGTATACAAGCCTCTTAGGGCGGTCTAGGGCGGATGGGGATGGCTGCCCCAAGTGCGCATGAAATGAAAACGGAGCTCCTGACGAGCTCGAGACTCGCCTTACACTTGGTCCCATCAGCCGCGAAGCGAGTGGATGATGGAGGTCTAGAGCTCTGCTAAAGTTGCATGTACCAAAAGTCTCTCCCCGCCAAAAACCTCCTGACACCACGCCTTCCAGATATGCCATCCAGTGAGACTCCCTACGATCTCCCATACCTCAGAGCGGTCTGCTGTGGGCTCTAGTACTTCGCAGATGGGTAGCGCCTCCAAGCCGGCTACTACACACGACCCAGCCTCAATAAGGAAGATCGTGTCCTGCATCCTAGCCTCATACAGAAGGTGACGAACTTGGCTGACTGCCTGCCAACAGAAAGCTTCCCATGAGATACATCCAAGGCTGGATGCTATATGGTGGAGGATGTGGCATGCTCCTCTCCACACAAGTTGTGCTGCCTCACACGACCAAAGGCAATGCTTTGGAGTTTCCAGAAGTTGCTGTGTGCAGCGTTTACACCCTCCATCCTTCAGCATCTGAGCTAACCAACTCCCCACTACCAAGCCTCCTTGTGCCACTAGCCATAAGAAATACGATACCCTCCTCGGCCTCCAACTGTCCCATAGGCGGCGCCAGAAAGTCCATCGGAAAGAATTCGTGATGTTATGCTTTGCCCAGTACCTGCTATGTGACGGTGCCTGGTCCATGTCCTCCTGCATCAGCACATGTCTGCCAATCCTGGCTGTGTACTCCAGGAATCTCAATGGCTTCTTGGCGACCGTAGTGGCCGGCCATAGCCACTCTCTTGGATCCCACTCTAGCTCGTCAAGTGGCTTGCCCTTCCAAATCCAGAGGCACCACTCTCGGAGCTCCTTCTAGAAAACATAGGGGTCCAGCCGCCATGTCTTCCCTTGAAGGCCAATCACCCAAATCCTCCTCCATGAAAGGACACTTATCCCCTCATCCTGGTGCCCTATGTGAAGGGCCAGACGCCCCCCCTCTAGCACAGTGAAGAAAGTCCCATGTGGGGTGCCGTGCACTCCACCTGCCACCTGTAGGAGGATACTTGTCGGTGAAAACTTAGCGGTCCATACCTCCTCGAGATCTACCGGCTCTCGTATTGGGGGGCCAAGCCACTCTTAAGATATTGCTGTACCAATCTCCCTTCTCCTCAGCTCAACTCCTCTCTGGCAACCTGATGTCCGCTGCAGCACCTCCTCATCCACCATCCTGTACACCTCCCGCTAGGTCCTGATGGTGCAGGCCGGGCCGGCCTCCCAACCGGCCCATTGGATGTGGGGGCGCTCGCCAATTTGTACCCCCTCCTGATTTCTGACTTGGGGGTTCCAGATCACCGACTGGCAGTCTATCTCCTCTTGGCAGGCTCAGAGCTCTGAATTAGGGCCTTACAGAGGCCCTGTCACACACGAAGTAAACTACATAGGAAGGGGGATCTAGGGGCGTGATCTGGGCCGTCGTGAAGATCCATCTCAAGGATGGTCTCCAATCACCGCTAAGTCTCAGTCTACACTCCTGGAGATCCTCCTGCAGTAGGATCTTCCAGGTCTGCCCTCCTGGTGTGAGACCGCAAACTACTAGCTTGCCCAAAAGGGCCAGTGTCATATTTATAAGGTAAATTAAGGGAAACATGCACGAGGCATGACCGTCCGGGGTCTTGGGCGCCCGAACGGGGTTTAGGGGAGCCTAGCATTTAAGAGAGTCCAAGAATAGTAGGACTCACCAAGGTTTGACGGGGCTGGCAATCGGATCACGATGAGGGGGGCCAGCAATGATCTAGGCAAGGCTGGGAGGTGAAACGTATCTCGTACTCATTTTGTATCGGATTGCTTTCCTCGGGTCTTCATCATCTTCTTTAGAGCCTCCTGTCAAGGTCGTCGCCTAACATTGGAAGGAATAGATGAATTTCAAAAGACAAGAGGATTCATTAGGGGACTAGATAAAGCCTGTAAAAAGGAAGTTAAAAGGAGTTCACCTAAGACGGTGGAAGAGGCAATTAAATTTGCATTAATTAATGAAGATAGTATGCGTCCAGGTACACTCACTAGTCTCACTGATACGGAGCCCAAGTCTAAGGAATTGGAAACCTCAAAATTTGTGGGCAAATTTAAAAGAAAAATGCCATTTTTAAAGCGTAAAAAACAACCTTTTGGAGTTAAGTCCTGATGACTTTGATTAGGCCAAAAAAGAAAAGTTGTGTTTCAATTGCCTATCCCCTAACCATGCTGCTTGGAATTGCCCTCAAAAGAAAAAGGGGGAAGACAAAGGAAAGGATAAGGACAAGGGCAAGGGAAAAGAAAAACAAATCCATGTAGTGCAGACCTTAGAATTAAAGGGGCATGAAAGGTATAAATCTTTAGAGGTCTTGCACATGGATGTACAACACAAGTGTTGTATGTCAACTTCTATGTGGCAGCCTACCTTTGGGCCACATGATTTAGTTAGAGTGCATGGATTGATAGCTGGAAAGAGGGTTAGAGTCATGATTGATGACTCTGCTACACATAATTTTATAAATTATGCACTTGTCAAAAAATTGCAACTTCCCCAACAAAAGAGTGGGCATCAATATGTTGTTCGTATGATGCAAGGTCAAGATAATAAAATATGGGATACAATGGTATCCAATTTGGAAATTGAGATTCAAGGATATAAAGATAAACTTGATTTCCAAATTATGAACATGGAAAGAGCTGATATTGCTCTAGGGAGGGAGTGGCTATGGGGATTGGAACCATCCTTAAAACGTAGTTATCATCATAATACACTGGAATTTGAAAGGGATGGTAAGACTTTTGTTATTCAAGGTGAACATGAAGTATCTGATAATCCTTTGTTGTGTTCCACTGAGGTTCAGAAGCTGATAAAGAAGGAAGCTTGTGAGGTATATATGTTATGGTCTCTTTCTGTACAAAACACTTTTACTTTCTGTGATACAAAACAACAATTTTCTTATGTTTGTAAGTTGAATGTAAATAATGAATTAAGTAGTTTGTTAGATGAATTTAAAGATGTGTTTCCTTCTGATTTACCTAGTGGCCTTCCACCAGATAGGGGTGATATAAATCACCCAATTGACACAAATAAGGATACACACCCTATTTCTAAACCACCATATAAGTTAAGTAAAACACAGCACCAAGAAGTTAAAAGACAAATTAAGGATTACCTTGATAAAGGGTTTATACAACCCAGTAATTCACCTTGGGCTTCACCAATTTTATTAGTAAAGAAAAAAGATGGTTCTATGCGACTTTGTGTTGACTATAGAGCACTTAATAAAATAACGGTGAAGAATAAATTTCCTATCCCCAAAATGGAAGATCTTTTTGATCAATTACAAGGGGCAAAATTCTTCACAAAGATAGATTTAAGATCAGGCTATCACCAAGTAAGAATTAAGGCACAAGATGCTCCCAAGACAGCATTTCGTACTAGATACGGACATTATGATTTTTTGGTGATGCCTTTTGGTCTCACTAATGCACCAGCTACCTTTATGAAGCTGATAAATAGTGTTTTACGGCCCTATCTAGGACAGTTTGTAGTAGTCTTCTTGGATGATATCTTGATCTTTAGTAAATCAAGAGAAAAGCATTTGGAACACTTACAATTAGTATTCCAACTGTTAAGAACACATTTCCTTTATGTGAAGAAAACTAAATGTGAATTCTTTGCACAAGAGGTTAAATATTTGGGGCATATTATCTCGAAAGAGAATTATTCTGTTTATGAGAGGGAGCTATATGCAATAGTACATGCAATGAAGAAATGGAGGCACTATTTGTACGGTGCCAAACTTTTGATTTTATCGGATCATGAAAGCATTAAGTGGCTTAATGATCAACTGGATTTACACGGGCGTAAAGCCAGATGGGCCGAACTCCTCCAAGAGTTCGACTATGAGATAAGATATAGAAAAGGAAAGTATAATATAGTAGCTGATGCACTCAGCAGAATGCCCATCATTAATGAATTGAGTTTTACTCAGTTCACTTTCAATTTGCTTGAATCTTTAAAAGGGAAATGCCAGGTTGATCCGGCATATTCCAACATATGGGAAGCAATAAAAAATAAGGATCCAAATGAAAGTGCTTCTACTGAGGAAGGAATATCTAAGGATATTCCACAAGGAAATGGAGCATTAGGGGTTGCTCAAACCGGATTCAAGTGGAAGAATTTTACCATTGATAATGGTTATTTACTCTACAAGGGTAGGGTATGTGTCCCGAAAGATACAGAAATAAGGCGCCAGATACTCTTTGACTGTCATGATACCCCTAGCGCGGGACATCCAGGAGTTAATAAGACTTATAGTCTTATTAAAAGGTAGTTCTATTGGCCTGGAATGAATAAGGACGTCCTTGACTATGTGGTCAAATGTAATAAATGCCAGGTTAATAAAGCTGAAAGATTGAAAATGGGAGGACTTCTCCATCCACAAGAGATTCCTTCGGGAAAATGGGAGAGTATCTCCATGGACTTTATTGTTGCTTTACCCAGAACACAGAGGGGGCACGACTCTGTGTGGGTGATTGTGGATAGGTTAACCAAAATGGCTAGGTTCATTCCAACTTCAACTGATGTTAAAACACCAGAATTGGCTAGATTGTTCGTAGAGAACATATACCGATTGTATGGCCTTCCGGAAATTATAGTTTCTGATTGGGATAGAAAATTTGATAGTCAATTTTGGCGTGCGGTATTTAGGAAATTGGATACTAAACTTAGCATGAGTACGGCGAATCACCCGCAAACTGAAAGGATTAACCAAATCCTTGAAGATATGCTTAGGGCATATGTAAGTAAAAGGCAAACTAATTGGGAAGAGTATCTACCGATAGCAGAGTTTGCATATAATAGTGCCAAGCACTCTTCCACTGGATATAGTCCATTTATGTTAATATATGGGTTTCAGCCCAGAGCTTCTTATGCAGTAGGACTGCATAAGGAAAAGGTTCAGGCAGCTAAGGATTTTTTGGAGGATATGAATAGTATGTTAAAATTTGCTCAAGAAAGTATTAAAAAAGCTCAAAATCGAGCTAGAGCATATGCAGATCCTCACCGAAGAGACATCTCCTTTGAAGAAGGAGAATTGGTCTATCTTAAGGTGCCTGAACAAACTAAAACTATGAAAAAGGGACAATGTCCAAAGCTTTCACCAAGGTATTGTGGTCCTTTCATAATACTTAAAAAGGTGGGAGAATTGGCTTACAAGTTCCAACTACCTGCTGGTAGTAAAATACATCCAGTTTTTCATGTAAGTAAGTTAAGGAAGAAGCTGGGTGATTTGGATAATCTGATCTTAAATGATAACATTGAGGAGCTATTAAATGACCAATCTAATCCACATGAACCAGAAAGAATATTAAATGTTTGTAATAGACGAACAAGGAATACTATTTATCAAGAATGTTTGGTTAAGTGGAAAGATTGTTCAGAAGAAAGCTCAACATGGGAGCGAGTAAGTACTTTAAAGAAAAGGTTTCCCAATTTACTGTTAGACCTTCCAAGTATCATTTTCGAGGACGAAACCGATTCTTAAGGGGAAGGAAATGTCATATTTATAAGGTAAATTAAGGGAAACATGCACGAGGCATGACCGTCCGGGTCTTGGGCGCCCGAACGGGGTTTAGGGGAGCCTAGCATTTAAGAGAGTCCAAGAATAGTAGGACTCACCAAGGTTTGACGGCTGGCAATCGGATCACGATGAGGGGGGCCAGCAATGATCTAGGCAAGGCTGGGAGGTGAAACGTATCTCGTGCTCATTTTGTATCGGATTGCTTTCCTCGGATCTTCATCGTCTTCTTTAGAGCCTCTTGTCAAGGTCGTCGCCTGACAGCCAGACTCTGATACTTTGGGTCTATGATCCCAAGCCCTCCCTCTGACCGATGCTAGATGATGGTCGCCCACGCCACCTTGGCCCAAGAGTCCATGGAACTATTTGACCCGGCCCAGAGGAAATTCTGCACTAGGTGGCGAAGCTGACCTACACAGGACAAGGAGAAGCACCAACATGAGGCGATGTGCCAAGCCGTTGATATGAGAACCTGGTTAACCACCAAGGCTCGGCCCGCTAGGGAATGGCGAGGAGTACTCCAGTAGGTCATCTTCCTCTGAATAGAATTGAGGACAGGAAGAAACTGCTAGCCAGGAGTGATGTCGAGTCCCACCTGGAACCCTAGGTAAGCGATGGTTTGCTCCATAGTTACCTGGAACGGGGAATGGGAATGGGAACGGGACCCCCTGGAACGGGGGGAATGTCCAAGGTCGGGGAACGGGAATGGGGGGAACGACACACGTCTTAAGTGCCCCAAATATACCCTGCATGACCGAAATTGCCCCAAAGAATGTCCCTCTAATTGCCCCAATACTCGTCAATGCTTGAAATTGACCCAAATGTCCCAAAATTGACTCGATTACCCCATAGCTCCAAATTGCCTTGAATTGCCCCAATTATCCCAATTTCCCTTGAAATTAGATAATATAAATGGATGAATACCTTGGAATTGAGGATCGGCTGAAATTTGATTCTGATTTGCAAGAGTTGATAATGCATCAAATTTAAACTTTGCATGGACTCCTAATTAGCTTGTGGGTTGTCTTGACACTTTGAGTCTTCAACCCGAGAGAGAGAGAGAGAGAGAGAGAGAGAGAGAGAGAGAGAGAGAGAGAGAGAGAGAGAGAGAGAGAGAGAGAGAGAGAGAGAGAGAGATTTGTGTGTGCACATTAGGCAATGGAGATGGGTGAATATGTGGTAGGACTGTGACCCAAGCAAAAAAAAAAAGAGGGGAAAAAACGTCAATTTTCAGTCAACAGGCCTGGAACGGCCATTCCAAATAGGGAACAGCAGGGAATGGTAGGGAACGGCCTTGGGAACGGCAGGGAATTTTCCCTGGGTGTTTCACCTCCTTGGAGGGTTTGGAATGCGTTAGGCCGTTCCTACAGGCCGGAACGACCGTTCCCCGTTTCTATGGTTTGCCCTCTGCACACCCATCTAAATCCCAAGTGGATGCCCCACTTCGTGCTAGAGTCCGGGTCTGTAAGGAAACCATTCGACTTTTGCCAATTGATTTTTGCTCCGGTTGCTGTACAGAATACCTCGAGAGCTAGTTTCACTCTCTCTAGCATCAACTCATCGTCCTCTATGTAAAGTGCTGTATCATTTGGATACACTGAGTCTAACAACTTCGTATTCTCTCAAGGTCGCATAACCCGCTCACACATGATTTGGCGAATTGAGACATCACCTTTGCAAAGAGTAGGAACAGATACGGGCCTTTGGGCGGCCTTGCCGTACGAATCTCTCTAGCCGAAACTCCTCCCCTTGCCTGCCACCTATGAGAACCCTGCTGGTAGCTAATCTGTAAAGTGCGGAGACCCCCCGGATCCATGCTTGGGGGAAGCCCAACCTCACCATGGTGCCCTCCAAGAAGTCCCGGTCCACCCTTTCATAGGCTTTCTCAAAGTCCAGGAGTAGTATAGCCAATCCCTGACCACTGTGTTGGGCCCACTCGATTGCCTCAAAGAAGGTAAAGACATTGTCTAGGATGCTCCTATCCTAGACAAAGCTTGTCTGTGTGTCATGACTGATGTTTGGGAGCACGAGGCGGAGTCGCTTACCATTCATCTTTGCCAGTGCCTTTTAGGCTACTGACAATAGGGTGATCGGTCTCCACTGGGATATATCCAACCGGTCTCACCCTTTGGGGAGGAGACTGATAAGACCTGCCGATAGACTCCGTGGCATCCGTCCTGAGCTGAAAATCTCCTAGAAGGCCAATAGTAAGGGGTCCTTCACTAGCTCCTAGTAGGTAATGAAAAAGGCCTTAGAGAGGCCATCCTCTCTTGGGCATTTCTGCCCGTCCTGTGTGTGAAAAGCCTCCTCTAATTCCTTCTCTGTGAGGGGGTCTAGGAGGGAGCGTCCCATCTCCTCTGTGACAAGGGACGGGATGTGATCCCAGACCTGCTGTCTACATTGCTGTCCTCTGGTTGAGGCTATCTCCTATTGGAAAAGGCGTTTATAGTAGTCGGTGGCAATCTCCATCACCTCGTTTGGACAGAGCGAATCCTCCCTTATTGATCCTGAAGGCTGTGTATTTGCTCTCCTGAGGTGCGGGACTGATATACTTGTAAAAATTCCTTGCACATTGTGTCCCCCTTCCGTACCCAGAAGGTTGTTGAGGTGCAGAATGAGAACTCCAAGCGTCTCTCCTCTAGGCCGGCGATGGTTACTTGTGCACGCACCTCCTGTGTGTGGAGGATGGGATCCCCAAGTGCCTCTTGTGGTAATCTCTGTGTAGCTGCTAGGTCCCGCCAGAGTGCTGTAACGAGGACGTAAAAATTTGATGCTTTGCTTATGTTTAATTGACATTTGATTAAAGGATTAATCAAATGTGCAATTAAAAGATGCACATGTGTTGCACATTTGAGGTGCAAGCTACTTTTTCACAATTGAAGGATGAAGGACCTTGTGAAAAAGATGGGTGTCAAAGGCAAAGGTTGTAACAAGTTACACTTGTTAGATTCTAGGTGAATTTTGGTGTCAATTTGCCCCTAGGACCATTAATTGGCCATTAAGTGTCAGTGGTGACACTAGGGACTAGGCATTAATTAATGGATTAATGCATGTCCAAGGGTCAACTAATGCATAGGACCACTTCGGGTTGCAAATGGCTTAGCCAATTAATTTTTGGATGGGCAAGGCCAATTTTCTGGGCATGGATTAAGGGCTGAAAAATTAATTAAATTGCTGGAAATTGCTTAAAATGGATTAAGAAAGCTGCCACTTGGCAAAACTTTCCCATGCAAGTGGGGGAAAGGCTAAATAGGGCTGAAGGGAGAGGGAAATCTCGTTTTTTTTGGAGCTGTTGGGAAGAGGTGTTGGACTGTTGCTGCCAGCTTTTGGGGCCATTTCCCAGCCATTGGAGACCATTTTGGTGATGGAGATTGCATATTCTTGACCTTGGGAAGTTGGCAATTGTTGCTGATGCACTTTCTCTTGAAGATCACAGTCTCTGATGCTCCTATTGTTGTTGCTGTATCCGTCTGGGGCTGGTATAGCAGGGCAGCAGCAGATTTTGATCAGTTCTTTGCGACAAATCTCAGAATTTTCTCTCTCTACAGCATTCTCTCATCTCCTTCAGCCTATGCTCAGCCATTCTCAGCAATTCTTAGCCATTCGGAGGAGATCTCAGCCATTTTCGGTAGGCTGATCTGTAATTTCTGCAGTAAACCCTAATTTACAGCAGAAATTAGGGTTTAGCAGCCACCTTGGGATCCGTGCTAGAGATTGAAGGCTCAAGGGACTGAAATCAGCAGCTGATAATTGAAGATTATCAAGGGATTTCAGGAGCCAGCCCATCCCGAATTGATTTGGGGCAGCATTTGGCCGGCCAAGGGTCAAATTGGAGAAGTCCTGGGTGAATCAAGGGGCAAATGACCCAAAAGGCTTGCTGGTCATTTATGACAGCAAGAGTAATTGGTTAGCAAGAGGAGATTGAAGAATCTCAAGTTGTACTCCTTCCAATTGAATGAAAGCTAAAGAAATACCGCAAGGGGCGCCAGTTTTGGGGCCAACAGGGAGTCTACTGTCCAAGAATGTTATGGTAAAGTGTGTATTTTATTTTATGTGCATTTATTTATTGCTGTAATTAACTCTTAGATTAGGTTATCACCACCCATTCCAAGAAGGAAGGTTGGTTCCAAGTGCTCTCTCCTCCTCCCAGCTCTACTGCCTGGTAGATACTACTCGACTCGACTAGGACCTTTGCAACCTCCTCTAGGATCCGGTCCCTCTTGCCCCACTCACTCGTCCAAATCTACTCAATCTGTCTCTTCACCTTCTCCCTCTTGTAGATCGAGTCAGGGATCCGATAGAATTGTGTATCTAGGGAGGATGGTAGGGGATCAAGTGCCAGGAGGATTGCGCAGTGATTTGACAAAGTGGTGCCATTCAATTGCCCTATTTGGCCTTCGTGAGAGTATTCCCACTCTCCCACATAGAACTTGTCCAATTGCTCCAGCAAGACTCCGCCTAGTCGCCTGTATCCCCACGAGAATTCCAGTGACCTCTCCCTCCTGTGGAAAGCTGAGTCTCTCATAGCATTGCGTGCTCCTACTATGAGTAGGAAGACCTCCCATGCCTCATGCTCCTCCCCAGCCATGCCCTGGTAGTTTCTACCTCTGCCCTCTGCTGGTCCTCTAGGACCTCCACGTTGTTGAAGTCTCCTCCAACAATCCAAGAGTCCACCTGCAGGAGTCTTGCTGCAATCTCCACCTAGAACTTGCTTCGTGCCTTGACCTTAGTAGGGGCACAGACATTGAGGACTCCAAGGCACAAGTCCCCAATATCCAATCTAATCCATAGAACCCTCCTTGCCACAATCGTTCCATGGTCCCGTACACAGGCACTGAGGCTCGAGCCAATCCAGGTGCATACACCTGCACTCCTGCCGTGGGCACCGATGGAGTGCTCCCAGTAAGTGCGTGAACTGCTCGGGAGTACTTTTCCTACCCGCTGGGCCTGGGCGCGATTAAGCTTGTGCTCTTGTAACAGTAAGATGTCGATCTATCCGGCAAGGGCAGGTTGCAGCTCCTGCCGAACAATCAACTTCGTGGAACCACGTGCTCCACTATAGTGGAGGCTGTTCACATTCTAGGATGCAAGATATAAGCTCATGGGGAATACTGTGATTGAGCGAACAAGCATCTGTTCGGTATGAAAGCTGTTGACGAAGAAGAGGAGTTATGAGGCATGCAGATACGCTTCGCTCCCAGCCTAGATGGTGAACTCCATTCCCCTATGGTAGCCCTCGGATCATGGGGGTGATGGATGTACCTGGTGGTACCACCAGGGCATCTATCAGCTAGGTTGAGAGGTGGGACTTTGTGCATTGATAGAAACGGGCCGCTTTTGCCAGGGGCCACTTGATCACATCTATCGGAGCTCTCCATTGCGAGTGGACTCGAAAGATAATGCTCAGATGTGGGACCTCGGCCCCAGCCCACCAGTTGATGTCCATCATGCAACCTGGCCACTACTGGGAAAAAAGTATCAGGTCTCCTTTTTCCATCCACTGGGAGATGTGGTTTGCCACGTGGCTCTTCTTCTCCTCTATTTGAGTCATCGTGCAGTCTCGTGTGTGAGAGGTCTGAAGGAAGAAAGCATAGTTTGGTCCATTCGGTGGTGCTAGTAGATGGACCTTGCCGCTCCTTGACTTGCGTACCACGAAGGTTTCCACTTCTAGGGGTAGTGGGAACTCTTGGTGCTTTGGAACTCTCAGGTAGGACCACGGCCCCCACTGCGAAAAAGCTCCTGTGGTAGCAGCTGCGCTTGTCTCAGGAAGGTGTGACCAGTGGCATGGGTGGATGGACTGGTGGCTGTGTGGGGGGGGGGGGGGAGGCTAGACTACTTGTGGTTGGAGGATGTCGGCATATGGGGGGATGGGTTACTTGTACTAGGTGGGGATTAGGGGGGGTAGTCGGCGAGGGTGATGGTGGAAAAGGGGAGGATCGAGGGATGAAGGGGTAGTCAGATCGGATGCACAAGGCAGGTGTGGGGGGGCCGGTAGCTTTGGAGGGGGTGGGTTGTGGGCTAGGGTCGGGGGGGGGGGGGTGTGGGCCCTCAGGTGAGGTGGCTTGTAACGCCTCCGTGGGGGGTGGATGTGTAGGCTTGTGGTCGTGCCGGGTGGGGCGAGGTGGGGGGGGCCGCGTGGTGCTCTGCCCGAGGGGGCCACGCTTGCCCTCTTGCACCTTGTGGCCATGGCTGTGTCTGGGGGACTGTTTGCGGCCCCCCCTTCCGTCTCCCTCTCTGTTGTTTCTAGACCCATGTAAAGCCATACGCATTCACCTGTGGGCCTGTCGGCAAAGCCGCCTTGGCTCTGAAGCGCGTGCACTCTACTGCTTGATGCCCAAAGTCATGGCAACGCAAGCACAGCCCTGGCTGCCTAGTTACAATAGCGAGCTGCGTGAAAGAGTGTTCGTCTGCCTCGATCTCTAGAAACTGTGGTATATTCTTTGTCTCTTTCACTACCACCTATACCTTTGGGACTCCTATGACTGTCATTGCGTCCGCTAAAGAGGCGGGAAGGACAATATCAAAGAGCCGTCCAAAGTCTTCCACTAATTGGTGATACTCTATCGCCAGTCCGGGGAAGAGTAGGGTGACCGGGTGTCTAAGGAACCTATTGTAGAGTAGGAATGCCTCCACTGTGAAACCACTATACCAGGGAACCATGTAGATGATCCCCTTTGTGGAAGCATAGGGTGAACTAGCCAGTAGCTCACGGGTTGTGTTTGTCGAGGTGAGTCGTACCATGAAGATCCCTTGACCCATAAGAACCGCTTCCACGATTTGCTCTATGCCGATGCGCAGCGTGGAGTGAAGCTAATCTCAAAGCTAGGCCTTGGATGGGGAGTGTCCTACTACCTGACCAAAGATCGCTGTTTCCTTTAGCTCCAGCTTTGTCGCATGGACGACTAAGAGTTGTTGCTCAGAGAGGATGACCCACAAGGTGTTTGATTGGGGGGCACTCGTAGAATGTACTGGCGTTTGACCAGAGGTTACCATTGTGCGTTCCTATTGAGAAGCTACCAATCACGCTCCTTTGCTACCAGTGGGGGGAAGTTGCTACAAAGGGAGGGAGCAACTGGGGGGGGAGCGATGGCCGGGGAGAGGGGGGAAGCGCGGATGGTGGGTCTGCCAAACAGGGCCAGGGGGTTGCAGGGCGGGGGAGGCAGCAACAACGCAGGGGGGGTGGGGGTTCCTGGTGTTGAGAAACCCTTCACCCTTCACCTGCAGTTTGCGTTTTTGCGTTTTTGTGTTTTGCTTTTAGGGTTTGTAGCCCCAAAAAGGGGCGCCATCCTAGATTGTCTGTGCCTATTTATAGGCCACTCTCTCATTCATTCCTCACGGCTGATTCATTCAGTCCACCTCTTCTCTCCAGCCTCTCTACTACCCTCACACCCCTTCAGGAGGACATTGCAGTTCGTGGTTCGTGGCTGTCTTCATCATCTTCCTTGTGCTACGGCATCCTTGTTCCCTTGTATCACATTCACTCCATGATTCGGAACTTCATCATTCCATTCATCAGAGTTTCTTCTCTCGTCTCTTCTCTTCTTCATGTTTTCCAAGTTCACTCCGTGTTTCCCTCCACAAACCCTATTGTCTTGCTGGTATGTCATCTTTTGACTTGGTATCAGAGTTGGATCTGCTCAAACAACGGCAAAGATCCTCCACTCTAGTGAAGGCAAAGACCGGTGGCGGGTTCGGTATCCACTTCTCTTCTTCTTCCACTGTATCAAAATCTTGTTTTTAGAGATTTTAGGTATTTCAGCTTGCTGCCCACACCCCAAATGCGGAGGACATCGCGGTCCAAGCTGGCCATTGCTGTCTAGAACAGTCTGGCGCCTGTTTCCAGCATATCACACACTGTTCAGAGCTAATTTTAGCATATTGACTGCTGTTGCTATTTTTTTCCTGCGTTTTTAGTCTTTCTCTCTCTTGTAGGCTGTCTTGCCTACGTTTTTAGTCTTTCTCTCACCTGTTGCCCACGTTTTTAGTCTTTCTCTCTCCTCAATTGCGTTTTCTATTGGTTGTAATCTCTTACTGCTGGTCGCATCCTCCTCCCACAGGCAGCTCACATCCAGCCCTTCCATTGCCCTCCCACCCCTTGAGGCGGACATTGCAGTTCGTGCTTCACACTGCCCTCACACCCTTTGAGGCGGACATTGCGGTTCATGGTTCATGGTGGCTGACCTCTTCCTTCTTCAGCAAGGCACATTGGTATCCATGGCTTCTTTACCAATAGATGACCAGACTACTGGGTGCTCCTATTGTGGCATCACCGGATACACCACCGATGCTTGCCGACTTCGACATTTGCTCCCCACCCCCCGGAGTATATGCGTCTTTCACCAGGCACTCCGTGTGCCACCTCTCCTTTCTGGGCCACAAAGATTGTTCTACATCGGCTATCAGAGTACTATTCTCAAGGCAATAAGACGCATCCGATGCACACTAAGTCCTTTTGAGCACATGGAGGATCAATTGGAGCTACAATCTCCTGGAGATCGTCACAATGCCAATGGCCGTCTTCTCCCACTTATTTTCAGGTACAGTGGCTTCCATGACCTATGGATTTGTAGTCCACTCCATTGAGAGACAGTGATTGTTTGATACCATCTCCTCGTCAGTCAGCTCCTTCGAGAGACAGTGATTGCTCGACTCCTTTCTCTTCTTCGGCTACCCAGTTTGCTCCACTGAGAGATAGCGACTGTTGCCTACCTCTTGCGCTCATTCTGAGCCCCAGCCTTCCCCACCCTCAACTACTCAGGTTCGAGAGGCTACCTCTAGGTGCTCTTCGGCACCCTAGATACCTTCTTCAGCACGACCGGCGGCACTTCCTTCGTCATCAGACATTTCGGAGTCCGTGATCCATAAGTTTTTGGATTCCCTATCCTCTTCAGAGGGGGATGTTATTTCTTTGCCCTCAGAGGGGGCATCTACTTCTTTGACTTCAGTGGTGGAGGCTCCTCCACCTTCCACCTCAGAGGGGGAACCTACTCCACATGAAGCTCTTCACCCATCCTCTACTTTCTTGGGGTGGCTATCTTTGACCAGTCATCTCTTTTACTGATACCCAGGATCTTTAGGTACCACCTAGATCGGGACCTCGGAGGTTCAGCCGCGACTTGGTGACGAGGCCTTTGTATTCCTTCTAGCATGGATGCATGCAGCTAGTGGCTTCTTTCCCAAGGTTGAATTTCGGGTTCTCCAATTCACTCTGTCTATTGTTCTTTACTGCAGGTTCCCTTTTTGGTGGGAATCTTGGATCTTAGGGATCCTCTACATCTTCTTTCTCCTCTTCTCTTCTTGCCTTGGTCACTTGGTCAGCATGGAGCCACCTCCCAAGATCGAGTACGGGCATATCCTTATGTTCAGCACCAACAATCTCCAATCATATGCCACAAGCTTATCCTACATGATCAATTTCTCAAAAGCCCCAACTACCATTTCACAAACCACCCTCAATCTCTCCAATCCATACCATCTAGTGCCATGAGACTGGTACTCAGCTAGGAGGGGGGTACTATTAACCCTCGAAACGACACAAGACACAAAGAAGGCTTAAGAAGGAGCACAAGAAGATAGCCCAATGGAAAAAGAAAACCAAGAAGCACAAAAAAAATAATGCATTTTAGGCATTTGTAAAAGAGCACTAGGCTCCCTCTTGTGCAAGTTGTAAATGAAAAGGCACATGTAAAAGAGCCATGAGAATATGAAAGAATAGGAAAAGAGTAGAAAAGAGGACCAAGGCTAGATGGTCGGTCATGGAAATGGGTTGGGTGTCCAAGGGGAGAAGGACATGTATAAAAGCCAAAAAGTTAACGGATAAGCTCATTCTTGGTGTGTTTGCAAACTAGCTCTCTTCTTGTTCTTGTTCTTGCTTCCTGCTTGTGCATGAGAGAGGGAGAGTGTGAGTGTGTGAGAGTGAGGGACCGTGGAGAAGCTATTCTTCTCCTCTTCTCACCTTCTCCTTCTTCTCTTCTCTTCTCGCGCATGCGGCTAGGGAGGTTGGAGCTTTCTTGAGCTAGTGCCTTGAATTGTGGAACCATCGAAGGATTTGGGGAAGAGGCGGGCTATCTTCTTGGCATTCAATGGTGGCTTGGAAGGTATAAAGTAGGCTTGTTTGGAAAGATAGTCTACCACTACAAAGATGATGGCTTAGCCATGGGATTCGGGGAGTTCCATAATAAAATCCATGCAAATGACATTCCATGGCCGGCTAGGTACTGGCATTGATTGAAATAAACTTGTTGACTTGGAGCGTGGTGCTTTCACTAGTTGGCAAGTGGGACAAGTCTTGGCATAGTCTATGACTTCCTCCTTCATGTTTAGCCAAAAGAATTGTTTTTGGAGGGTCTCAAGTGTCTTGCTTTGGCCCTTATGTCCCCCTGACTTCCCATTACGCACTTCATGTAGTATGACTTTCTTCAACTCCACACTATTGGGAATGTACAATCTCTTATCTACAAACAAAATTCCCTCCTCCAGGGTATACATGCCATGAGGTGTCCTTTCAGCTCGCACTTCTTCTATGATCTTGTGCATTTCTTGGTCATGTTTTAAAGCCTCTTTCATTAACTCAAGGAAATTGCTATTGACCACACTCATTGCCTTCAAATCAGCCTTGTGGCTTAGTGCATCTACTATTTTGTTTGTGGAGCCTAGCTTGTTTTTGATCTCCAAGTTGAACTCTGCCAGGAAGTTGAGCCATTTGACTTGTTTGACGGATAACTTGGGTTGGGAATGGAAGTATTTGAGTGATATGTTGTTTGTGAACACAATTGTGTGTTTATCTTGTACATAGTGCATTCATTTTCTAACGCAATGAATTACTACGAGCATTTCCTTCTCATGTGTGCTCCATCTAGTTTCTATATTTGTGGACTTCTTGGATTCATAAGCTACGGGGTATCTATCTTGCATCAACACTCCCCAATGCCATAATTTGATGTATTTGTGGAGATTTCGAAGGGTTTGGTGGGTTTGGTAAAGTTTGGCACTTTGAGTACGGGGGTTTGACTCATACATTCTTTCATCAACTCAAAAGCAGCTTGTTGCTCACTCCCCCATGTGAAATTTCCATCTCCTTTAGTTAGGTGGGATACGGTTACCGTGCTATAATCCTTGACAAATCTTCTATAAAACATCGTGAACCCTAGGAATTCTCGAACTTCTCCAACAGTCTTCAGCACTGGCCACTTCTTCACTGTGGCTAATTTCCTGGGGTCTACTTTGATGCCTTCGTCACCTACGATGAACCCTAGAATTCTAACTCCATTGCAAACTCACATTTTCAGGTTTGGCATACAGTTTGTGTTGTCTCAGCTTCTCAAAGACTAATCTTAGGTATTGCTTATGTTCCTCTAAGGTTTTGCTATACACTAGGAGATCATCTATGTAGATAATGATAAATACATCTGTCTCTAGTCGGAATACTCCATCCATTAAGCCACAAAAGGTACCCGAGCCCATTGCTCAGTCCAAACCCTAGGACGAGCCACTCAAAGCTCCCATATTGAGTACAATAAGCTGATTTGGGAATATCTTCTTCAACTATACGGATTTGGTGGTACCCTGACCTAAGATCTATGTGGCTGAAATATTTGTCTCCATGGAGTCTATCTAATAGGTCTTCAACCAAGGGCATGGGACATTTGTTCTTGATGGTGATCTTATTAAAAGCCCTATAAACAACACTGGGGCACCGAAGGGGGTCTTGTTGGGTTGGATAAATCCTTACTCTTTCAATTCATGTAATTGCTTCTTCAACTCCATGAGTTCGGTGTGATTCATGGGGTATGGGGCTCTAGTTGGTGGGATTGCCCCTCGGATTAGCTCAATCTTGTGGTCTGCCTCTCTTTTGAGGGGTAGGCCTTTGGATAGTTCTGTTGGCATCACATCTGCATATTCCTCAAATATCAATTCCACTTCTTTGTTGCCAATTTGTGGTTTGGGCTTCTTAGTAACCTCTTGCTCTATAGGTCGGATCATGCATAAATACACCATGTCTCCTTGCTTCATTGATTTCTCCAGTTGTTTGGCACTGTAGGCCATGATGCGGGGCCGAACATTGGTCACTTGGCGAGGCGTTACTTGGACTGGTGTTCTTGGTTTATTAGGTGTTAGCTTTGGAGTTTGCCACAAGACTCTAGGCTTGCTCTCCTTCATCTGCACTTTGATTGATGTTTTGCCTGGGAGTTGCATTCTTTCGGGATTCTTTCACATGGTTCTCTTACGCCCTCTCCTCGCATATCTAGTAGCATTTCATTAACTCTTTTTTTCAAACATTGCAATGACATATTTTTCATAGAACTCGAGGCCCAAAATGACTTCAAAGTCGTCCATGGGTATGACTAGAAAGTTAAGCTTGACCTTCCATTTACTCGCTTTCACTTGCATTGCAAAGCCTTTCTTGACTTCCTTTGCTTCTCCTTGTGCAAAGGTCACTGTTAATCCTTCTGGGGCCTTAGACAGTTTGAGTCCATGTTTTGCTGCACAATCTGGTGTGATAAAATTGTGAGTGGCTCCTGTGTCTATCATGATTGCTTGATCCCCTTCACTCACCCTTCCCTTGAGATATAAGTGATGTATTGTTGCTACTGGAGCCACCATGCATTGGAAACGTGGACTAATTGTCCCCACTCTTGAGTGGTCTAGGCCCTCTTTACTTCTGCTGGGGATTTCTTGGATGCGCGGGGGTTGTGGCTCCTCCTCTCCATAAGCACTTGTGACAGTTACCTTGGATCCACTTGTTGAGGTTGTGTCTTCCATGCGGCATCTATTTTGATAGTGGATTTCCCCGCACTTGAAACCCATGTGGTTGAGTCTTGGGGTCTCCACCATGATGTGTTTGATCTTGTAGACCCATAAGATACACTAGGGATTGGTCTATAGTGGTTGTTTTTCCATCGTTCAATTGATCCTCTTGGTACCAAGGCTGACTGTGATGTGACTAGGGTTATTCCTAAGATTTGACCTCGAATATCTGAGATGGGGCCTCTTGGGGGATTGGGTCTTGAGGTCCAAGAGTTGGTGGTAAGGTTGGTGTTGAATCTAGCTTGACTCCCTTGGGCTGCCCTCCTTCCTTCTAAGTCGACTAATCTTTCAGCCATCCTCATGGCCTTTGCCAAACTAGTTGGTTCTTGTCTTTTAACATCTCTCTTGGCCCATTCTTGCATGTCGAATAGAAATCCATGTAACTTTGTGTCTATGTCCTGTTGGGTTGTTGGAGCATCACAAACTGCCTATACTCGCTAACATACTCCATCTTTCCTTGTGTTTGTTTGAGATTTCTCCACTCATCTCTAACTTTGAATTTTTCCATCTTCGGGATGAAGTAGTGTTTGAGTTCCTCTTGAAGTTCTTCCCATAAAAGGCAGTGCGTCCTTGCTCCTGTTCTAGTAGGTACTAGCTAGCAACGTCCTCCTCTAGGTAGATGGCTATCACTTCTCCCTTCTTGTCTTCGGTGATTCTAGTGTACTTCAAATATCTATCTATCTCCACAATCCATTTCTTCAAAATCAACCCGTCTCTCTCTCCCTTGTACTTGGTTTGTTAGGGCATCTTGAACTTGCCATAGTCATCTTTTGAACTCTCACTCTCCTCTTCCTCATTGTTTTGCCTCTTGTCTTTCTTCTTGCTTCCTACTTCAGCCGCCTTCTCCTTGTCTTTCTTTATAACTTGAACTCTCCTAGATGTTTTCTCCCTAGCTAACCTATCTGCCATCTATCCACCTCTTCTTGTAGTTTGTGTCTCTTCTCTTCCTCGTGTTGCTATATCACCCACTCTCTGTAACCTTGCTCCACTTCAGACTTTCTTCTCTTTTCCTCCTCTTCTTCCTTTATTTGCATATTCCTCAAAATTGAGTCCAACAAACTTGACATGCCCTCCAATTGCCTATCTAGTCCGGCTACTTTTTCCTCCTGAGCTTCTCTCCATTCTTGATCTCAGCTCTTCTTCTTCTCTTCAACCACTAGGATGGGTGCATTCTCTCCATTGTCCTCCATATTGTTGTGGGAAGCCGTGCCTTAGCCTTGGTGTTGTCGACGTGGGAAAGCCATGTCACATCTTCAGATGGTGACTTGTGTTAGGGTCGTCGTGTCGGAGATCGTCGTGCCAGGGGGGTGTCGCAAGAGGGGTTGACGCAACGTGGGGCGATGCGATGTGGAGTGACACGACGTGGAACATCGTGACATGGGCATCACGACATGATTTCGGGGCACTGGATCTTCTCTGATACTTTTGTGAGAGCACTCTTTCACTCCAAGCAAGAGTTGCTCTAATACCAAGTGTAATGCACTTGTACTCAATCACTCACTTGACACGGCACATAAAGGTAATACGATATGTGAGCAAGGTACAGTCTAGTATTATTCAATGAAAGAAATGGTACAACATAAGCACATCCTAGGGTTACACCCCGTGATGCTGCTCATGTGAGGGTTCACCACTAGGTATAGGAAATCACACAGAGTGGAAACCGAGCAGGGCTCAGAGTCACTACTACTTCCTATGTAGGTGTTTTTGGCAGCAACACTATGGTATAGCTACAAAGCCCTTATAGCGGGTGGGGGAAGGAGGGTAGCATCTAAAAGAAAGGAATTAAAACTTTAATTTTTTCAATACCTTACCTTATCTATGGTTGGCGTTATGCCGCAAAGCCACCATGCGGGCCGCCAACAACTGTTGCACCACCCCCTCCACTCCATCGTAAACATCACCCCCACTAGGAGTGCAGATCGATCTGTCTCCCAGCCATGCATCCACACACCCTGCCTGAGAAAGGAGTTGTTATTAATGAAAGAGAGGAGAAGAGTTACCCTCTAAGGCTATATAAAGCCTTAGTGTGTTATGCATTGGCATTGGCATGCCTTTTGGTATGATCGAGATGCTGTTGAGAGAGAGAGAGAGAGAGAGGGAGGAGAGATTGAGAGAGATAGAGGGAGAAATAGGGATTGAGAGAGAGAGATGGAAAGAAAGAAACTGAGGAAGTGCGGCATTGCTACCAAGTCGACAATGAGCCATTGACTCTGAACCTCATCAAGCCGAAGGTGGTAATTCTAGACTCGAAAACGTATAGGAAGAAGCACGATCTCAAACCTTGAAGCTTGAAGATGAGTACAAGTATTGTTGAGATTTGAGAAAGAGCACAAGGAGCTTGGGATGCATGATGGCTTCCAAGAGGAACACCTCAAATCTAAAGCACTCAATTGCGACTACGATGTCCATTCTACCCTTGTCCACAAGCCTTCCACATGCCTTTGTACTATGCATAGGCATTAGGGAAATCAAACATGAACTTGTAATGCTAAGATAAATTGTCTGTCTGCTAAAAGGTAAAGTAAAGGCCTTTTTATTGCCTTATTACTAGGTACTATTTGTTTGGAAAAGAATTTCCTTAATAGTCTTGAAAGGGGAAACCTAATAATATTTTTGAAAGAGAGATATGCCTATTTGAGACCCTCCTTGGGAGGATTAGACATAAAACTGGACTTCTCAGTCATTAAGTTATGCTTTGAAACATGGCATGAATCTACAAGGGATCTAGTGATTCCTAGATTAAATTAGATGTAAAGGTAAGATGACTCGTAATATCATAAGAAAGAGGCTATGTGTGGGACAACATCTAAAGGAAAGGAATTAAAATTCAATTTTTTCAATACCTTACCTTACTTGTTGTCGTTACGCCGGAAAGCCACCATGCAGGCGGCCAACAACTGTTGCACCACCCCCTCCACTCCATCGTAAACATCACCCCCGCTAGCAATGCAGATTGATCTGTCTCCCGGCCATGCATCCACACATGCTACAGCGCGTTGATAACGAGAAAGGAGTTGTTAATGAAAGAGAGGAGGGTTATCCTCTAAGGCTATATAAAGCATTAGTGTGTTATGGCATTGCCTTTTGGTATGATCGAGATGTTGTTGAGAGGGAGAGGCGAGAGAGGAGGGGGGGGAGAAGGAGAGATTGAGAGAGATAGAGGGAGAAATAGGGATTGAGAGAGATAGAGGGAAATAAAGAAATTGAGGAAGTGCGGCATTGCTACCAAGCAGACAATGAGCCATTGACTTTGAACCTCATCAAGACGAAGGTGGTAAATCGAGACTTGAAAGCATGTACGAAGAAGCACGACCTCAAACCTTGAAGCTTGAAGATGAGCACAAGTATTGTTGAGGTTCGAGAAAGAGCACAAGGAGCTTGGGATGCATGAGGACTCCCATGTAAATGCCCGGAACAACGTAGTATGCTTAACAATTATGAAATTCGCTTGTTTTCGAGACTTAATATAAAAGAGAATGAACACTTAAAGCTGAAAATGAAAATTACTCATAAAATTTCAGCCATGAAAATGTAAAAGTAATGGAGACAAGATTGAGGGTTGAAGATGGGCAAAACCCCCCCCCCCCCCCCCCTCCTCTCTCAGGAATGTATTTCTGCTCAACCCAAGTCCCTTAGGGAAGAGCTTAGTTACAATCAACCTGCGAGTGAGGAGAAGTAATTCTCACTCTCACAAGATCATGCAAAGATGTACAAACACACATGCATTATCTATTATGCAATGATAAGAACTGATTTTCTTTACAGTATGAGAGAAGAAAGAGGGGAAATCAGCCTTTCTCCATCGTTGATCAGCAGTACATGGATAGGGCTTGCTTCTTGTTGCTAAAATGGAAGAAAGAGCTCGAGAAGGAGGTGTTGTAATGAATTTACAGTCTTGCTGTCCTGTAAAACAGCAGTGATAGAAGAGGGAATATGGAGGAATTTGATAATGGAGAAGTGGGGGATGATGATGGGGATGGATGGGGTAAGTTTTTGGCTATTTGTGGGTGTTGTACATGAGTTTACAGCAGCAAAGAAAAATGATGCTCAATGAAGAAAAACGAGCTCTTATTTATAGGAGAGGGAAGAGCTAGTACAAAAGGGGAAAGTGGAGTAGCACAAGACAAGTGTCCAGCCACATGTCATGAGATGTGACAAGTGGTGGGACACTTGGAAACTTGTGTGACAAGTGTCAAGTTGTCTCTTCTCTATGGCCTTCCTTTTTGGGCTGAATACTATCAAGAATAGAAACAACCAAATTTAGTAAGCACAATTAGAGTATAAAATTTACTATTTTTAGAATGACATCCCTATTTTTTAGGACTAGCATTTTTAGGCTAATTCGAGGCTCCTAAAATTTAGGGACCCCCCAATATGGGTGTCATATGAAAGCTTTTCCCGTGTACATCGCAAAAACAGTATCAGAATCTTCATGTGACTTTCCTATGCAAAGAAATGTGCATTTCAAGATTTCAGCCCATACATGCACTTTGTACAAGCATTTCATGATCATGCCATCTTGTTGATTGTAACTGTCTGTTCTGGCGGATCTAGCCCACACTTCAAGGCATCAATCATTTCTGTGTGTGAGTCTAACCTTGATATGCGTGAGTTCTGGTCACAGGCGCCCAATCGTGCCATATAGGTGGAAGTGTGATCTATCTTTTCTCTAACCCACCGCGTGGGTCCACCATAACCTGTGACCACTCATCAGTGACTAGCTCCAATGCACTTTTCTTTATATCTAATTAGTGCAAAGGAAACAAATTTAATAAATCATTATATAGACAAATTAATGAAAAAGGATACAAATTCTGTTTCTATAGAGTTGTGACATCCCAAGAGGAACACCTCGAATCTAAAGCATTCAATTGTGACTATGATGTCCATTCCACCCTCGTCCACAAGCCTTCTAGATGCCTTTGTGCAAAGTTGAATTGAAGGATGATATAAGTAACTCAATTAATATCATGCATTATCTTGACCTGCAACTTAAGTATAAATTAGGATTGCTATTTATATTATTCCTTAAGTAGTTACACTCTTTAGAGAATCATATTGGCAAGTTATTGATCCTTATGGGATACCCAAGGGCGTTGTTTTGAGTTGCATTTCATTTTGAAGAGATGTTATTCTTGTTATGGAAAACTATTGCTTTTATTAGCTTAAAGGTAGTCCTCTTGCCTTGTTTTTGTTTAACTTTTTGTGAATCTCCTAAAGGAGAGAGTTGCCCTTGTTCCGAGGGTTTGATACATGGGTGGATTATCTCCATAATTGCACCATAGAAAAAAGATGTCGAAAAAGGCAAGAGACCTAGATGGGCACTACTCGATACATTGGCGGAAGGTCGAGTGGTGTGAATTTAACCACAGAACATTGGTTCACTCTTATGGCAGGTTGCGGGTTAGGAAGGCTTTGGACACCCTACACTGGGGCCTAGGTTGGAGTTGGAAAACCTCCATGGCCTAATGTCTACAGACGTTGGAAGACCCTATTCTAGATAAAGGGTGGATTATGGATTGTGTCCATGGGACTTGGACGTGAGTATCTAGCTGTTTGGATGCGAGTCCTGGTATAAGGGACAGAAGGCTAAATTCACGTTGCAGCTTGGAGAAGGTGTATATAAATATATTATTGTTATTGTCTTTTGAAGGCTATTTGATCTTTTCTTTGTGTCTATATGTAAATTACATGAACGAACCTGGTGCTAATAGGCTAATTAAGGAAGCTTATATGTCAAACATAAATTTGCTAGGTTAATTAAATAACTAAAACACACCATCGAGGGAAGAGAGAGGGTGGACCCTCGATGGATCTATCTTATGGTTGGGTCATTTCGGTGAGCCGAGAGTTTTCTTAAAGGCGATATAATTAGGATAATTTTGGAAGGGCTAGACGATGATTGTCCTAGGCAATATTATAGAGAGCTTAACCTTGGGTCATGTTAAGGGATTGGGGTGAGACTTAGCCTTATGGGTGGAGGGGTTGATGTGCTAGCTCCCTCTTGTTTCTCACACTCTTTGAACCAAGTGCGACACAGGTTCGCTTTAGTTCAAGTGTTCTTGTGTAAAGCATGACGCTCGAAGACCGACGCTAGAAGATTGTTATCTTAACTCTTTTAAGAATTGGATTTAGGTTGGTCCTTTTGGACACTTCCAAGGAGTTTTGGATGGTGTCGCTTAGAAACATCTCTTGATGGATCAACAAAATTCATGCCAGTGAAGGCTCCTTAGTGCTCATAAAAAAGGTTGCGCATGGGAATCCTTCATGAGCTTTATAGTGGGATTTAGAGATGTGGCCACTGGCCATGTCTCATGTGGACAATATTGTTCCACTAATTGAGGGGCATATTTCTACTAGGATACAAGTTACCCTCCCCATGTTGGACAACCTCCACGCACGAAGAAGAAGATAAGTGACCAAGATCCCTCGTCTTGAAGGTAGAACAGAGCTATGCCTTAGATTGTGCAATAATACCAGTATCCATGGCATGATCAATAGATCATCGACATATAATAGCACATAGCTGATGCCCTCTGAAGTGGGCTTCGGGTAGAATGAAATTTGTGTGATATAAGGAAACCATCCATTCTACGGAACCAAGAGTGCGGTGCTTGCTTCAACCCATAAAGAGATTTCTACTAAAAAAAGACCTTATTTGCATGGTTGTGAAGAGTGAATTTGGGTGGCTCCACATAGACCTCCTCTAAATATCCATTTAGAAAGAAACTTTTGACATCCATTTAATATATTGGCCATCTATGGTGAGAGATGAGTGCAACTAACAGATGGGAAAAATGTCAACTGCATGGTCGGTGCAATGTTTTCTTCATATATATACCTTGTTTTTGTCAAAACCCTTTACTACAAGGTGAGCTTTATATGTATCCAAAGTTTCATCTCCTTTTAGTTTAGTGTGAAAACCCATTTGGTCCCTATAACCTTATGGTGTGGATGCTCCACCAATGCCCATGTTCCGTTCTGATCATTACTCTTAGCTCCTACTCCGTGAGACTGATCACCACTTAAGGTTTGCGTTGTTACTTCCCTTCAATATCAAGCTTTCAGATCAAGGTTGAGCTATCTTTGAGTGTATCTAGCTCTAATACCTATACATAAATGTGTGAACAGAGATAGAGAACTCAAAAAAGTATGACAAATACAGTGAAGTAGTAGAACTCAATGTGAAGAGAACTCAGAGTGATAAATCAATGAATGAATAATCAAACTATATGTGGTTATGATACAATGGGCCTCAAATCTCTGTCTCGGGTGGCCTGGGATGCGGTGAGAGCTGGAAGAGGAGTCTGAGACACCAGTGTGTGTCATACTCCGAACGGATCACAAAACGCAACAGGCAGTCTTTGATGATATCTTAGTGAAGGCAGCAACTGTATGCCAACCCAGCCTGCTAAAACACAGGTCTGGCTGAGCTGAAAATGACATCAGCTGACTGGAGCAGCAGAGGATAACTGGCTGGTAGTAGGGCGGCCTGCCTGGCTGGAAAACGCAGATGTGGCAGTCTGAAAATGACCTCCAGCAGCAAACACAAGAGCTAGAGCAGTAGGCCATAGGTGGAGTGTGAGGGGCAATTGGTGGCCAAGAACTGTAACGTGCCCGTCTATCAGTTGTCCAAGCAAGTTTTTAGCAGTTCATCGAGAGACGAATCTAAGCAACGCTACCCAGCACTCCCATGGAATGTTACGGGGTTTGTCACCTGGGGTTTCTCGAGTCTGCCTCGCAACGGAACGTTTGCGTCCGAACCCACTGGGATCAACCTGAAATTCAGGTTCCTAGTGGTTAAGGTCTCCTGACAGCATTCTAGCCTCGGGTCCTGGATATCCTACTTTATGCAGAGATACCTAAGCCGAAGCAGATCCATGCCGCACTTGGTTCAAAGAGAATAGGAAATGAGAGGGATGTGTCGCTCGACCTCTCTACCCGTAGGGCATAGTCCCATTCCGATCCCCTAAAATGGCATGAATCGGGGTTCTAACCTAACAATTTCTAAGGGTCGGGCGTCGGTAAAACCTTGTGAGAAGCCTTCCAATTCTCTGGGACCACCCTGCCATAGGACGGATCCGTTGGCGGTTTCGGCGGCCCACCCTTTTTCCTCAGTAGGCGTTCTTTAGTTATTTAATTAGGTCCTATCACATTCATGAGTGACATTTAAAATCAGCTTCCTTAATTAAGCCTTTTAGGGAACAGGTTTTGTTCACGTATCTTATACCACGAACACGAAAACGGAGCAGGTAGTCCTTTTTACAAATAAGTTCCTTAACTTATCTTCAAGTTAATCTTTGTCTCCTTCCCATACAGGAGAAATTATATATCCCTTCTGCCCTGCAGAAGTACTTGGTCCAAATCACATGGCACTATAATTTCCATCCTTTATCTAGAATAGGATCTTCCAATGCCACAGACATTGGGGCCATGGCAGTCTTCAACTCCGTTCTGGACTTGGCAAGAGGTGTCCAGAGCTCCACCTGACCCACAAGCTGCCTAGGAGTGAAACACCATTTCCGTGGTTGGCCTTTTCGCCACTCGACCTTCGGCCCATGAATCGAGCAGTGCCCTTCTCGAGTTGATCCGCAGTGCGATCTTGGAGGTGATCCACCCGTGCAAAATATCATTTCCTTAATTAAATCATTATGATTTAAGATTCACTCCCTAACCCGTCACGCTTCTACTGCCATCGCGCCCACCTAGCGCTTCCCCTGCCTCCCACAGCATTACGCCTCCCCCTCCTCCTGCCGGCCAGCCTTTCCTTCCCTTTGTCCAATCGCGTTGCGCTTCTTCTACAGCATGACGTGCCCCCGCCTCCATAGCCTTTTGGTCCCCATCCGAAAGCCTCCACTCACATGTTCCGTCGGGATTGGACCATCCGTAGAGACAAGTGCCTCCCCCATCTCCAGAAAGGAGTATTCGCTCCCTCTCCTTGCCATCAACCTCCTCCCCTCCCCTCCTCCTGTTGCTTTCTCCTTTTGCAGCAACATCTCCCCCTCCGGCAGCAGAATAGTGTGATTGGTAGGTTCTCAGCAGGGACGTGTAATGGAAACCTCTAGTTAGATGCTGATGCATTCTGCGAGTACCCCCTAGTCAAACACCTTGCGTATAGTCCTCTTTGAGGAACAGCTCTTAGCCGTCCGTGCCACAGAGCTGGAGCTTAAAGAAACAGTGATCTTCGGTCAGGTAGTAGGACACTCTTCATCCACGGCCCAGCTTCGGGATTGGCTTTATTTCATGCTCCACATTGGCACAACACAGATTATGGAGGCGGTTCTGATGGGTCAAGGGATCTTCATGGACGACTCACCTCGGCAGACACAACTTACGAGCTACTGGCTAGTTCACCCTACGCTTCCACGAAGGGGATCATCTACACGGTCCCCTGGTACAGTGGTTTCACAGTGGAGGCTTTCGCGCTCTACAACAGGTTCCTTAGACACCCGATCACCCTACTCTTCCTCGGAGGGGCTCGGAATGGTGATAGAGTATCGCCAGTTAGTGGAAGACTTTGGACGGCTCTTTGGCACAGTTCTTCCCGTCTCTTTCGTGGACGCAGTGACAGTCTTAGGAGTCCCAAAGGTACGGATGACAGTGAAAGAGACAAAGAATATACCACAATTTCTAGAGATTGAGGCAGGTGGACACTCTTTCAGGCAACAGGTTATTGTGACTGGGCAGCCAGGGCAGTGCTTGCATTGCCATGACTTTGGGCATTACGCAGTAGAGTGCACGTGCTTCGGAGCCAAGGCAGCCTCGCCAACAGGCCCACAGGTGGATGCGAACGGCTTTACATGGGTCTAGAGATGACAGAGAGGGAGACGGCAAGGGGGGTCGCAACCAACCCCTTAGACATAGCCACGGCAGCAGGGTGCAGGAGGGCGAGCGTTGCCCTCCCGGCAAAAAGCCACGCGGTTTCCCCCCCTCCCTGCCCCACCCGACAGGACTAGAGGCCTATACACTCACCACCCACGGAGGTGTCACAGGCCACCTCACTTGAGGACCCACACCTCCCACACCCTCTCATCTCCCCTCCCTCCCCCCACCCCACCTTACACCCGCCTTGCGCACTTGACCACCCCTCCATCCTTCCCCTCCCCGTCGACCACCCCCTCTTATCCCCACCTAGTACAGGCAACCCACCCTCCGCCCATCCTGGCCCCCCCCCCTCCCCCCCGCCCCCCCCCCCCCCCCCCCCCCCACATACACATACCCACCAGTTCGTGTGCCCATGCTGCCCGGCACACCTTCTCGAGAAAGACATTGCTACTACCACTGGATTTTTTTCGCAGCGGGCGGTGGTCCTACCTGAGAGTTGCGGAGCGTAAAGAGTTCCCACTATCCCTAGAAGTGGGAATCTTCGTGGTACGCAAGTCAAGGAGCGGTAAGGTCCATCTACTAGCACCGCTGGATGGACCAAACTACGCTTTCTTCCTTCAGACCTCTCATACGGGAGACTGGAAGATACCTCTGATAGAGGAGGAGGTGAAGAGACAGGTGGCAGATCACATCTCCCAGTGGATGGGAGGAGGACTGATACTTTTCTCCCAGTAGTGGCTAGGTTGCATAATGGATATCAACTAGTGGATTGGGGCCGAGGTCCCACATTTGAGTATTATCTTTTGGGGCCCCCGCCCCGCAGTGGAGAGCTCTGATGGATGTGATCGAGTGGCCCCTGACACAGGTGGCCTAGTTGATAGATGCCTTAGTGGTACCACTAGGCACATCCATCACCTCTATGGTTCCTACCATGGGGGAATGGAGTTCATCGTCTAGGCCAGCAGCAAAGCATATCTGCATGCCTCATAGCTCCTCTTCTTCATCAGCAGTCTCCACATCGAATAGATGCTTGTTCGATCAGTCACAGGTTTCCTTATGAGCTTACATCTTGCATCCTGGAATGTGAATAGCCTCCACTATAGTGGAGCACGTGGTTTTAGGAAGTCGATCTTTCGACATGAACTGCAGCTTGCCCTGGCCGAACGGATCGACATCTTACTGTTACAGTAGCACAAGCTCACTCCGCCCAAGCCCACCGGGCAAGGAAGGTACTCTTGGGCAAGTCACACACTTACTGGGAGCACTTCATCGGTGCCCACGACAGGAGTGGAGGGGTATGTACCTTGATTGGCCCGAGCCTCACTTCTTGTGTATGGGACCATGGGACGATTGTGGCAGGGAGGGTTCTATGTCTCACTTCCTCAGATCACGTGTGAGCGGGTTATGCGGCCTGTGACTTCCAGTGAGAGAAGAGACGGAGTTGTTAGGCTCAGAGTATACAGATGATATAACATTTTACATAGAGGACGATGAGTTGATGCTGGAGAGAGTGAGACTAGCTCTCGAGGTGTTCTAGTACTGTGGTAGGAGAAAAAATCAACTGGCGGAAGTCGGTTGGTTTCCTTACAAACCCGGACTCTAGTACGGAGTGGGGCGTCCACTTGAGATTTAGATGGGTGTGCAGAGGGCAGACTGTCCGTTACCTAGGGTTCTAGGTGGGACGCTCCGGTCTAGCAGTTTCTTCCAGTCCTCGACTCCATTCGGAGGAAGTTGACCTATTGGAGTATTGCTTGCCTTTCCTTAGGGGGTTGAGCCTTGGTGGTCAACTAGGTCCTCCTAGTGATGGCTTGGTACATCGCCTCATGTTGGTGCTTCTCCTCGTCCTGAGTAGATTAGCTTTGCCGCCTAGTGCGAATTTCCTCTGGGCCGGGTCGGATGGTTCCACGGACTCTTGGGCCAAGGTGGCATGGACGGCCATCATCCAACATTGGTTAGAGGGAGGGCTTGGGATCATTGAACCAAAGCATTAGAGTATGGCCCTTTTGGGCAACCTTGTGGTCTGCGGTCTCACACTAGGAGGGCAGACGTGGAAGGTCCCATTGCACGAGGGTCTCCAGGAGTGCAGACCGAGACTTGGCAGGGATTAGAGACCCCATCCTTGAGATGGATCTTGATGACAGCCTAGATTACGCTCCCTAGATTCCCCTTCCTACGTAGCCTACTTTGTGTGTGGTAGGGCCTGCATAAGGCCCTAATTCAGAGCCCCCCAGATTGCCAGGAGGAGATAGATTGCCAGCCGGTGATCTAAAATCCCCAAGTTAGAGATCAGGAGGGGGTATAGATCTGCGAGCGCCTCTACATCCAGTGGGCTGGTTTGGAGGCCGGCCCGGCTCGCACCATTAGGACCTGGCAAGAGGTATACAGGTTGGTGGACGAGGAGGTGTTACAGCGGGTATCAGGTTGCCAGAGAGGAGTCGAGTTGAGGAGAAGGGAGATTGGTACAACAATATCTTAGTAGTGGCTTGACTCCTCGGTACGAGAGCCAGTAGAGCTCGGGGAGGTATGGGCCGCTAAGTTTTCACCGACAGGTATCCCCCTACAGGTGGCAGGTAGAGTGGGCAGCTCCTTGCATGGGACTTTCTCCACCGTACAGGAGGGGGGGCGTGTGGCCCTTGATAGAGAGCAGTAGGATGAGGGGATAGCTATCCTTTCGTGGAGGAGGATTTGGGTGGTTGGCCTTCAGGGGAAGACATGGCGTTTGGACCCCTATGTTTTCTGGAAGGAGCTTTGGGAGTGGCACCTCTGGATTTGGGAGGGCAGGCCACTTGATGAGCTGGAGTGGGATTCAAGAGAGTGGCTATAGCCGGCCACTGCGGTCGCCAAGAAGCCACCAAGGGTCTTGGAGTACATAGCTAGGATTGACAGGCACGTGCTGATGCAGGAGGACATGGATTGGGCACTGTCGTGTAGCAGGTATTGGGCGGAGCACAACATCATGGATGCTTTCCGATGGACCTTCTGGTGCTGCCTATGGGACAGCTCGAGATAGAGGAGGGTATCATATTTCTTATGGCTGGTGGCACATGGAGGCTTGGCGGCTGGGAGTAGGTTAGCCCAGATGTAGAAGGATGGAGGATGTAAATGTTGCACACAAAAGTTTCTTGAAACTCCAAAGCACTGACTTTGGTCGTGTGAGGCGGCATAGCTAGTGTGGAGAGGAGCATGCCGCATCCTCCGCCGCATAGCACCCAACCTTGGATGTATCTCATGGGGAGCTTTTTGTTGGCAGGCAGTTAGCCAGGGTTGTCACCTTCTGTATGAGGCTGGGATGCAGGACACGATCTTCTTTATTGAGGTTGGGTTGTGTGTAGTAGCCGGCTTAGAGGCTCTACCCATCCGCCAAGTATTGGAGCCCACAGTAGACTGCTCTGAGGTATGGGAGATCGTAGGGAGTTTCACTGGATGGCACATCTAGAAGGCACGGTGTTAGGAGGTTTTTGAAGGAGAGACTTTCTGTACAAGCGACTTTGGCAGAGCTCTGGACCTCCATCATCCACTCCCTTTGCAGCCGATGGGACCAGATGCAGGGTGAGTCTCGAGCTCGTTAGGAGTTCCATTTTCACTTCATGCGCACTTGGGGCTGCCAGGACTTGTTTTTTGTGATGAAAGCATGCAGCCCCAAATGGCGATACACCCCCCCCCCCCCCCGGTCCATGGTTTCTTGCCCCCATCCCCCTAGACCGCCCTGAGAGGACTGTATATTTGATATATCTGTGACTCTACATCAGCTCCAACTAGTCTGTTAAGCATGAGTACTTCTTTGTATTCAAGGTTTTTTCTGAAGTAATATAATTAGCCACACTTTATTTGCAAAAAAAAAAAAAAACATTTAAGATTCAAGCACAAACAAGGCATTCAGCCCTAGTATCATCTTTCAGAAAACATTCCTTTATCCCCGTGGCAACTTGTCATCACAGACCCCTGCCATGAATTTACCATAAATCACAAGCACTTGGAATAATAATCCAAACAACAATTTCAATAAATAGCTGAATGTAAAGGCACGTTTGAACAACCAATGAAACCAATTGTGTTTTTCCAACAATGCAAGAATAGACGCGATAACATTTTCATCGCATATTCGCTCTTCCCCTTGGGATCTAAGAGCGATACCATGCAAAATTTTACTTAACACTTTGGCTAAGGTATAAGTTATGCTCTCATATAACTATACAAGATGCAAGTTTTATTGACTGTTAACCCAACATTCTTCCCAACAAGTATAAAATTATCAGTCTTTCCTTTGGCTTAGGGTTTTCCAATCCTTGAGCTCTCTACTTGTCTTTGAGGCCTGGAATTGTTGTTTGCATCTAGCCCAACCCCAAATAGGATTGATAAACATAGTAGCTATCGGATAGATCTTAAGGCATCCTAGTTTTAATCCTTATGATCGTTGTTTGTACTAACTACGCACATCCTCAAGATCCCAATCTATTAAATATGAGTTATCAGTTCATATTATTAGCAAGAGCTTGGGAAAATATCTTAAAGTTTCGAGAATGAATTTCTTTTAGACTAGGCTACTTGCCCTGCAATCCATCAGGTGTGCAAGTTGCAATATATACCTTCAAAGTGATGAAAACACACCTACGATTGCGAGGACGGAAAGATAACAATGCTTGAAGCCTTATATGCTGTTTATGAATTTATCGCATAGCATCTAAATGCAATTAACTTCTCTTGATACATGCATTTGGGAAACTCAATCCTTCGAATAATCAAGACGAAGCTTATCTTTTTCAACGAACTATTCTCATGTGGTAAAGTTCGGACCCTAGCGTATCGCAAGCGGGAATCAAGCAAGAATCTATCAATTTGGAGATTTATTACTTATGAGCGTTACTGTAGTTGGATTGATAGTGATACCCTCGCTCGAAGCTTCGTTGCACTGGTTGTAGGAACCAAACCCCCCCCCCGCCCCCCCCCCCCCCCCCCCCCCCCCCCCCCAACACACATACACACACACACACACACACTCGACATTCTTTGCTTGGGGATCATTCTTGATCTTTCTTGCTTTAAATGCGATCCCCACAAGACTTCAGCCGCCTCTTTCTCAAATAGTAGGGGCCAACTGGGGAGAAATTAGGCTTGCGGACAACCTCGTAGGAGAAGGTGGGGAAAGCAAGTGCGTGTGGTCACCCTCTAAGGAGGGGAAAAGGAGGAACCTTCTAGAAGGTTCTCTCTCTCTCTTTCTCTCTCTTTCTCTCTGTGTCTGCCGTGCCCAACGACGTTCCGTTCCTCTTCTTAGTCGGCAGCACAAGGGGGGGGAGGGGAAGGTAGTATATCCTCCCTTTCTTTACGATTGGGGGGGGGGGAAGGGGGAGGGTTTATAGCAGAAGTGGTGGGGTGGAGTGGTGGTGGTGTTGCCATCTGCATGGCGGTGCTGTAGCAGACTGGTCGAGAAGGTTAGGGAGGGGTGATAGGCCACGTAGCCTCCCCCTCCATTGTCATTATCATCCTCTTCATGGTCTTCTCCATCGTCCAGGTTGCCACGTTGCCTCCTTCCTCCTCCACGTCGCCTCCTTCTTTCTCCCCCCCGCCACCTGTTCGATGACGACAGGGGGGGGAGGGTAATAAAAAAATTTCAATTATCTTTAATAATAATTAGGGGGGGTGGTTCCTATGCGGGCCGGGGATATTACATCCTCTCCCCCTTAGAAAACTCGAGATGTCCTCATCTCGGAAGAACTGGGGATTTCGTTCTAGAACCTGTGGGTTAGAACTCGTTACACATTTGTTGCGACACTATGACCACTTATAAGCATGCAATCTTTTGAAACAATAACTTATTGTATTTGATATATCGGAGTCTGGATTACAAGATTTTATTGTACTCACATCTCATGGATATCTTCCAGGTTTTTCCTAAGTATGTGATAATTATCCTAGTAAGCTCTAGATCACTGAAGCTTGTATAACCTCATTTCTTGCAAGTTCAAGTCCTCTAAGTCTTGTTGGGGCAATTGACGTGGATATGTCCAATGTTGTGGCACTAGGAGCATCGATGTTTAGGGTGCTTTGGACATTCACTTTGAAATGACCTAACTCCTTGCAATAGAAACAAAGCACAACTTTATCACTTGGGGTCACAAGATTCTTGGTTGTCTTAGGTAGGATTTTCCCCCTTAGACCAAATTGCCCTAGGATCCTTTTAGCATACCAAAGTGGTCCTTTATCTCGGAAACTCTGTTTTCGAATTGTCCTCTTTTTAGATCTAGACTAAGATCCATGGATGATCGGCTTTGCTTGTAATACTAAGGCATACTCCCAAGCTTTGACATTTTGGTAAGACCCAATCTATATTAGCTGAGAAGAAACAACTTAAGAGAAATTCATTGCAAGTTATAACTGTCATTCCTTGCTAAAGTATCTCTAATCACTCGTAAGTTCTAAGCTCAAAATTAATGCAACTCATATTACTCGGGTTATCTGTAGTTACAAGAGTAAGGTTTATTCCAATACATGTATTACATGTTGCTAAAATTTATCTAGGATTCCTAATCAACCTGAAGAGGTGTAGTGGGTTCTAGGTCTTCGTCTTCATCTGATTCCTCTATATATCCATAGACTGCACCTGTGTAGCTTCATTTCCTTGGAGGCTCAATGTCTTCCGTACTTAAGTTAGGGTAGTTTGCTTGGACGTGCCCTAGCTCATTGTAGTGGAAGTATCGACAGTCGGGACATCTCCTACGCATGTGTCCCTCTGCATGTGTGGCATTTCTTGTCCTGATCTTGGGAATCATCTTTGTCACAATTGCCTGATTTAAGTAAAATATCATTTCCTTAATTAAATCATTTAAGATTCAAGCACAAACAAGGCATTCAGCCCTAATATCATCTTGCAGAAAACATTACTTTATCCCCATGGCAATTTGTCATCATAGACCCTTGCCATGAATTTACCATAAATCACAAGCACTTGGAATAATCATCCAAACGACAATTTCAACAATCAACTGAATGTAGAAGCATGTTTGAACAACCAACGAAACCAATTGTATTTTTCCAACAATGCAAGAATAGACGCGATAACATTTCCATTGCATATTCGCTCTTCCCCTTGGGATCTAAGAGCGATACCTTGCAAAATTTTACTTAACACTTCAGCTAAGGCATAAGTTAGACTCTCATACAACTATACAAGATCCAAGTTTTATTGACTATCAACCCAACATTCTTCCCAACAAGTATAAAAGTATCGGTCTTTCCTTTGGCTTAGGGTTTCCTAATCCTTGAGCTCTCTACTTGCCTTTGAGACTTGGAGTTGTTGTTTACATCTAGCCCAACCCCGAATAGGATTGATAAACATAGTAGCTATTGGATGGATCTCAAGGCATCTTAGATTTAATCCTTATGATCGTTGTTTGTGCTAACTATGCACATCCTCAAGATCCCAATCTATTAAATATGAGTTATCAGTTCATGTTATTAGCAAGAGCTTGGGCAAATATCTTAGAGTTTCGAGAATGAATTTCTTTTAGACTAGGCTACTTGCCTTGCAATCCATCAGGCGTGCAATTTGCAACATATACCTTCAAAGTGATGAAAACACACCTACGATTGCGAGGATGGGAAGACGACAATGCTTGAAGCCTTATATGCTGTTTATGAATTTATTGCATAGCATCTAAATGCAATTAACTTCTCTTGATACATGCATCTGGGAAACTCAATCCTTCGAATAATCGAATGAAGCTTATCTTTTTCAACTAACTATTCTCACGTGGTAAAGTTCGGACCCTAACGTATCGCAAGCGGGAATCAAGCAAGCATCTATCAATTTGAGATTTATTACTTATGACCATTACCATAGTTGGATTGATAGTGATACCCTCACCCGAAGCTTCGTTGTTGGTTGTAGGATTCCCCCCCCCCCCCACACCGCACTCGAAATTCTTTGCTTGGGGGCCATTCTCGATCTTCCTCGCTTTAAATGCGATCCCCACAAGACTTCAATTGCCTCTTTCTCAAATAGCGGGGGCCAATTTGGTGGAAATTAGGCTTGTGGACAACCTCGCGGGAAAAGGGGGGGGGAAGAACAAGTGCGTGTGGTCACCCTCTAAGGAGGGGAAAAGAAGGAGGAACCTTCTAGAAGGTTCTCTCTCTCTCTCTCTCTCTCTCTGTGTGTGTGTGTGTGTGCTGTGCCCAATGACGTCCCATTCCTCTCCTCAGTTGGCAGCAGGGGGGGGGGGGGGGGGGGGGGGTATATAGCGGAAGAGGTGGGGTGGAGTGGTGGTGGTGTTGCCGTTTGCATGGCGGTGCTACAACGGACTGGTTGAGAAAGTCAGGGAGGGGTGATAGGCCATGTGGCCTCCCCATCCATTGTCATTATTGTCCTCTTCATCGTCTTCTCCATCGTCCACGTTGCCATGTGCCTCCTCCCTCCTCCATGTCGCCTCCTTTCTCCTCCCCCCCGCCACCTGTTCGGTGACGACGGGGGGGGAGGGTAATAAAAAAAATTCAATTATCTTTAATAATAATTTGGGGGGGGGGTCTCCTATGCGGGCCAGGGATATTACAGGAACAATAGCAATAGAGCTGTCAATATGGGTGAATTGTTGGGTGGTACCTATCTCTTAGCTGGGGTTTGAGGTGCGATGGTGGTGGCAGTCCATCCTCCAAAGCAAGCACCATCGGGGACCTACACACAAGGGTATCTACCCCATGCATATGAAGCCCCAAAGATTACTCAGATGGCCATACAATTTGCCCAAATGCCTATGCCTAATGGGCTATGCACCCTCTATCATGCTTTACCACCTTCGATGGGTCAACCACCACAAGCGACCATGCCAAGCACCTTGGTGCTACATATAGTACCGGGCCTGTCTACCCAACACAACCCACACATCTAACACATCATTCCTCCTTCCATTCTTCTGCCACAGCCAAGAATGCATTTAGTGACAAGACTTGCTTCAATGGGTCAAATTTCATCACTTGGTCAAATCTTATGTGGCATATTTTGGACTTGCAAGATTTGTGGGACCTTGTTGGCGGGTTGAACTACCCCTGTTGGTCCTCTTATAGGGTTGTCTGCTCTTGGAAGATTAGAAGTGCCACTACCAGGGTTCCTTGGATTTCAGATGTATCTACCCTAGTTTTTGTCTCTTCTAGGCTCCACTTGTCCATTGTTTTGTAGCTAGATGTTTAAAAAAAAAAGTTTTATATTCTTTACTCTACCTAGGAAACATGATAGTTCCTGGAATTTCAGGTGTATTTATTTTCGTCTCACAAGCTCATTTCGCCTCTCCTAGAGGTTAAAAATAACTTTCTTTCTCTCTCAACACAATTACACATCCAAACACATTTCTTTTCTAACAATTTGAAGTGCTGATTGGCTAATAATTGTTCATGGTAAACTTGACACCCAGACTTGGCTGTGGATGAGACAAGAACAACCATTTGTTTTCATAAAAGCGGGTAGTTGCTTCCATCTAAAATCATGGGTGAGTATACAAGCTCTCTTTGCTTGTGGGATCAGCTTTATCCACATGCTGGTATATACTACAAAGTGACTCATCCTCTTCATTCTATTCTTTAAAAGAAATATTGTTAATCACAACTTGTTCTTGATTCTGCAGTTGGAGAAGCATTTGGAGTGCCTGAGAAATCTGGTCAAAACTGCATCATTCAAAAACTGGTTCAAAGGCCGAAGAAAACAGAAATTCATAACACAAAATGCTCGATTGCAAGCAGCCTTGTCTGTTGCAAGTGTAGCTGCAGTGATAGCTGCTGTTACAGCTAGAACAGCAGCTTCAGCATCAAATGAAAGAGATGCAAAGCTAGGCTTAGCTTTGGCCTCAGCTGCTGCATTAGTTGCAGCCCAGTGTGCTGATTTTGCAGAGGATGTTGGTGCTGATCATCATGCTGTTACTGAATCTATGAGATCTGCTGGACAAATAAAGTTTGCTGAAGATATCATAAATCTGACTGCTTCTGCTGCCTCCTGTAAGTAGATGCATCTACACCATGTCAAGCCTAAAATCAACGTTTCAGATCTCGCAATCATTCATATCCTCTCGGAAAGCTTTAAAATTAGGTATATGTGATAGCGGCAATCATATAATATGTCTGTAACCAATGGTCAGTCCAGGAGAGGGACTTGAATCTAGCCCAAGGAACCGTAAACTATATCCCCAAAAGTGCCTGTAATCTGAATCTTGATAATGAGACAAAAACCAGGTAAGTACCTCAAAACACAGCTCTCCATTAGGTGGTCCATAAGGAGCTCCCAGTATTAGTGGAGAAGCAGAAGATAAGTACATACGAGTGTAGTCTCAAAATCTTCTGATAAGTTCATGATCAAAGGGAGCTGGTTCATGTCACAGTTTATCCAAGTCCTTTCATATTGTTTCTTTATAATTTTTGACCTGGAAGAATTTATTTCTTGGTGTTGAATCCAGACAGGGAGTAACTAGGTGGCCAAACATGGGTTATAGAAGTTCTCCCTTGGCAGCAGATGTGCTACTGAAATCAAGTTGTATGTCGGAGACATTAAAAACATGGATGAATGAAATCAAGTTGTATGTGGCAGATGTTACTGACATGGATGCATGAAACACCATGGAGGGATGCAGACAGCATAGGTTGTGCGCATGCAGTTCACATGTCACATGTTCTTCACTAGCACACCATAGAATAGGATAAGGATGGATCAGGTTGCAAGCATGCGGTATGTCTGCTTCTTTATTAGCACAAGCCTACAACAGTTCCAATTAAGAGCATTCATGATAATTTACTCAACGTATCCATCTTTTCTTCCGAAAATGTAAATATAGTAACTCTGTGTGACCAATCCAAACTATCTGTTATACATTTTTAAAGCATGGCATGGCATGAAATCTATAATCATCAGAACTTTGGAATGTTATCTTAGTTATTGAAAGCCAGATATATCATCACTAGTTTACACCTCTTCAAGGCCAAAACTTTGCTGTTTGTGAGATAAGAAAGTTGCATTAGAGATCATGAATTCAAAAGACCTGTAATGGTGTTGCAGACTCGCAAACAGTGAGACACGCCTCAAAGCTGCAAAGTGAAGCACGCATACATGCAGCTGTTTCACCCTGTGAGAGACAGAATAGTCCGTTTGGTTGTAGCTCTGCTTTTGATGATAGCGAGGCAGAATGCCACTACAGTTATGAAGTTCTTGCTAGGGGCTCTTACTTCTTTGTGCGGTACAATAAAAGTAAGTGCAGGTATAGATTGCAATGGGAGTTAATAAAGATAAAGCTTCAGTTAGTCAGTTCAGTATTGATGCTGTCTACTATCTCCCATTTTTGTGACTGTAGGTGAGCTGCACTGGAGATTCGTACGTATGTTGGTTGATCGACATAAACAAGTAACTGATTGTACTTGTTTCTGATAGTCTTTTAATATTGTAAGGTTTGAAATATGGTAAGCTCCTTAAGGTTCATACCCTGATGTTTCTTGTCTTGGTCTTGGATAATCCGTAGTAGTCTTTACGATGACAAAAAAGGGAAACCACAAAGGAGGATGCTACTAGAATTTAGACCTTTCCTTAAGATAGGAGTTTCAGGCTCTAGTAGTTGATGCTGCTTTGATATTCCATGCTGCTCCTTTCTGGCTAGAATGGTCTCATCCAGCAGCTATGTCAGCTTCTGAGACAGAATGGCATGGAGCCCTCTTATTATCATTAAGAACAAATCCGGATTTGCAGCAGATGGAACACCACATATGACAGACATGTTTGTCTGTACAAGTCAATACATATTAATAAGTATTGACTGTAACAAACTGTGCTCTGGGTCAAGAGCCTAGGATAATCTGTGAATCTTGGTAGTCTAACTAGTCCACAAAACCCAGCATGTAGTTCATGGAAATAAATATTTTTGGAAATATAGTCTGGCACTGTATCTACCAGTAACTTCAGGAAAAAGATTGTCTGCTATGGGGTACCTCCATAATATCAATCTTGTCTGCTATGGGATACCTCCATATATATCAATCTTGTCTGTACAGGATGACAGCGTTTTGGGGCATCTTGCTGTTGCAAATGGTGCTTTCTAACATTTCCCAAGAGTGAGAATTCGCACCAGGACTTCAACAGAAGAACTCCTTGATTATGAGAGCTTTTCATTGATCAAACACTGTTTTAAGAATTTAAGTTTAAGATTCTCTCTCTCGTTTGCAAAGAAGCAGAAAGCAACATTGAAAAGCACTTGGCAGCACATAACTCCAAGAGTGGACGTTTTGGTATCATCATTGTTTTAAGTATCTAATATTTCGGTCTATTAGGCTGCTTAGGTGTCAAAAGAGCATGAAAGTCATGTTAAAGCCAGGGACTTAAAAATGCCTCACTCTGATTATGTTTTGGCCTAAAGGCCAAATCTTATACGAGCTTCCAAGCACCAACAAAACATCTAGCATTAACACCTACAAAATCCCCCTTAAAAGATGTAGATATGTAAGGAACAGCAGGTCATTTTTGCATTTTTGGCACTTTTCTTCATTAGCCTCTATTCCAACTGCTGGTTACTGCACTTAGAATCCGCCTGACAATACTCCAGCAAGCATGATCACATTTGCTACTCCTATGATGGAAATTGTGGTTGTGCTTCAAATGAAGCTCTCTTTGTTTCACTTTGGGCCTACTGGTGGCCTAAGTGAATATCTTTTCTTCAATGTAGTGATGTTGCACACAGTCAAATTGTCCTAGCCAGAGGGGTAAGTGTGAGGGTGGAGTAAGTGTTTTCGTGGACTTGATGGTTGTCACAGCTAGTTCAGCTTTGTCAACTTAAACCAAATTCAAGGACAAAAGTTACAAAAGTTTTTTCGTAAAAGGACTTTGAGCATTGTTCTTGATTTGGAGCAGTAATGTGCAACGAGCTCCATGGCACTGATGCTAGGGTGTAACCCATTACCTCCCCCTATCCCCAGCTTGGAAGCTTTTTCTGGAGTTGGAATGGCTTTACACAGTATCAACCAGAGGAACAGTGATACAATGCTCTCAAATCTGTAATATCACTGGCACACATTCCAGCAAAAAGCCATCTCCTAACGAGCTTACTGATCAAGGTTATAGTGTCGGTTTAACAGTTGTGAAAGCAGAGGAGAGGCCAATTATCATCTAACTCAAAGATTTGAGAATTCTCTTATTAAAGTCCAGATGGGTTTCATTATCCTGCTTCCTTATTCTCTCCTTAATCAGGAGAAGATGTTCCTGTTTAGATTGTCCTGTTCCTTGATTCTGAAGTCGTGTTTCCAATTTTGTTATTAAAACCCAAAGATAAATATAAAGTTAAATACCTTTCTCAAAGAACTTGTTACCTGCAACCAGTTGGTTTTTATCCACCATTCAGTTGTTAATGTAGTTGTAAGCACATACCGTGTACTCTTGGGTTGGATACCTAAGATTAGGTAACGAATGTGTAACAATAAAGACCAGTTTTCATATGCTTTGAGCCTTCAACTTAGAGTTCATCTCTGATCCTTGCCACAATACTAACACCTTAAGATTTTTTCAATCCTCTATTTGACCACCTTTGGGGCCACAGAACAAGCCATTCCCCTCAAATCCACACCACAATGTCTCTTTTGAGCTCTTTGTGAAGAGGGTTATGTGTCCCAACTGTCACAAAGAACTCTTTCACTGTCAGTAAAAGAGTTCACTGAAGGAAGCATGTGTACTGAAACTATCAGACATGATGACGTAACTGTGTCTAATATTTCATGTCCAACTTCCACCTGCTTAGTGTTAAATATGAAAATTTATGGTTCTCTGACTCATTGAGACACTGGTAGCTAAGCACTAATCTCTTAATTACTAATAGGCTATGTTTCACCTTGATGTCATAAAGAATTGTATGCAGGTGATTTTGAAGCTCAGAAGTAAGCAATTGGCTGGCACCATTTCAAGAACAGAAAAAAGTTAGTCTCTCTCTCTCTCTCTCTCTCTCTCTCTCTCTCTGTGTGAGTGTGTAAAGGATCTGAAATTAAAGAATAATCATATGTACAAGAGGTTGTCTAGCTAGCATGGAAAACCCCATGTTCACCATTGCTAAAAAACATAACCCACAAAAGTCAGAAGTGTGATAGCAGGAAAGAGAAAACTTGCTGAAGTGCTTGAATAGTAAGAGATTCTCTCTCTCTCTCTCTCTCTGTAATGAGTAATTTGTATTAATTACATGAAAATAACAAGAGTCACGGCAGAGAGGAAGAAGAAACTACTGAATACCAACCTCTTTTTTTTTTCTGTAAAAGATATTTGTATTAATTACGAAAAAAATACAAGATTACATGATTACAAAATGCAGCATGGCTCTAGGCCATCGTGCATAGTCATGATGAAGGTACAAAGGAAGCAGAGTGGCTAAAGGGAGGTAGAAGAAACTGTAGTGTGCCAATCTCTCTCTCTCTCTCTCTCTCTCTCTCTCTCTCTCTCGCATGCACATTTGCAGATATACCAGTTTTCTAATATTTTCTATATATGAAGGGATGAAAATACATAGACATTCACATCTACAAGAAAAGGTTGTAAATACTTCAAGGAAAGATTTGCCATTGGATGACCCTATTGAGCCATCATTTAAAATAAGAATATACTCATTATTCTTTGATAACTAAAATGCATAAACATATAATAACCCTAAGACATTGCACATACTTTTTAGGAAGGATATCATGTAGACAAGAAAGCTTCCACCAAAACTGTAGGAAAACCAAAAGATTGAAATGCTAAGAAATTACAAAGCGGGTCGAAATTGGTGCTAATTGTTGAGCCACGAAATTTAGGGTTTTCATTAACCCATAATTAAGTCTCTTTAAACCAGCCCCAAAAGCACATTAGTACCAAAGTCCACCGTAGGGTTGGTGGACCAATTAGATGACAATCCAAGTGTAGTGGGGGGTGGCTAAGGAGGTGATTCTAAAGCCATGTGATGAGCAATGCCTACATTGATCAGTATGGGCACCTTATTGTTGTGGATAAGGTGTAGGTATTGGAGGATGACCCCTCTCGAGTCTGGAGGATGGGTAGAAGTAACTTTTCTTTATAGCTCAAGTTCCTAGATAGGGAAGTGGGTTAGGTTTTGGGTGGATTTCCCTTGGCTTTTGAGCAATACTTGTCGTCGAAATGGCCAAACTTTTGGCAACATTGATGTTCTTATTTCTCTGATGACATTTTTCCAACTTGGTGTCAATCTTGGAGGGAAGCTACTTTGCTCCTCACTACTTGAATGGATCTTTTTGTTGTTCTTCTCACCCCCTTGCTTCCCGTTTAGTGTGGTGGAGGTCAAGGCCCCCTTTCAATATGGTAGATGGGTTTTCTTGTGAACCTAATCGAACAACCTTGTGAAATGCGAAAGTTGGTATTCACATCCATAGAAGGTTGTAATTGGGGATTTAAGATAATTTATTGCATAGAATTGAGATACTTAGGTTGTCCATGAATAAAGTGATTTGATCCTCATTTGACTTTGGTGGGCCAATTGTGGTGAATTTGTGTGAGTAGACGCCGGTACTCAACAAACTTGACAATCGAGTCATTCCTCTCAATGGCTTTGAACTCTTGGAGTGTGTGCTCAAGGTTGATACGTTGAGCACAATCTTGCACCGCATAGCAATTGACTAGATGTACCCAAAAGTTTTGATGCTAGATGAAATTGGTCAAGTTGTGAGTGAAACTCAAGGATAAGACATCGCATGAGCTTGCAATGCTATGGCTTTTTTGCTCTTCCAAAACTGGACTACCACATATGAGAAATATTCGGGGTCAAGTTGGGGTTCTGACCCTTGAATAAGGTCCTACAAGGCTTGTGAATCCAAGACATGTCACATCAAATTTATTGAAGTTGTAAAGTTAGACCTATTGAAATGAGTCTTATCACTAAACACATTCTTGGTCGATACAAATGTATGGATGGTTGTGTGAGGATTCGGATAAATGGGTGGCATAGAATAAACATATGGGTGATTGGTGCTTTATGCGGCATCGAAGTGTGTAACATATGATGATTCTAGGTGTTTGCCCAAAGGAGGTGACTGACCAATTGGCCACCTATGAGAAGGAAGGGATGTGAGGGGCTTGATAACCATGGGTGGGATAACTTGCATGTAGGTTTAGGAGTGGAACTCCCACAATTGTAGCATTGACATGAGGGCTTGATATGCGTGGGTGGGAAACCCTAAGTGTAGGTCCCTATCAGGGCTTGGTTGGGGAGTGGAACTCCCACAATTCTAGCATTGACACCCCCCAACTGAGGGATAGGAATATGACCTATGAGTTACGTGCCGGATGGTGTGGTACCCCAATGTGGTGAATTGTGGATGTATCAGTTGGTGTATGCAGCAGAAGCAAACAGATTTGTGACATGGGTGGGACAGGTGGAAATTAAATTGTAAAGAGTGAGTTTGATTGAATGAAGATGAAGCATCAAAATAAAGAATTAATTGGAATAAGCATGTGATGTAAAGGCATTACTTGACCTCTTTCTTCTGTAATCACCTCTTCTTGCATTTACATACTGGTATGGGTTTGGACCCTTATGATACCTTTCACCCATGATTTGCGGTTTAGAGGGGGGAATGAAAGAACTTGTAAAAGTTGTATCGTATGTACCGTACACTATGTTTGGTGAAAGGATTGACATGGACAGCTCATGTTTTCCAAATTGCTTTGTCCTCTTTTAGTAGGGGGTTCGTGATCTGCACCAACGTGGATCTGTAGTTGATGTGCAAGATCCTCCACGTTGTAAGTTTGCTCAGTGGACTCGTATATTGAAGGCATTGCATGAGGTGGATCAAGAGTGTAGGAGCTCACTCCAAGTTGATCTTGCCCAATTTGTGCCTCAGGACCAGCTCGTATTCCTCACAAGTAAGCATATATATTTTGGATCAAGAGTATCAACAATCCTTTAGAGCCGATGTCATCGGCTCTGAGGAAGTCAATTGAGAATACCAATCTCTTTCATCCATGGTCTAGGCTCTGAGGGAGAATGCTTTGGTGACAATGCGGAAGACATCTAAGAAGGTGTTCTTGCGTTCTGGAAGGCCAAGCTTTGCTCTTCAAGATGGGTAAGGATCTTTAGCTTTTAGAGCACCTTTGCTCTGATACCATGTAATGAAATTGTGTGGCAAACACAAAATGCAAAGTGTATGACAACACAGAGAACACAATCTATAGAATGCTGAATGAGAATGCATGAATGATAATACATGATGCAATCAGAGGGGCTCCAACCTCTGTGTCCCTAGGACCAGGATAGAGGTGGCTGAAGCAGTGGGCATCACAGTGTGTCATACTTGAATGGATCCTGAACCCAGCTGGATGGACGATGATGTCAGCTGATCAGTACAGCTCTAATGATTGGGTGGCATTAAGGTGGTGTGTTTGGCAGCAGAAACAGATGAATATGTGTTGAATGATGACATCAGCAGCTCGAAGTCACATTAGCAGAGCAGGTGACCAGCAGGGTGGCCTGTCTTGGCAGCAAATGCAGTAGTACCAGCTCTAGAAAGCGCAGCAACAGCAAAACACAGATGAAGGAAGCAGCTGTAGAGGATGTATTGGATGCTTGGTGGTAGGGTGCAGCAGCTGAATAGTGTCCAAGACCAGCAAGGCACAGCTGTAGACTGAAACACAGGTGTAGTATGGCTGAAAATTAGGTTGCTCAGCTGTGTAGGGGCTGTGAACAGTAGGGGCAGCACTCCAAGAATCTCCATGAACCGCTCCAGGTAGTGGTGTTGACAACAATAGGTGATCAGAGGGCTGAAAGATAGCTGGCCACAATAATGGGATTGAGGATGCACAAACACAAACTCCTATTTATAGAGGATTGGGGAGTACATTTGTCCTACTATCAAAATAAGCCAATTATTTTTGGTAAGTTTGTATTAATTGCCTCTTGGGGGCTATTTTAAGGAGACTCAATCCAAGCCTAATGCAGCACAAGCTTCTTTTCTGTGCCACTTGTGATGGCCCAGAGACCCTTCTTCATTAGGATAAGCTTGATGCGGGTTTGCTAGGTGTGAAGCCCGACCCCCTTAAAGCGAACTGTTGGAGAGTCCTTGCCCATGTTGGAGTTGCAGGAACAGCAGCAAATCAGCTCCAAAATTCTCAGATTTCAGCAATAGAAGAAATGATCTTGAATGTGCTTGTTAGAATTTGCTGATTCTATGGGCAGCGCCCAATGTAATGTGTGGTGTGGACACTTATTAAAGTGTCAATGTAAGGTGTGCACATCTAGTGTCTTAGAAACTTAAAGTAGTGACACTAGGCTCTAAAGTAGTGACACTAGGCTGGTTAGGTCAATCCTTGACCTAAACATAAGTTGTACTTTCACTCTATCTTTCATTCTAGCAAGAACACTCTTCTCTTTTTGCTTCAGCTGACTCTCTTGCTGTCATTGTCTCTCCTCTCTCTCTCTTTCCATAGCTGGCTGCCATTTTCCAACATTTGGTATCAGAGCAACTCGTATGCGCGGACTACATTCAGCCACTGTCAGCTGGTGCCATCCCGCCCAAGGTTCTATTGCTGCTAGCTTGGTTCTCAGATCGAGGAAGAGTTTTCAGCTGCTGTGAGGTGCTGGTGAAGTGGAGGAGGAGCTGTAGCTGAGCCGTCTCTTGTCTACTCCATATCTGTCCATCTGCTCTAGATCTGTCCAGTTCAGCCATCAGCTCCAAATTTGTCCATTTGCTCTAAATCTGTCCAACTTAGTCATCTGCTCCATATCTGCTGTTTTCAGCTTGTGCGCAGCCCTGCACGCAGTCCAATGCGTAGTCCCACAGGCAGCCCTGCATGCAGCCCAAGGAGCTGCTGTTTTGGAAGAGCTGCTGCTGTTTTCAGCTCTGCCCGCCATTTTCTCAGCTCTGCTTGCCATTTTCTCAGTCCTGCCCGCCAATTTCTGCAAACCCTAAAAAGTGCAAAAACCTTAATTTTCAGATTCGGGGTTTTCTTGAAATTTTTGGAATTGCAAGTCTATTTCAGCCATCTCTTCTCGAATCTCAGCTCGGCTGCCCGAAAATTTGGGGCTTTTGCTAATTTTTGTTCCCGGAGCTCAAATTGACAACCAATTTAAAGAAATTTCTCAATTTCTTGGACTTTCCCACAAAAAATTTGGGGCTTTTGCCCGATTGGAGGCCCTTTGCGCAAATTGTTACCAAACTCATAGATATTGCACAATTTCTTCCACATTGGCTCAAGAAAATATGGGGCTTTTCAAATTTTTGGATCTGGCATACATCACGAGGCAGATTTCAACTGCTATTCACTGTTGACGATCCCAAGGTGACATTTTTACAGAAATTTCAATTGTAAGGTACAAATTTTTTCAATTTCTTTGAAATTTTAGAAAGAAATCTGGGGCTTTTGCCCGACATGCACTCTAAGGCAAGCAACAAGCAGTATAGTAGCATTTAATTGCTTTTACAGTTAGATTGGGTAGAGAATTCTGGGAAAATTCATTAAAATTTGGTAAGAATGAGCATTAAGTCGCTGTATTTTGTACTTTTGTGGGCACACATTTCGTGGCGGGTGTGGTACAGCAGTATAGTGCTGTAATTTATTGACTGAGTGTTGATGTGGGTGGCATTGTGTACACTTTGGCATTTGAGTGACAATTTGGTACTTGTTTCTAATCCTGTGGGTGATTTTGATACTTTGAGGAGTATACTCTATACTTCAACATTGAAGTATTTGGTTGCAGATTTTTGTCTATCATCGACAGCATGGCACATTAGGGAAATACTGATCAGAGCAACATCCTTGGTGTTCTCACTCAGGAGGACAAACTTGATGGCTCAAACTACCCACTGTGGAGTTTTATGGCTTGTAACCTTTTTGTGGCGAAGGACTTGTGGGACTATCTTACAGGTGATTTTCAGCGACCAGGAGGTCTTGCACCTCAAACATCTTAGCGTAATGCTCGAGGACAGGTTGCCGGTGCTATTGGTGGTGGTATTGGTGCTACTACTGCTGCTGCCCCTCCTCTCCCTCCTACCAAGGATTAGAGGAAATGGAACTCAAAAGATGCACAGACACTTTCTTTGATTGCCTTGTCTATGAAAAGGGAAATTATTCCACACATTTGGTCTTGTAAGACCTCAAAATCAGCATGGGATGTACTTGAGCGTATGTTTGCAGCATGCAATGAGACTAGGATATTCTATCTCCGTAGAGAGTTGGCCAATGTGACCGTGGATGAAGGTGATAGCATGACAGAGAACCTTACTCACATATAGGATTTGCGTGAGCAGCTACTCAATGTTGATGAGGTCATTCAGGATGCTAAATTGGTAAACATCACACTGAACTCTCTTCCAGAGTCATATCTTGGTTTCCACACCTCTTTGATGTTGTCTTTGAGAGGAGGCCAACAGCCCCTTACATTTGTGGAGTTGGAAGGCCTCTTGCTGCAAGAGGAACATACTCGGAAGAATGTGGTATTGTGTTCAGGTGATGTGGCTAGGCTTTCCAAGTTCAAAGGCAAAGGAAAAGTCAAGAAAAATGTAAAAAATCAGCAAAAGGGTGATGTTGGAAAGCCATCAAATAAAGTTGTCCAAGACACAAAAAAGACTAAAAAGAAGGGAAAATGCCATTGTTGCAAGAATCCCGGTCACTATATCGATGAATGTAGAAAGAGATTGGTCAAAGAGAAGAAAAAGAACTCCAGTTAAGTTGTCCAAGAAACATCAGCCAGCAAATCTATTGATGATGATACTTAGCCAACTTTGTAGAGGAGGACTATGCATTTCTCACATGCAGTTATGATTCTTCAATGGTTGATTTAGCATTTAATGCGGCTGAAATGCAGCAAACATGGTATTTTGACAGTGGGGCGTCAAAGCACATCACTTTCAGGAAGTGTTTGTTTACCTCTTTGCACTCCGCCTCTGCTGGGAAGCGTGTTACATGTGCGAACAGCAGCAGTTATGATATATGTGGCATTGGTATAGTCACTATTACTGTTGTAGATGGTTGTGATTTCATGGTTCTAGATCTCTTGTTTTTCACCTGGCATTACAAAGAACTTGTTGTCTATCTCTGCTTTTAATAAGCATGGCTTTCAGGTCATCTTTGAGGATGACAAATGCATTGTTAGAGACAGAGAGATGGATTATGCACTTAGGCTGTCCGGCACCCCGTATAAGGGTTTATTTTTGTTGGATACATATGACAGACAATCTCTTAGAAGTTACTACTCTTTCACCCGCTATGCGAAATGCGGAGCTATGGCACGTCCGCTATGGACACATGAGCTTTGGGAGTTTGATGACCCTTCAGAGATGTCATATGGTAGATGCATTGCCTCCAGTGGAGACTCCACCTCCTCATGCATGTGAGGGATGTATTTTGGGCAAGATGCATAGATTTGCCTTTAAAAAGGATGGTGCAATGCGTGCTGTCCGAAAAATGCAGCTTATTCACTTTGATGTTTGTGGTCCCATGAGGACATGTGCACTTGGAGGTCATCAGTACTTTGTTACATTTATTGATGACTAGTCTCGGTATACATGGGTGTATGGGCTGAAGGTAAAATTTGATGTGCTCATGCATTTCAAATAACTTGTTGCAAAGCTTGAAGCTGAAATTGACTCAAAAGTGCAGACACTTCGCACAGATAGAGGGGGGGAGTACATGTCTTGTGCTTTTGAGACATATTTGCTTGATCATGGCATTATGCATCAAGCCACTGTTAGAATGACTCCTCAGCAAAATGGTGTTGCTGAAAGGAAGAATCAAACTCTTATGGAGATGACTCGTTGTATGCTAAAAAGCAAGGGGCTACCTCAAATTTTGGCTAGAAGGCCTTCAGTGTGCAATTCATGTGTTGAATCATACACCCACCAAGGCACTGAAGATGATCACACCATTCAAAGCTTGGCATGGCAAGAAACCCAAAGTAGACTACTTTCGGGTGTTTGGTTGCATAGCCTATGCACATGTTCTGAAAGAGCTTCATGGGAAGCTTGATGACAAGGCTGTAAAATGCATATTTATTGGCTACAGTTCGGAGAGCAAGGGCTATCGCTTGTATGACCCACGCACGAAGAAAGTCTTTGTCAGTAGGGATGTCCTATTTGCTGAAAATGCTGCATTTTCACATGATCAGTTTCAAATGCCAGCCACCCATGACATTGGTGATGTCTTAGAGGGTCTGTTGCCACTTTGGAGTCTGTGCCCACTGTAAATGGCAGGACAGACTTTATACAGCAAGCTGTTGCTGAACCATATACTCCCGAACAGCAGGGTATCGATGATGGTTTGCCACATGCAGTGGAAGAAGAAGTACACATGAAAGGGCTGCTGTAAATGCAGCCAAAACAGTCCCAAGATGGCTGTTACAGACTTTCTAGGAGAGTAAAATGGATGCTCCTATACGTCAACGCACTAGAAGGGCTGCTAGAAAATGTAGCAAATGATGTAGGCGGGGCACATTTGATTGATTTTACGGAAGTAGATGATTGTGATGAGCATGCGTTTATGAGCTCACTATTGGATGATGATGAGCCTACTTCCTTGGACGAAGCTCAGCAAGATGTACATTGGATGCATGCCATGGAGGATGAGTTAGACTCTATTGCCACTAACTTTACATGGGATCTTGTGGATTTACCGCCTGGCAAGAAGGCCATTGTCACAAAATGGGTTTTAAAACTTAAACTCAAGGCTGATGGTATAATTGACAGGTACAAAGCATGGTTGGTAGCAAAACGCTATGCACAGAAGAAGGACATAGATTATGAAGAAACTTTTGCTCCTACATCCCGTATGAGTACGGTGAGGTGTGTGATTGCTATGGTTGCAAATTATGGTTGGAAAGTACATCAATTGGACATTAAGACAACATTCTTGAATGGGGATTTGCATGAGGATGTTTATTGTCACAACCTCCAGGGTTTGTGGTTAAAGGGAAAGAGCACATGGTATGCAAGATGCATAAAGCTCTTTATGGTCTCAAACAGGCTCCTCGTATATGGTACTCCACAATTGATGCTTATTTTGGCTAGCAAAGGGTTCAAAAATAGTCCAACTGTTCCCACTCTATACATTAAGAATTGGGGGGGGGGGGGGGGGGGGCGGGGGGACTTGTTAATTATCATTCTTTATGTAGATGACATACTGCTCACTGGACCTACAGAAGAAAAAATTGCAGATTTTAAGGCTGAATTAAAACGTGCATTTGCTATGTCAGATATGGGCTGTCTACACTATTAATTGGGAATTCAATTCACCCAAAATCAGCATGGTATCATCATGTCAGAGTCACAATATGTGGATAAGCTGTTACATAGGTTTAGTAATGCAAGATTGCAAACCTATGTGCACTTCTATGGAGCCAGGCTTAAAGCTGTCTATGCATGATGGTGAAGAGATGTCTGATGTTGCAATTTACAGCCAGGCTATTGGCTGTCTTATTTATCTTTGCAACACATGCCCTGACATTTAGTATGCAGTATCTCAGGTGAGCAGGTATATGCATAGCCCATGGACTATACATTGGCAAGCTGTTAAGCGGATCTTCAGATATTTGCAAGGTACTTAGTCACATGCATTATTATTTCCTAGGGGGGGAGACTTGCACTTACAGGCTTACAGTGATTCAGATTGGGCTGGTGATGCAGATACTAGGCCAGTCTACTAGTGGACACTGTTTCTTTCTAGGCCGTTCATGCATTTCATGGCTAAGCAAGAAACAGCCTACAGTGGCTACCTCGTCTTGTGAGGCTGAGTATAGGGCAGTCTTCAAGACAACAGTGGAATGTGTAGCATGAAATCCTGTGTTTCATGCTCGCACGAAACACATAGAGGTGCATTACCATTATGTCAGAGAGAGATGCTACGCAGGAGGGATCAGCTTGATGTATGTACCCACACAGAAAAATGTTGCAGACATTTTTACCAAGGCACTACCACATTCGAGAAGTTTGAGGCTTTTCGAAAGTCCTTAAACTTATTACCCTTTGGTGATTGATCATCCTTGTACTTCATCACATTGGCACTGCAGGGGGGTGTTAGAATTTGCCGATTCTATGGGCAACGCCCAATGTAATTTGTCTGGTGTGGACACTTATTAAAGTGTCAATGTAAGGTATGTACACCTAGTGTCTTAGAAACTTAAAGTAGTGATACTAGGCTCTAGAGTAAAATAAACCTAACTCTAGTTAGTTGGTGGAAGGCTGGTTAGGTCAACCCTTGACCTAAGCATAAGTTGTACTTTCACTCTATCTTTTATTCTAGCAAGTATACTCTTCTCTTTTTGCTTCAGCTCACTCTCTTGCTGCCATTGTCTCTCCTCTCTCTCTCCATAGCTGGCTGCCATTATCCAACAGTGCTAACAAGCACAAGTGTCCAAAAAGCACCAAGTGAATAGTATCAAGAGACACTTGTGGAGCCAAATACTTGTCTTCAATAGGTCTTCAAGAACTTTTAGGATCTTCAATGTTGTATTCCCCTCCTTGATTTAATGTTGGAGTAGCCCAAAAATCTTAGACCTGATGTGAGGCAAAGCTGATACAAGTGACAAGAGTCACTGAATAAGTGTCAAGAGACACTATGATACTATGCTTCAATCTTGCAAGAAGTCACCATGATCTCCCCTCCTCAATGATTTGATGTGTGAACTTGCTTGAATCTTCAGAGAGTAACAAGAACTTCTAGGATCTTCAATGTTGTATTCCCCTCCTTGATTTGATGTTGGAGTAGCCCAAAAATCTTAGACCTGATGTGAGGCAAAGCTGATACAAGTGACAAGAGTCACTGAATAAGTGTCAAGAGACACTATGATACTATGCTTCAATCTTGCAAGAAGTCACTATGATCTCCCCTTCTCAATGATTTGATGTGTGAACTTGCTTGAATCTTTAGAGAGTAATTGGATTTAAATGATAATGCCTTGGCTTGAGTGGCAGGAGAGAGAAAATGAGGTGGTTTTTAGCTTGAAGAATATTTGGCTATGGAGGAAGGATTAGGGTTTTTGAGAGCAGCCTGGTTTTCACTCTATGTGCAGTATATACTCAACCATTTCCGGAAATTTTTATATGAGAATGAAGCTTGGCTAATGGGCTTCCAAAGCCCTATGATCTTGGACAAGATCGTTGCACGTACGGACTGCGCAGGGCGTACGAATAGACTATAGGCGCGAACAGGCAACGACTGGGAAAACATGCAATGTTGGAGCCTGCGATGAGTAATGTCAAGCTGTGATGTGATGAATGGTTGCGCCCTGACCTAGGGAAGATATCCCTAGAAGAAGGCTTCAAGAGTTATGGCCTAGATGAGGAGGGAGATCAAGAAGCTTCAATAGAGGTATGTACTGTGTGGCTATGGCTGCCATGGCAGATTGGTGAAGGTAGAGTTGAGAAATGAGGTCATTAGGTAGCCTTGAGCTGGCCAATGATAGAGGAGAGCTGAGAGAGTAGAGAAAGGACCTGAAACATGCTAAGCCATGCTCAGCTGCACTTTGATACCATGTAAAAACACGGGATCTAGAGCATGGCAGCTATGGTGGCTCATAGACCTTGACTAGACACATGAAGACACTGACATGATAGAGACCAGGGGACTTGATTGAAGTACAGAAGACAGGCAACAAGTACACTATGTTGAATAAAAAAGTGACAATACCATTGCATTCATCTCATATGAAAGTGACAACCAAGTAGGTGCTAGTCTTTCTCTCTATGCCTATGGGATTCCTGTAGTCTGCATGTCCTCAACCCATCTGCTCTTACAAAGAGACAGCATGGATGTGATTGCAAATCTCAACAGAGGTGGGGGTGGAGTTCTTGTCAAAGCAGTGGCCTAGGTGCATGATGGACATTAAGGAGAGGTTTGGAGCAAAGTGAGAAGATATGCTAGGGTTTGCATTGAGAAAGCACAAGATGTACAAACACGACTAAAACACGATAACTCATACAAAAACACAAAACCACAAAATAAAGAAGAAGAAACTCTGATGAAATTGAATGAATGCTGAAAGTAAATAAATGTTTTTATAGCATGCTCAAAGGCGGAGCTGTCCAATAGCTGATGGCTCTTGAGGAGTGGGATGTGTTAGCAGTATTGTCAACTTATGAGTGATTTTGGGCCATGGCTAGTATTACTAGCTATTTTAGGCATTTTGTTGGGGCCTATATATATGATGCACATTCGGGCATTTATTGCTGGCCGACCCGCATTAAATGGTGGCCAACCTGATGCATTATTTGCATTCTTTCTGGCCTATTTATTCAGGCTCCTCCTCCATAGTGTCTCATTCATCACTTGCAGATCCAGTGCATGCCTTGGTGGAGAGAGGAACCGGTGCTAGTTCCCACATAGCTAGTGACTCACTATTGTATGCGACTGTCTCGTGTTTGGTATAAGGATTCCATTTCTTGAGCATTCTGAGTTCTCTTCTTTTGCAGTGTTCTTCTGTTCTCTCTTTTCTTTCTCTTCTGTCTTGTATTCAGCAGTTTATTTTAGCATACGTATACACTTCCATTGAAGCATCCACTTCTAACATGGTACGAGATTTCAAGATCTCTGCTCTTGCTACTGTTTTCTGCTGATTGCAGATCTGCTCCTGCTGTTTGCTGTCCATCGCTCTGTTTCCAGCCATCTGTAGGCTGCGTTTTGGTCCAGCTGGTTGTGTTTTGATTTTCTGCATTACTTTAATTGCTGATTAACCTGCTTTTTATGTCGAGCTGCTGCGTTTACTACATTTAATGCCTTTTCAGGCTGGATGACAGCATTTGCTACCTTCTGACAGTGTTTGTTGGCTGTTTTCCCTTTTTGCAATCGATTTTATGTGATCAGCTTGTGAATACTATGTGTGAACTCTATTATTGTGTAGTCTTTGCTGTTTGGTTGGCTGTACTCTCTCTCTCTCTCTCTCTCTCTCTCTCTCTCCCCATACCTTTACTCCTCTATCTTCTCTTCTTCTCCTCTCCATATGGCTCCTCTATGCACTTCTATTGATGATAAGTTACATGGACCTAACTATCGAACATGGAGTGCTGTCAAGAAAGCTTGGTTTGTGGAGAAGTGGTTATGGTACATTGTTTGTGGAGCTATTCTTCATCCTCAACGTCCTTTTCCACTTCATGAAAATTTTAACGAGGAAAATTATGAAGAAGTTGTGCTCACATCGGATACTGATGATGCCAGTGTATACTCATCTCTTCTTCGTTGCATCTCTAAAGAAGTCCTTCTGACGGTTACATCATGTAGAACTTCTTTAGCAATTTGGGCGAAGCTTTAGATGTTGTACGAGGCTCCTTTGCCTATATATGTTATCACTCTTTATGAATATCTCCTCCACTGAGTCATCCGCCGAGTCATCCTCTTCCTCAGACTCAGATTGGGATTCTCTGGCGGCTTCACGGAAGAAGAAGATGAAGAAGAAGTAGGATTTGGACTCCTTTGCTGAGTCATCCTCTTCCTCAAACTCAGATTGGGATTCTCCGGCTATGGCCAAGGCCAAGGTGTGGACATGATCATCTTCTTTAGATTTGCCGAAAGGGCTTTGCAACCCCTTCATCTGTTGCTTTCTAGTCCAGGCGATGTAGTCATCCCTCACAACTCTCCAGTGCTCAGAGGGTGGTGAGGTGGGGCAAGTTAGCCTCATTTATATAAGTATATAGGTGTACAGGTTCTAGGGAGGGACTTTCTTGACAACATCAATTGAAGTTTGGTAGGTTCAAATCTTGGTGCTAGGATTGACATCCAAGTTCATGATGGGTTGTTACTTAACAGAGAGCAGGATTGGCTCCTAGTCCAAGCTCACATGAGGGGACACTTTGGCGGTCTAGCCAAAGGTAGGGAATCCATGGTCACATATGTTCAGAGGCATTTTTGACAGGCTGGGTCTTGTATACTATTGCGGGACATTGATGATGGACATAGAGACATGCTATGGTTCTTCTCTATTTTTAGGAGTTGGTACGATCAACATCAACATCGGGTTCTCTTTGAGGCACCTCGGTGGTGGCTTGATTACCCATTGTTTGGGTATCATGGTTCTATTGTGGTGGTTCTATGTTGTATAGTATTAGATCACCCATGATCTGAGAGAGGGTGCCAAAAGTATTGTTAGCTCTTGAGTGAGTTTGGGCCATGGCTAGTATTACTAGCTATTTAATCTTAGAGTGGGTGTTAGCAGTATTGTCAGCTCATGAGTGAGTTTGGGCCATGGCTAATATTACTAGCTATTTTAGGCATTTTATTGTGGCTTGTATGATGCATATTTGGGCATATATTGCTGGCCGACCTGATACATTATTTGCATTCTTTCTAGCCTATTTATTCAGGCTCCTCCTTCATAGTATCTCATTCATCACTTGCAAATCTAGTGCATGCCTTGGTGGGGAGTGGAGCTGGTGCTAATTCCCACACAACTAGTGACTTACTGTTGTACGCGATTGTCTTGTGTTTGGTATATGGGTTCCATTTCCCAAGCATTTGAGTTCTCTTCTTTTGCAGTGTTCTTCTGTTCTCTCTTTCCTTTCTCTTCTGTCATGTGTTCAGCAGTTGATTTCAGCAAACATATATGCTCCCATTGCTGCATCCACTTCTGACAGGATGAGGGAAGTGTCGGAGTGTGGTATCCACTCGAGATAGATCTCGAATGAGAGTTAAGAAAAGTGTGTAACCTCCAGAAGCTGTACAACAGAAGAGTGGCTGATCAGGCTGAAAACACAGCTGTTTGCCAAGGCTGGATGGACACGGCGGCATGCTGGCTGAATTTGGTCATGGAGTAGTGTGTAAGCAATCATCAGGCATTTGGCCTACAAAAAGCAACAACCACCACCTCCATATGGGTAGGTGACAGCTGGGAATGATGGCACCAGGGGCTGAAGAGAGGTAGCAGCAGAGCAGGCAATGGAGCTAGCAGCCACAAGGTAGTGTGTAGACTGGATGGGACAGAGATTCCAAGTGATTGAGCACAAGATCTATTTATAGATGAGGTTGGAGGAACCAACCAAACTGCAGGAGTTTGCTTATGGGACACACAAGCTTTTTTTAAAACCATCAAAGTTTGAGTTTTGTGGCTGTTTAATTCAGCTAAATATGGTTAATGTGTAATGCAACTTTTTAAGCTTAATGCAGAGTTTTCCCATCTTAGCATTCTTCTTCGTACTACACAGTAGTGGCACCCTTCCTTGGACATGATCGAGTGGCCTCTTGTCCAAGCGACCTGATACTACTTGATGATGGAGGCACAATTGATGGCTTGGCTGATGGAGGGACACCCCATGTTTGAGGGGGTGAACATCACATCCCTACTACATCCATGGGTTAGTATGGACGAGCAGGGTTCTCTCTCTAAGATGGCAACCAAATGTCTTCGTATGGCACTTAGTTGTGGCACCCCTTGGACATGATTGAGTGTCCATTTTGCCCAACCTACCTGATATTACTTGATGATGCAGGAAAGGATTGGTGGCTTGGAAAATGGAGATACGCCTTGTGGTGAAGGAACTACGTCCATGGGCTAGTATGGGGGAATGGAGTTCACCCTCTAAGATGGCAACCAAATGTTCTCGTATGGCACCTAGTTCCTTCACTTCCTCATTTTTGACTATGCCGAATCACCTATTCATAGAGTTTTCCCATGAGCATATGGAATCTGAATAATCTTTAGTTCATTGGAGCATAGGGTCCAGCAAGGGCTGAAGCCAGCACTTGTTGGATGCATCAACATTTTGCTAGTACAAGAGCATAAGCTCTCCTTCTCTCATGCTAGAACACAAGAGTGGAATGTGCACTTTGATTGCTTAATTTTGTTGTCATGTGTAAGAGAACGTAGGACTATCATTGTAGGGTAGGCCTGGTGAGTCAAGCTAGATGTTGGGGGTTTGTGTATTGGAACCTTCAAGGTCTATGCACCTACTAAGGTTCGAGTCCAGGTTGCTTTTTTGTTCAAGGTGGTGGCAGGCTTGTCAAAGGTGGGCTAATGGAGGAGACTTCACTAGTTGAGACACCAGGTTAGTAGAACAGACAGATTTTTGGGGCATTGCAAAGGAGAGCAAGAGGCCTACCGGGCCTTTGTTTTCGTAGTAGGTGCTAGAGATGTTTGGAAAAACCTAGCCTTCTGCAAGTAGGATGAATTGCTCAACTTCTCCTAGGGCACTGTGATTGGAAGGTAGCCTCTGGGAGGGACTTGAGAAAATTTTTAAGTTGGTGGCTGTGCAGCTCTTGAGGAGGTTAGATTGGATATGGGTAGGGACTACTTTATTGGATCATGCTCTCATTCTCTTGACTTTGGATGCATCAACCTCGGGTCTAGATCCCCACTGTTGTTTGATTCCAAACTTCATCCATGAGTGGCAAGCTACTTGCTTATACCCTTCAAGGGGCAAGAGATGCTTAAAAATTTCCAAACGCGGCAAAAGTCCCTAGGAGAGCATGGCCGTTCAAGGGCTTTCTTTCTCACCTTCTTGGAGGAGAGGAAGGGTCCCCTATTGAAAGCCTTTCAAGAGATCTTCAACTTTGGATGAATGGCAAGGAGTATATATGTTGGCCGAATTTGTCTCCTCCCCAAAGGGGAGACCGACTTGAGCTTACTCAATGGTACCCCATCACTCTTTTGTCTATGGCCTAAAAGGCCCTAGCAAATATTGTAAGGAATAGACTTAATCCCCTCCTATGAGTCATCCTAGATTGAAGTATCTTGGATGAAGTTTTTACCTTCTTTGAGGCTCGCCTTTCCTTAGGCCCTAGGGGGATTAAGCTCGAGTGATCAATTGGGTTTTGCTATGACTTGGTATATAGCTTCACATTGGTCCTTCTCTTCAGTTTCTATCTTCTAGTTTTTTTTGCAAATAAAGTGTGGCTAATTATATTACTTCAGAAAAAAAACCTGAATACAAAGAAGTGATCATGCTCAACAAACCAAGTTGGAGCTGGTAAAAGTCACAGATACATCATATATACAAGCCTCTCAAGGCAGTCTAGGGGGGATAGGGGCAAGAAGCCATGGAGGGGAGGTGTATCGTCATTTGGGGCTGCCTGCCTGTATTGCGAAGAACAGGTCTTGGCCAGCCCAAGTGCGCATGAAATGACCTCGAAGCTCCTGACGAGCCCTGGACTCGCCCTGCACCTGATCCCATCGGCCTCGAAGGGAGTGGATGATGGAGGTCCAGAGCTCTGCTAAGGTCGCATGTACTGAAAGTCTCTCTCTGTCGAAAGCCACCTGACACCGCATCTTCCAGATATGCCAACCAGTAAGACTCCCTATGATTTCCCATACCTCAGAGCGGGGTCTGCTTTGGGCTCCAGTACATGGCAGATGAGTAGAGCATCCCGGCCTCATACAGAAGGTGACGGCCTTGGCTGACCACCTGCCAGTAGAAAGCACCCCAAGAGATACATCCAAGGTTGGGTGCTATGCGGTACAAGATGTGGCATACTCCTCTCCACACGAGCTATGCTGCCTCACACGACCAAAGGCAGTGCTTTGGGGTTTCCATCGACTGCTATGTGCAGCACTTACAAACTCCCTCTTGCATTTAGGCAAGCCAGCTTGCCACCAGCCATAAAAAGTGCGATACCCTCCTCGGCCTCCAGCTATCCCATAGGCGGTGCCAGAAGGTCCGTCGGAACGGCTTCGTGATGCTGTGCTCCGCCCGGTGCCTGCTATGTGACGGCGCCCAATCCATGTCCTCCTACATCAGTATATGTATGCCAATCCTGGCGGTGTACTCCAGGAACCTCGGTGGCTTCTTGGCAACCGCAGTGGCCGGCCAAAGCCACTCTCCCGGATCCCACTCCAGCTCATCAAGTGGCCTTCCTTCCCAGATCCAGAGGTGCCACTCCCCGAGCTCCTGCCAAAAGACCAAAGGGTCCACTTGCCATGCCTTCCTTTGAAGGCCAACCACCTAGATCCTCTTCCATGAAAGGACAGCTATCCCCTCGTCTTGCTGCCCTCTGTCAAGAGCCAAACGCCCCCCCTCCTGCACTGTGAAAAAGGTCCCAGGTGGAGCGCCACCTACTCTTCCTGCCACCTGTAGGGGGATGCCTGCTGGTGAAAACCTAGCGGCCCATACCTCCCCAGGCTCTATCCACTCTCGGATCGGGGGAGCAAGCCACTCCTGAGGTATCGCTACGTCTATCTCCCTTCTCCTCAACTCCACTTGAAAGATGGCTTAGGAAAAGACAGAAAAACGATGAAGCCTCTCTAAACACGAGTCCGTTTCTCCTCCCAACCTCGCCTAGCGCCACTCGTTGGCAGCTTGATGCTTGCTTCAACACCTCCTCGTCCGCTATCCTGTACACCTCCCGCCATGTCTTGATGGTACGAGCCGGGCCAGCCTCCCAACCAGCCCACTGGATGTGGGGGTGCTCACCAATCTGTGCCCCTTCCTGGTCCCTGACCTAGGGGTTCCAAATCACCGGTTGACGGTCTATCTCCTTCTGGCAGCCTGGGGGGCTTTGGATAAGGGGCTTACGGAGGCCCTCCCACACATGGAGCAAGTTGCATAGGAAGGGTGATCTGGGGGGGTGATCTGGGCTGACGTGAAGATCCATCTCAGGGACGGTCTCCACTCACCGCCAAGCCTCGGTCTAGAGTCCTGAAGACCCTCTTGCAATAGGACCCTCCAGGTTTGCCCTCTCGGTGTGAGGCCTCGGACAACTAGCTTGCCCAGGAGGGCCATACTCTGATACTCTGGGTCTATGATCCCAAGCCCTCCCTCTGACCGATGTTGTATAATGGTCGCCCATGCCACCTTGGCCTTGGAATCCCTGGAGCCGTCTGACCTAGACCAAAGGAAATTCCGCACTAGGCGGAGAAGCTGCATTACGCAGGAGGAGGAGAAGCACCAATACGAGGTGATGTACCAGGCTGTCGCCAGGAGGACCTGGTTAACTTCAGGGCTCGGCCAGCTAGTGAGAGGCGAGCTGTGCTTCATTAGGTCAGCTTCCTCCGAATAGAATCGAGGATTGGAAGAAACTGTTGGGCGGGAGTGATGTCGAGTCCCACCTGGCACCCTAGGTACCGGACGGTCTGTCCTCTGCTCACCCATCTAAATCCCAGGTGGACGCCCCACTTCGTGGTAGAGCTCGGGTCTGTGAGCCAACCTCACTCTCTCTAGCATCAACTCATCATTCTCTATGTAGAGTGCTATATCATCTGCATACTCTGAGTCTAATAACTCAGTCTCCTCTCTTATTGGAAGTCGGAGGCCACGTAAACCGCTCACACGTAACCTGAGGAAGTGAGACATCGCCTCTACAAAGAGAAGGAATAGGTACGGGGCCAGGGAGCAGCCCTGTCGGACTGATCTCTCTAGCCAAAACTCCTCCCCTCACCTCTCTCCTATGAGAACCGTGCTGGTGGCCGATCTGTAAAGTGCGGAGACCTCGGAAATCCAAGCGCGGGGGAAACCCAACCTCACCATGGTGCCCTCTAGGAAATCCCAGTCCACCCTATCATAGGCTTTCTCAAAATCCAAGAGTAGTACGGCCAGTCTCTGCCCACTGTACTGGGCCCACTCTGTCGCCTCAAAGAAGGTGAATACATTGTCCAAGATGCTCCTATCCTGGACAAAGCCTGTCTGTGTGTCATGGATGATGTCTGGAAGCAAGGGGCGTAGTCACCTACCAATCATCTTTGCCAGTGCCTTATAGGCCACTGACAATAAGGTGATCGGTCTCCACTGGGAAAGCTCCAACTGGTCTCCCCCTTTGGGAGAAGACTGATAAGGCCTGCCGATATACTCTGTGGCATCTGCCCTGAAGTGAAAATCTCTTGAAAGGCCAACAATAGGGGATCCTTCACCACTTTCCACAAGATAGTGAAGAAAGCCTTAGAGAGGCCATCCTCTCCTGGGCATTTCTGCCCGCCCTGTGTATGGAAAGCCTCTTCTAGTTCTTTCTCTGTGAAGGGGGCTAGGAGAGAGCGTCCTATCTCCTCTATGACGAGGGACGGGATGTTATCCCAGACCTGCTATCTACATCGTTGTCCTCTAGCTGAGGCTGTCTCCTGCTGGAAGAGGCGACTATAGTAGTCGGTGGCAATCTCCATCACCTCGTTTGGGCTAGAACGGGTCCTTCCATACTGATCTCGAAGGCTGCGTATTTGCTCTCTTGAGGTGCGAGGCTGGTGCACCTGAAAAAACTCCTTGCACATCATGTCCCCCTTCCGCGCCCAGAAGGCTGCTGAGGTGCGGAAAGAGAACTTAGAGCACCTGTCCTCTAGGCCAACAATGGCTGCTCTTGCATGCACCTCCTGTACATGGAGAGTGGGATCTCCTGGTGTCTCCTGTAATTATCTCTGCGTGGCTGCAAGGTCCTGTGGGAGTGCTCTCTCCTCCTCTCAGCTTTGCTGCCTGGCCTGTATGGCTGCCTCTTGGTAGATTTTGCTCGACTCAGCTAGGGCCTTTGCAACCTCCTCTGCGATCTAGCCCCTCCTGCCCCACTCTCTAGTCCAAATCTGCTCTGTTTGTCTCGTCACCTCCTCCCTCCTGTAGATTGGACAATGTTGGGGGATCTAGTGTCAGGAGAACCGGGCAATGATCAGACAACGTGGTGCCTGCCAACTGCCCAATTTGGCCTCCCGGAGAGCCTTCCCACTCTCCCACATAAAACCTGTCCAACCGCTCCAACAGGACTCCACCTAGCCGCCTGTATCCCCAAGAGAAGTCCAGCGACCTCTCCCTCCTGTGGAAGGCAGGGTCTCTCTAGGCATCGCGTGCTCCTACTGCCAATAGAAACACCTCCCATGCCTCCTGCTCCTCCCTGGCCATGCCTTGGTAGTTTCTCCCTCTGCCTTGTTGGTCCTTCAAAGCCTCCAGGTTGTTGAAGTCTACTCCAACAATTTAGGAGCCCACCTCTAGGAGTCCTTCCGCGGTCTCCACCCAGAATCTGCTGCGTGCCCTAACCTTCGTAGGGGCATAGATATTAAGGACTCCAAGGCACGAGTCCCCAATATCCAATCTGATCCATAGCACCCTCCATGCCACTATTGTCCTGTAGTCTTGAACACAAGCGGTAAGACTCGGACCAATAGAGGTGCATATGCCTCCACTCCTACCGTGGGCACCTATGGTGTGCTCCCAGTAAGTGTGCGAGCTGCCTGGGAGTACCTTCCCTACCCATTGGGCCTGGGTGGGGATGAGCTTGTGCTCTTGTAGAAGTAAGATGTCGATCCGTCCGGCAAGGGCAGGCTACAACTCCTGTCGAACAATCAATTTCTTGAAACCACGTGCCCCACTGTAGTGGAGGCTATTCACATTCCAGGATGCAAGGTGTAAGCTCATGGGGAAACCTATGACTGCGCGAACAGGCATGTGTTTGGTGTGGAGGCTGCTGATGACGAGGAGGAGCTATGAGGCATGCAGTTGCGCTTTGCCGCCGGTTTGGACGGCGAGCTCCATTTCCCCATGGTGGCGTGATGGAAGTTCCAGGTGGTACTATCAATGCATCTATTGGCCATGCATAGAGTTGAGAGTCTGTGCATTGGTAGAAACGGGCCGCCTGTGCCAGGGGCCACTCAATCATATCCCTCGGAGCTCTCCACTGTGGAGGGGCTCGAAAGATAATGCGCAGGTGAGGGACCTCAGCACCAGCCCACCAGTTAATGTCCATCATGCAACCAGGCCACTGTTGTGCAAACAATGCTAATCCTTCTTCTCCCATCCACTGGGAGGTGTGGTCCGCCACCTGACTCTTCAACTCTTCCTCTCTCTGTGTCATCGTCCACTCCCTTGAGTGAGAGGACTGAAGAAAAAAGCGTAGTTTGGTCCATCCGATGGTGCTAGTAGATGGACCTTGCCCCTGTTGGGTATTTGACTCACGCCTCACTTACGCCTACGCTCATATGGGAGCGTCGGTGATCAGTAGGAAACTGGGGCACTTTTTACTCTCGGTAGGAGAGGTTTTTCCCCCAGACTTAGTCTTATTGTCGTATGTGCTTATGTGCTTATGTGCTTATGTTACACACTTATGGGCACTTATTGTGTGTCGGGTGTGAACACCCCCTACAACCGTAAGTTTAAGGGTTGTACTTTGTACTTTCTGGTTACACTTTTTCAGTCTATTCTCTTGGGTGTCGTGCTTCACTCTGTCTCTCTTACTCTCACACTGTCTACTGAACTCTGAGCTGCACCTCGATCCTTCGATCTCACATTTGGTATCAGAGCATTGGCTCTGTTGAGCTCAGCTCCGTTCAGCGTTTGGGACTCTCTGCTCAGTTTGAAGCGCCAGACATCAGCTGCTGCCCCGCCAGTATCCAGCTCGCCAGTGCTGTGCGTCAACAGTCGTCAAACAGCCACCAGACGTCCAGTAAAACAGTCACTGCCTGCCTTAGCCCTCGCTTGCTGCACCGTCCCTGTCTAGACGCCCTGCCAACTGCTGCACGCCCCAACTGTGAGTCACGCTGTCCGCCCGTCAGACGCCACGTCAGCCGTCAGATGCCACGACATGCCACTGTTGCGCCGCCCGTCTCCCGCCAGTCGCGAGCGCTGTGCGTGAACTCGCCTGTGACCACCAGCTGTTTACCCTCACGTCAGCAACGTTGACCACTCCCGCCCTACCGTCAGCGACGATTCGTCATTTCCAAGGTAAATTTTTTTTAAAAATTACCTTTTTTCTACCAGAATTAATTTCTGGAAGAGAGGGTTCCCACGGCCCAGGCACAACATTCAGAAACGTGTCTGGGACACATTAAATGGAATTTCTGGATACAGTCATAAATTTTTTTTTTGGGGCTTTTATGTATTTTGAGGACAGTTGCATATGAACTGCTGTTACAGTCACAGAAAGACTGTTTTGACAGAAATTTTGGCAGAAATTTTGGGGCTTTTGATATAACATTGTTGCTGAGCACTGTTTGCACCTTGGGAAGCGTGCATTAAAAGACAGTTTTTGACAGAGTACGCCCTTGCACATTAATTGCAGAAGTGTGTTTGCTGTAATTTCTGGAAATTTGCAGATTTCCAGTCCTTACTGCTTTGACATTGCTCATTTGTCTTTGGAAATTTGTCCTCATGGCAAATCAGGGAGGTGATGTCTTTACGTATGTATCCAAGGAAGACAGATTGGACGGAAACAATTACTCGCTATGGTCATTCATGATGAAGAATGTATTAGTGGCCAAGAATTTATGGGATTATGTCAGTGGAGAGGAAACTCGATCGGGAGTTGTAGCTCCCGTTACTCCTCCTCCTCAAGGCGCACGTGGACACAGGGGACGTTAGCCCGCTCCACCTCAGCCACTTCCTCCAAGAACTGCAACTCAAAAAGCTTGGGATACACGTGATGCACAGGCTTTGTCGCTGATTGCTCTGGCAGTTCAGCGGTCCATCATCCCTCACATTCATTCAACATCTTCTTCACGAGATCCATGGTTGACTTTGGAGCATATGTTTGCAGGAAAGAATGAGACTCGGATCTCTTTCTTGAAGAAAGTGTTAGAGACTTTGAAGATGAATAAGGGTGATTCTATGCAGGATCACTTGAATAAAATTCAGGACTTGAGGGAGCAGCTCATGAATGTAGATGAGTACTTTTCGGATGCACAGTTAATATCCACCACCTTGAATTCCTTACCTCCTTCGTACTTGTCTTTTCATACTGCATTGAACCTTACCATGAGGATTGCCGAGCACCCAGTCACTTTTATTCAGCTGGTTAGTTTGCTTCTAGAGGAGGAGCAAACAAGGAAAAATAGTAGTGTGGATGCTATAGTCTCTGAGCAGGCTTTTGTGGCAAGACAGAAAGGCAAAAACAGTAAAATGAAAAATGCTCCACAGAGTTCTGGCACTTCGGGCACATCGCAGAATCAGACACAAGGGGAGACGCAAGCTAAAAAAGGAAAATGTCATTATTGTAAGAAGCCCGGCCACTATATTACTGAGTGCAGGAAGCGCATTGCCAAAGAGAAGAAGAAGGAGTCAGGAATGTCTGTTTCTACTACTCCTTCCACTGCTAGTGAGTCCGCGTCCTTTGTTGTGGATAGGGACTATTGTTTTCACTTGCAGTTATAACACCTCTTGGGCCGATAGAGCACTTAGCTCTACAGAGGATGCTGACACTTGGTTCTTTGACAGTGGTGTTTCTAGACATATTACATCTCGCAGAGATTTGTTTGCTTCAATTAGTGCACCTCCCATTGGGAAATCGGTACAGTGTGCCAATAATGCATCATACCCTGTTCGTGGTATTGGGGAGATTCAGCTCACAGCCATTGATGGCTCTATTCTCCGCTTGCAGGATGCTTTGTTTGTGCCTAGAATCAAGAAGAATTTGCTTTCTATTTCTTCTTTGGCACATTGTGGATGCTCTTTCAGTAGATCAGACGGCATACTTGACATCCACTCTTACTCTTGCTATGATACAGGCGGAGTTATGGCATGCTCGTTTGGGGCATGTAAACTTTGACAGCTTGATGCTTTTGCAGCGTACTCAGATGTTGGATGTCTTACCTCTCTTGGAGAGACCTCCTGAGCACTTATGCGAGGGATGCATTTTAGGGAAAATGCATCGTTTCTCATTTCCTCGTGATGTTGCTTTCAGAGCAACAACCAGATTGCAGTTGGTGCATTCAGATGTTTGTGGGCCTATGCAAACCATGTCATTGGGCGGTTGTTATTATTTTGTGACATTCATTGATGACTTTATATGTTTTTGCTGGGTCTACTGTTTGAAAAAGAAGTCAGAAGTGTATAGTGCATTTTTGGCTTTTAGTGCACTTGTTGAAAATCAATCTAGATGCAAGATTAAGACTCTCCGTTCGGACCGAGGGGGGGAATACATGTCCTCTATGCTGAATTTCTTTTTGCAGCAGAAAGGCATAGTCCATCAGTACACTACTGCCTATACTCCACAGCAGAATGAGGTAGCAAAGAGGAAGAATTGGTCACTTATGGAGATGGCCAGATGCATGCTGAAGGCAAAGAGCTTGTCTCATAGTTTTTGGATGGAAGCAGTCATGTGTGCTTGCCATATTTTGAACAGATGCCCTACCAAAGCCTTGAAAACCATCACACCTTTTAAGGCTTGGAACAGCCGTAAACCTTCTGTTGGTCACTTTCGTACCTTTGGGTGTCTTGCCTATGCCCATATTCCACATTGCCTATGCCTATGCCCATATGCCCATACTCTCTTGCTCCTTTTCCATGGCCTCTCACCAGTGGGGGTGGTGAAGAGCCTTACAATAACTTTTTGGCTTGGAATACACTATATAGCCTACCGTAAATAGTGATCCAAATGAAGCACGAGGGGCAAGCTAGGTAGATCTTGTAGGGCCTTCTAGAGTGGAATCTGCTAGAAGGATCCCCGAATCTTACATGGTATGTTGGTACCAGTGAGGTAACGGGTCTTACGAAGGGGGCCTAGGAGCCGAAGAATTTGCGGAAAGTTAGGAGTGGGTAGTAGACCCGGCTTAGAAGGCATTATCTCCGATGGTATATCCAAAGAAGCTACCTTGGAGTTTGGTGTAGAAGATTGCATAATGTCCCTCTCATAAAAAAAACTATGTCCCTCCATACGATCACCTTGTTTTTCCAAGGATCGAAGAAACGATAGGCTTTTGCCTCGGAGGAATATCCTACAAAAATCAGGAGATTAGCTCGAGGAGTGAGCTTTTTTATCTTATCATCAAGAATGTGTATGTAAGCATGATACCAAAGACTTTAAAGTGGGAAACTATAGGCCGAGGGCCAAAAAATACATGATACAAGGTCATCCAAGTGACTATCGCAGTGGGGCACTGATTGAGGATGTACATTGAAGTGCTAACAGCCTCAATCCAAAGGCGCTCAGGGAGCTCTCTAAAACTAGTCTTGGCATCAAGTACCTTGACTATGATCGTTGTAAAGAAAATTGCTCTCCCCAAGTAGCAAAGCTAATGGATGGATAAAAGATTCACCCCAAGTTGGGGGACATAGTTAACATCATGTCAATGAACCAAGATCTAGGGCTTTGCCATGAGTATTAAACTTCATGCAACGAATGTCTTGAATCTTGGTAAAGGAGTTGTTACCTCATTGGGCATTTGCGGTTGCAAGATTGTAGTAGAGGAAGAGTTTACTGAGCGAGGTCATATTATGTATGGCCCTACTATCCACAATCCAAATGGATGTATGGCCACAAGGTTGTATTGGGTGGGATTTTGTGGTAGCCTCATCTGTGGGCAACTTGCGGATATGCACTGAGTTCACAACCTTGGATATCTCTATAGAGACAAGGTGGACCTGAGGATTGCAGTCCATCTCGTTGGTCCAATAGACTAGTCTAACATCCCCTTGAGCTTCAAGAAGGGTACAGACTGTGATGGTTGATCAATGGCAATGTGATTGTAAGATCTCCATGGTACTTGATTGTTTTGGTTAACACTACCCCCTCTCCACTATGGGGGCTTATCCTACGATTGTGAGATGGGTTTCGGCGGGGTTTCTTTGGTTGTGTGTATCTTTGGACGACACCCGTCGTCAAAATGGCCGACAGTCTTAGCATTATCTATTTTTATTAGGTATATTTTGCCATCCCGATTTAAGTTGTAATTGGGTGTTCCCTTGTGATTCATTGGACTTTTCTTTTTTAGTTTGTTCTTGATCTTTCTTGGCCTTCCCTTTCTTCCCCTTTTGAGAAGTGAAAACAAGGCCCCCGTTTGAAGATGTGACAGGAGCTTTCTTATTTGGTCAAACAGCCATGGTAATATAGTAGCTAGCACTCAAGTTCACAAAAGTGGGTATGGTCGGCTATGACATCACTTGTTGGAAAAAAATATGTTAGCTTGTTAAGAAATAGTGTGACCTGGTCATTACAAAACTTTAGTGGTAAACTTGGAGTAAACATTGGTACTTAGGTAACTTGACCTTAAGGTCATCCGAGTTTATGATTTTGAACTCTTGGAGGTCAAGATTTATACAATGGGACCTATCTCAAGCTGCATGGTGGTCAATCGAGTATTTTCACCGCTCAAATGCTAAATCAAAATGTTGCAATTGTGAGTGGAATTAAGCTAGAAGGTCTTGCATCAACTAACAATGATGAAAGCATTCCTTGCTTTCTAGGAATGGACAACCTCTAGAGGAGCCCAATGAGGATTTGCTGGTTGGGGTTTCAACCCATGAACAAGGTCCCATAACTTTTGAGAGTCTTAAATATGCCTCATGAGATTAGACCAAGCACTATAGTTAGAACCATTATAACACATCTTGTCAGTGAAAGCTTTCTTGGTAGAGGCTGATGTGGAATGTGAACCTTGAGGTGTTGAATAAGTGGGGTATGGTGGAAAGATAGGAGTAGAGCCCAGTATACCATATGGTGCCAAAGGAGGAGGCATTGGAACACCCAAATGTGGGCTAAGGCATTAGAACATAACTAAAAGGTCCACAAAGTAAGGACATATTTGCAAATTGTGGTATCAACTAGGCAACACTAAGTGGTGGGGGGAGGGGGGTGTGTGTGTTGGGATAGGCAACCCTTGTGAATAGATCCCCAAAGGTGGTTTAGGGGGGAGAAAGATGGTGGTCCCCTTGGTGTGATGTGTACTGCTATGCATGAAGGTGCAACAAAAGGAAAGGGGGAATGGGTGGATTTTGAAAATGAGGTGTAGATGGAAGTGAAGTGTACATAGTGGGAAAGTTCTGTGAATTAGATGGAATTGATTGAAATTGAAATTGTGTAGAGATTGTGGATGAGATGATGAAACACCAAAAGCAAATAGACTACAAGTAGCAAAATTCGAAGAAGATATACTTGAATTTTTGTTATAATCATCTCTTTTGAGGTTTACGTACTAGTAGGGATCTTCTTGATAGAAACTGAAACTTGTTTACCTTTCACTAATTGAGAGAGAGTTGGATTAAAGAATAGTATTCGGTGCATTCTTTTCCAATCAGGGGATCCGGCCCAAAGTGCAGCTACAATGGTCCTGCAAGATCCTTCGATTTGTGCACGAAATCGGAAGGGAGTTTGTCCTATTTACCTTCAAGTACTTGCTTGGTCCGATGCATAAGAATAAAATCACATTCGGCTCGAGTGATCTGGTACATCTTGTATTGACCATAGTAATTTGTCAAATCTCCTTTGCCAAAGTGAAAGATGGCTTCGGGAAAGACAGAGAGAAAACGATGAAAATCCTGAGCACGAGTGATTCTTCTCCTCCCAACCACGCCTAGATAAGTGCTGGCCCCTCTCTACCCGTTTCCTCTGCCAGCCGTCCACTATTGGTGAGTCCTACTATTCTTGGACTCTCTTACTCTCTAGGCTCCCCTTAACCCCGTTCGGGCGCCCAAGAGCCCGAACGGTCATTCTCGTGCATGTTCCCCTAGATTTACCTTAATGTCACATTAAATGTCACTTTAATGTCACATTCCATATAATGACCTTAACGTGACATTAAATGTCACTTTTAATGTCACATTAATGTCACATTTCCTTCCCCTTAAGAATCGGTTTTGTCCTCGAAAACGATACTTGGAAGGTCTAACTGTAAATCGGGAAACCTTTTCTTTAAAGTACTTACTCGCTCCCATGTTGAGCTTTCTTCTGAACAATCTTTCCACTTAACCAAACATTCTTGATAAATAGTATTCCTTGTTCGTCTATTACGAATATTTAATATTTTTTCTGGTTCATGTGGATTAGATTTGTCATTGAATAGCTCCTCAATATCATCATTTAAGATTAGATTATCCAAATCACCCAGCTTCTTCCTTAATTTACTTACATGAAAAACTGGATGTATTTTACTACCAGCAGGTAGTTGGAGCTTGTAAGCCAATTCTCCCACCCTTTTAAGTATTATGAAAGGACCACAATACCTTGGTGAAAGCTTTGGACATTGTCCTTTTTTCATAGTTTTAGTTTGTTCAGGCACCTTAAGATAGACCAATTCTCCTTCTTCAAAGGAGATGTCTCTTCGGTGAGGATCTGCATATGCTCTAGCTCGATTTTGAGCTTTTTTAATATTTTCTTGAGCAAATTTTAACATACTATTCATATCCTCCAAAAAGTCTTTAGCTGCCTGAACCTTTTCCTTATGCAGTCCTACTGCAAAAGGAGCTCTGGGCTGAAACCCATACATTAACATAAATGGACTATATTCAGTGGAAGAGTGCTTGGCACTGTTATATGCAAACTCTGCTATCGGTAAATACTCTTCCCAATTAGTTTGCCTTTTACTTACATATGCCCTAATTATATCATCAAGAATTTGGTTAACCCTTTCAGTTTGCCCATCTGTTTGCGGATGATCCGCCGTACTCATGCTAAGTTTAGTATCCAATTTCCTAAATACCGCACACAAAAAATGGCTATCAAATTTTCTATCCCGATCAGAAACTATATTTGCCGGAAGGCCATACAATCGGTATATGTTCTCTACGAACAATCTAGCCAATTCTGGTGTTTTAACATCAGTTGAAGTTGGAATGAACCTAGCCATTTTGGTTAACCGATCCACAATCACCCACACAGAGTTGTGCCCCCTCTGTGTTCTAGGTAAAGCAACAATAAAGTCCATGGAGATACTCTCCCATTTTCCCGAAGGAATTTCTAATGGATGGAGAAGTCCTCCCATTTTTAATCTTTCAGCTTTATTAACCTGACATTTATTACATTTGACCACATAGTCAAGAACGTCCTTATTCATTCCAGGCCAATAGAACTGCCTTTTAATAAGACTATAAGTCTTATTAACTCCTGGATGTCCCGCGCTAGGAGTATCATGACACTCAAAGAGTATCTAGCGCCTTATTTCTGTATCTTTTGGGACACATACCCTACCCTTGTAGAGTAAATAACCATTATCAATGGTAAAATTCTTCCACTTGAATCCAGTTTGAGCAACCCTTGATGCTCCATTTGTTGAACATCCTCAGATATTCCTTCCTTAGTAGAAGTACTTTCATTTGGATCCCCATTTTTTATTGCTTCCCATATGTTGGAATATGCCGGATCAACCTGGCATTTCCCTTTTAAAGATTCAAGCAAATTGGAAGTGAACTGAGTAAAACTCAATTCATTAATGATGGGCATTCTGCTGAGTGCATCAGCTACGATATTATACTTTCCTTTTCTATATCTTATCTCATAGTCGAACTCTTGGAGGAGTTCGGCCCATCTGGCTTTACGCCCGTGTAAATCCGGTTGATCATTAAGCCACTTAATGCTTTCATGATCCGATAAAATCAAAAGTTTGGCACCATACAAATAGTGCCTCCATTTCTTCATTGCATGTACTATTGCATACAGCTCCCTCTCATAAACAGAATAATTCTGTTTTGCACGGTCTAATTTCTTGCTTTCAAAAGCAACTGGTCGACCTTCTTGTAATAAGACCGCGCCTATTGCCTTATCACTGGCATCAGCTTCAACCACAAATGGTTTATTGGGATCCACTATTAATAATACTGGAGCTGTAGCGATAGCTACCTTAAGTTTTTGAAAACTTTCATTTTGGTCTGTTCCCCAATTAAAACTTTTTCCTTTCCCTTTAAGTTGGTCTGTCATTGGAACAACTATTTTGGCATAATCTCGAATGAATCTACGATAAAATCCAGATAAACCTAGGAAGATCTGCAGCTCTTCCAGGTTCTTTGGAGATGGCCATTCAATAATTGCCCTTACTTTTTCTGGATCCATGTTGATTCCCTTTTTCGAGATAATATGCCCCAAATATTTGACTTCTTGTGCAAAGAATTCACATTTAGTTTTCTTCACATAAAGGGAATGTGTTCTTAACATTTGGAATACTAATTGTAAGTGTTCCAAATGTTCTTCTCTTGATTTACTAAAGATCAAGATATCATCCAAAAAGACTACTACAAAATGTTCTAGATAGGGCCGTAAAACACTATTCATCAGCTTCATAAAGGTAGCTGGTGCATTAGTGAGGCCAAAAGGCATCACCAAAAAATCATAATGTTCGTATCTAGTACGAAATGCTGTCTTGGGAACATCTTGTGCCTTAATTCTTACTTGGTGATAACCTGATCTTAAATCTATCTTTGTGAAGAATTTTGCCCCTTGTAATTGATCAAAAAGATCTTCCATTCTGGGCATAGGAAATTTATTCTTCACCGTTATTTTATTAAGTGCTCTATAGTCAACACAAAGTCGCATAGAACCATCTTTTTTCTTTACCAATAAAATTGGTGAAGCCCAAGGTGAATTACTGGATTGAATAAACCCTTTATCCAGGTAATCCTTAATTTGTCTTTCAACTTCTTGATGCTGTGTTTCACTTAACCTATACGGTGGTTTAGAAATAGGGTGTGTATCCTTATTTATATCAATTGGGTGATTTATATCACCCCTATCTGGTGGAAGGCCACTTGGTAAATCAAAAGGAAACACATCTTTAAAATCATCTAACAAACTACTTAATTTATTATTAACATTCAACTCACAAGCATAAGAAAATTGTTGCTTTATATTACAGAAAGTAAAAGTGTTCTGTACAGGAAGAGGCCATAACATATATACCTCACAAACTTCCTTCTTTATCAGCTTCTGAACTTCAGTAGAACACAGCAAAGGATTATCAGATACTTCATGTTCACCTTGAATGACAAAAGTCTTACCATCCCTTTCAAATTCCAGTGTATTATGGTGATAACTACGTTTTAAGGATGGTTCCAATCCCCATAGCCACTCCCTCCCTAGAGCAATATCAGCTCTTTCCATGTTCATTATTTGGAAATCAAGTTTATCTTTATATCCTTGAATTTCAATTTCCAAATCGGATACCATTGTATCCCATATTTTATTGTCTTGGCCTTGCATCATACGAACAACATATTGATGCCCACTCTTTTGTTGGGGAAGTTTCAATTTTTTAACAAGTGTATAATTTATAAAATTATGTGTGGCAGAGTCATCAATCATGACTCTAACCCTTTTTCCAGCTATCAATCCATGTACTCTAAGTAAATCATGTGGCCCAAAAGTAGGCTGCCACATAGAAGTTGACATATAACACTTATGTTATACATCCATGTGCAAGACCTCTAAAGATTTGTACTTTTCATGGCCCTTTCATTCTAAGGTCTGCACTACATGGATTTGTTTTTCTTTTCCCTTGCCCTTGTCCTTATCCTTTCCTTTGTCTTCCCCCTTTTTCTTTTGAGGGCAATTCCAAGTAGCATGGTTAGGGGATAGGCAATTGAAACACAACTTTTCTTTTTTGGCCTTATCAAAGTCATCAGGACTTAACTTTGGCCTCATATATGGTTTCTTTTCAAAAGGTTGTTTTTTACCCTTAAAAAATGGCATTTTCCTTTTTAATTTGCCCACAAATTTTGAGGTTTCCAATTCCTTAGACTTGGGCTCCGTATCAGCGAGACTAGTGAGTGTACCTGGATGCATACTATCTTCATGAATTAATGCAAATTTAATTGCCTCTTCCAACGTCTTAGGTAAACTCCGTTTTATTTCCTTTTTACAAGCTTTATCTAGTCCCCTAATGAATCCTCTTGTTTTTTGGAATTCATCTATTCCTTCCAATTTGAGGATTATCTCACGATATTCCTCCAGATATGTCAGTAGGGGTCATCCCTTTTGTCTGACATAATCCCAATCTTCCCAATTTCTTTCCATTTCATTTTCAGGAAGAAATTCTTTCAAAAAGACAAATTCAAATTGAGCCCAAGTTTCAGGTATTTTATTTGCCTCCTTTAAAGTTCGCCACCACTTATATGCTTTGGGCCCCAAAGTTAAACTAGCCTCCAGTGCTTGGAGATGTGGTGGGGTATTTTTTAATTTATGTAAATCTTCCCATTTTTGGAGGAAATTTAAGATTCTGTCTTTATTCCTATCTTTTTCTTCCCCTTAAAATTGAGGTGGTTTCATATCCTTTAGAACTGGATTATCCCTCAATTTATGGTAAGGTTGGGGTTCCTTAGGATCTCGCATAGTCACATCTAAATCTTTCGATGAAGATGGGACATTCGAGGTTTCTATCTTATTTTTATCTCTTTCCAACAATAAAGTTAATTGAGATTTTATTTCAGTGAGTATTTGAGTTAAAAATTCCATTTGAATCCCCTGAGTTTGCACATGAGCAGTAAGATCATCAAATTGCTCTCGTGTAGCAAAAAATTCTTCCCATTGTTCTTCTTGTATTTCTGGTTCATGGGGATCTACCATAGGTTGGTCCCCAGAACTAGAACTTTCCATTACCCTTTCTTTCCCTTTTTCTGCCATTAATACACTGGAATTTGAAAGCAAAGATAAGAAATTTGCATACAAAGTAAAGTACTTCCCTGATTTTAATGGCAGGCAGTGGTTGCTGGTTTGGAAAGAAATCCGAAGAGTAAGGAACAAATTTTATCTTCCTGGACAAAGTCGGTCACGCCGAAAATGGAGCTTCTTTGCAGAACGACTAGTATTCAGCTCCCTTCTTTAATAATCACGTAGACCATCAATGTCCTTTTCTTGAATTTACTTTCTGCTGAACCTGTACTTGTAGTATAAATACAGCCGAGGCTGAAAAGAAGAAGTTCGAACACGCAGTCGACTGATCCAACACGTATCAGAAAAGAACTTCAACTTCAGCCCGTGAAAAGGAGAAGAATGTGTGTCTTGTTGGTGTGTTCATGGAGGAGCATTCACAGACAGGCGTGGGCAAGATTCGATGGCCCACGATCAGCTTACGCGTTTAAAAAAAAAAAAAAAAAAAAAACAAGCGTAAAAACGAATGGCTGCCCTTTCGATACGTTTCGTGACCACAATTACACGTCACATTAAGTTTTTCGTGACGTGTCACGTCACGTTTGACCAGTGGCTTACGGGTCGTTACGGGTCCGTTGACTGTTGTCGACTAAATGAATAGCGGGCACTTGACGTTTGACCACGACTTAACGGGTCCGTCGACTGTCGACTGAACAGATCGTGGAGCACTTGTCCGTCACTACCCTTTCGTTGAAGAACTCCAGGAATCCTCACGGCTCTGATACCAATGAAAGATGGCTTCGGGAAAGACAGAGAGAAAACGATGAAAATCCTGAGCACGAGTGATTCTTCTCCTCCCAACCATGCCTAGATAAGTGCTGGCCCCTCTCTACCCGTTTCCTCTGCCAGCCGTCCACTATTGGTGAGTCCTACTATTCTTGGACTCTCTTACTCTCTAGGCTCCCCTTAACCCCGTTCGGGTGCCCAAGAGCCCGGACGGTCATTCTCGTGCATGTTCCCCTAGATTTACCTTAATGTCACATTAAATGTCACTTTAATGTCACATTCCATATAATGACCTTAACGTGACATTAAATGTCACTTTTAATGTCACACAAAGGCTTTGTAGGGGGAAGTTGTGAATGCCACTCATGTTCGACACTTGTCATTGGTCGAGAAAGAGACTCTTACTTCTCTTTGATGTCAAGCTTTCAAATCAAGGCTTAGGTATCTTCAAAGTGTACCTGGCTCTAATGCCATTTAAAGAAATACTCAAACAGTGAAGATAAACTCAAAAGTGTACAATAGTAACACAATGAGAATAGTAGAACTCGAAGGTGAAGAAAATCTCAATGAAAATGTAAATAACTGAACAAACACATTACGCTAATGTAATTACAATGACCTTGAACCTCCATGTCTCAATTGGATGATATGGTAGGGATGAGTTGAAGAGTGTCTTGTACTCTGAACAGATCCCAAAACTCAACAAGCAGCCTCTGGAAGTGATCAGTTGTGCTAACAGCGGTAAATGCAAACAGTGAATTCCAGGCAGACAGAATCTGGCAATAGGTAGTAGGGCAGTCTACACAGTGCTGAAAACACAAGGTAGGACAGCTCCAGTTGATGGCAGATGGTAGGGTGGCAGCTGGATGCAGCAAATACAGCTGTTTGCTGCCTCAAACACTCTGGGGGCAGGTGCTACGCTGATATCAGCAGCTGGGTGACCCAAACAGGTAGTGACTATAGACCTTGCAGTAGGTGACAGCTGCTGGATTCTCTGGATGTGTGCACACTGGTTGTTGTGATCAGCAAGCACTGGCTGAAGACAGCAGGGCTGATCAGGTCAGTAGGACTGGAGGCAAGCTGGACAGCACCACAAACTGAGATATCTGCCAGGAAGGGGTGTGGACAGCAGTGGATCAAGCGCCAACCATAGGAGTCTGATCTGCAAGGCAAGGATAATAGATGGCTATGCAGTCCCTTGTATTTATAGATGAGGAACCAACCAGAGTTTGGGGGTTTGCTTATGGGACATAGAAACTTTGTAGCATTTTTGAGTTTTGGGGAGCTGTACTTTGTTTTGGAGCTTCAAAGCTGCTGCAAAATACAACTTTTTTGTAGATTAGATTCTACAAGTAGTATTAGCCCATTAGAGGAAAAGCCATTGCACCAGACACCACCCACGTAGCTGTCAGAAGTGGAGCAGCGGTGGAAGCGTAAACATGTGCTGAAATAAACTGCTGAAACACAAGACAAAAAGAGAAAAGAAAGAACACGATACAGATGAGAACTCAGATGTATGCACGGGAAATGGAATCCATATATCTGAACACGAGACAGTCGCATACAACAGTGAGTCACTGGCTGCGTGGGCACTGGCACTGGCTCCTCTCTCCACAGAGTCTGCAGATGGTGAAGATGAAGTGACTGACTGAGGAGGAGCCACTAAGTATAAATAGGCTAAAAAAGTGGGGAGCAACAATGCTGGTCGGACAGCATTAATGCTGGCCGACTGGTGCATAAAATGTCCCACTGGCATAAAATGCCACACCAGAAAAATACCTAAAATACCTAATAAAAATGTCCAGCCCAGATCAAGCTCAGACTCACACATGAGCTGACAAATACTCTGCTAACACCCTCTCTCAGATCATGAGTGATCTGATACAATACAATAGTACAATGAATAGGGATCAGAAACTATACAACATAGAACCACCAAGTAGAACCATGGATACCCAAGCAGTGGGTGATCAAGCCACCACCAAGGTGCCTCGGAGAGAACCTGATGTCGATGTCGATCGTACCAAACACCTGAAAATAGAGAAGATCATAGCATGTCTCTGTGTCCATCACCAATATCTTGCAGTAGCATACAAGACCATCCTGTCAAAAATGCCGCTGAACATATGTGACCATGGATTCCCGCCTTTGGCCAGACCGCCAAAGTGTCCCCTCATGTGAGCTCCAGACGAAAGCCTCCCGCTCTCTGTCAAATAACCAGCTCAGCATGAACCTGGATGTCAATCCCAGCTCCAGGATTTGATTCCGCCAGACTGAAGTCGATGCATCAGGGATGTCCCTCTCTGGAACCTGTGCACCTGTATAAAAGTATAGATGAGGCGCGGCTGCCCCATCTGAACACCCGCTCACACTCTCTCTCTGGCACAAGAGAGTCGTGAGGGATGACCTCATCACCACCACTAGAAAGCAGCCGAGGAAGGGGTCACCAAGCCCTTCCCGCGATCCAAAGAAGAGGATCCCTTCCGCGCCTTGGACTTCACCTTGGTCGGAGGATCGGAGTCGGAGTCTGATGAAGGAGAGGACTCATCGGTAGAGTCAGCATCCCACTTCGTCGTCTGCTGCTGCTCCTTGGAAGCCGCTAACTTCTTGCAGTCCTTCCGCAAATGTCCCTTCTTGCCACAGTGGTAACACTGGGCCTTCGACTTCTTCTTCCCGTCACCCCTCTCTGAAGCTACATAAGCCTCACCTCCATAATGTGCCGGAAGCCGCCCCTGTAATCTCAAGGATGCCTCATGCTCAAGAAGCATCGAGGTCATATGTGTAAAACTGACAGGAGTCGATGATGTCTGCGCCCGCAAAGCATTGGCCACTCCATCAAACTCCGGGGGGAGCTTGTAGAGGACCGTCCCGACAAGATGCACCTCGGGAAGAGCAGATTGCATGTGCCGAAGCTGGTCCTGTACCTGCGTAACACGAAGAAGAAAAGACTGAATAGTATCTTTCGTCTCAAACTTCATCTGCTGGAGCTGGCCATAAAGTGTGACAGCCCGCATGGTGGAAGGTGCCTCGTACATCTGCTGCAACTTCTGCCATACTTCAGGAGATGTCCTAGAGGAGGTAACCGCCGGTAAGACCGCTTTAGAAATACACCGAAGCAACGCCGAGTAAGCACGGGCATCGTCCGAGTCCCATGTGAGTACCGCTTCCTCATGGTTGTCCTCATCAAAGTCTTCAGGAAGAGGAAAAGGACGGAGAGGTCGAGCAATAGCTCCACAGACGATGTACCATAGCCGCTTTTGCACAAACCAAGCTTTCATGACAGCACTCCATGTGAGATAATCAGGTCCATGTAACTTATCATCAGTGGAAGTGCACGGAGGAGCCATATGGAGAGGATAAGAAGAGAAGTAGAGAAGAGATGTAATTTAGAGAGGAAACACAGCCAAAACACAAGCACAGACTACAGAAAAAGAGAGTTCACATGCAATATAACCCAAAAGCTGATCAATAGAAGACAAAATCTGCTGCAGAAAATTAAAAAATCAGTCAAAAACTGCCAAAAACAGCAAAAACGGCCTGAAGTAACAGTCACCCAGCCAAGAGAGACGCTGAATCAGCAAAACGCAGACTGTAAACTGCAGAAAAACAGGTAGAAAACTGTCGCCAGCAGTTGCAGATGAAAAACGCAGGCAGCAAAGGGTGCGTAGGCAGCAGAGGGTGCGGAGGCAGCAGGCGATGGCAAAACTGCAAAAAACGCAGGCTGAAAACAGCCCCAAAACAGGTCGCCTGGCTGCGACAGCAGTCGTCTGATCAGCAGGGGTACAAAACAGTCCTGAAATCAGCAAGAAAACACAGCAGAAACACAAATCCTGAAAACTGATACCATGTCAGAAGTGGAGCAGCGGTGGAAGCATAAACATGTGCTGAAATAAACTGCTGAAACACAAGACAAAAAGAGAAAAGAAAGAACACGATATAGATGAGAATTCAGATGTATGCACGGGAAATGGAATCCATATATCTGAACACGAGACAGTCGCATACAACAGTGAGTCACTGGCTGCGTGGGCACTGGCACTGGCTCCTCTCTCCACAGAGTCTGCAGATGGTGAAGATGAAGTGACTGACTGAGGAGGAGCCACTGAGTATAAATAGGCTAAAAAAGTGGGGAGCAACAATGCTGGTCGGACAGCATTAATGCTGGCCGACTGGTGCATAAAATGTCCCACTGGCATAAAATGCCACACCAGAAAAATACCTAAAATACCTAATAAAAATGTCCAGCCCAGATCAAGCTCAGACTCACACATGAGCTGACAAATACTCTGCTAACAGTAGCGTCTAGAGTCACATTGGATAGGGCCATTGTAGTTTGTCGAGCACGACAACCTTGACCACCACGGCCATGTTTGAGGAAGATTGGCACTCAAGCACATCAGCACAACGGTCGTGGACCACATCATAGTAGGCACCATGTGTTGATCTTGAGATTGAGAGAGAAAGTTGAGTCTCTAGATACCTTATGCATATAGTTTCAGATGTACTTTACAGTTCTCTACAATTCTGAAGATACAAGTTTTAGGCTAGGATAGTAATTTTACTTGTAGTAATAAGATAACATCAGACATGGATGTACTTTAGTTTTGTCTCATAGGTCACATTGGCCTTTTATGGACATTAATCTGTGTGTGTGTGTGTGTGTGTGCGTGTGTGCGCGCGTGTGCGTGTGCGTGCACTTCTTTGCCTCAATGGCATGGCCACCATGCTTGTTCTCCCCAACTTACTTGCTGCCCACAAGTTGGATGGTCCCGTTACTCCCTTTGGAATCTATAAAGCACACACGGTGTGCTTCTTAGACTTTGGTGAAGTTTGGTAGCCTCTTTGGGGTTCATACTCTCTCTCTTACAGTATTGCAATGGAGCAAGTTTGCGGACTTTGTTGGTTGTTGATTCGAAGTGTTCTCCAAAATGTTACTTAACATGATGATTTATCATTTGCAAAAAGAACTGCATCCACTATAGGTTCCCTCCTTGCATGTGGATTGCAAAATGGCACCATGCAACATCGATAGCTTCACATATCTCTAATCCCAATGCATGAACTACATTAATCACCATTTCTTGGAAAAGCATGTACGTGACTACAAGCACTTTTTTTTTTGGTAGATACACTAAATCATCCTTTGAGAGGTTATACAAGCTTGTCTAAATGGAGTTAGATGGTTGCATTGAGCAACCTATCCACAGGTCACATTTGACAAGATCCATGAAAACTGTCTTTAACATTTAGCCAACAATGCAATCTAGCATATTTGGAAAAGCAATACAAGTGGAAGTACAGCCCCTTTTGTCACAGGTTGTGATTTCCATTGAGGGCCTTCATCAAGGCAAAATGCTGTCCACAATGCATTTAGAGCAAAAATCATGTTTCTTCATGACACCTTTCCTATACAACGATGGCTTTTTTAAATTAAAAAACATGCACACATTGTGGCAAATGACCAAACTTTCTAGAAATTGAAACAAAATATCTCATTTCAAGGATTCCCCATTGGATGCGTGGTTTGTATGTGGTTACAGAATTACTGGCACATGCTTGGGTGCATGTGTATGCATTGTGATTGGTATGTGCTACTAGAAGAGACCACTTTGTAAAAGTAATTGACAATTGTAGGTCAGACCTAGTCTTTCATAGACCATATTTGTGTGGAGCAAATTTTTAACTGACCTACAAGAGCCTACTTCATTGATGGTGGTATGCTAGAATCATCCACACAGAGGGTGTTTAAAGCTCTAATCCTATGGGGGCCAATAGCCAATTTTTCATACGGAAGTATACACAATGTGAAAAGCAATGAACTAAATGAAGTAATTGCAGAGTATCTATATGAGAAACACAGTTTCAAGTTCTACTCAACTGTCTGATGCAAGGAGTGGCCAAGACATGGTCAAATGTAAAATGAAATTGAAGCATGAAAGGGTAAAAGTGAAACTTTGATTTTCAGAAGCCTGATGCTGAGTATGGAAAATTCAAGCAGATCGTCTTGATGGTCACTCTTCAAAACAAAAGAATTAACCAGTCTTTTTGTGTCTGTGACAGGGTTGGTGGTTGACATGTTGCTGAATGTTCCTGCCTGGCCAGGTAGAAGCTTGCTTTACAATGGGAAAGAGAGAGATTACTTTGGTCTTGTTACATCAAATGAAACCATAGAGTTTGAATGCAAAAGTGCATTTGATCACCAATTATGGACAGATGGGATCTCTCACTTACTAATGATGACCAAGCAACAGGGAAAGAAGTGAAAGTCAATTTCAAATCCCAAGATACATCCAACCTCTTCCACCACAAAAGCTACCCAAACCTTATGTGTATAATTTCACAGAAAATGGTACCAAAACCAGAAATAGCACCCAAAAGCAGGCACACATTGTACAGATAATGCAATTCTAACATCGAAGACTCGAGTGTTGTCACAAAAATATTTATCGCAGGGGGATTACATGTTGTATAGTGGAAAATTTTAAGCACACAAACCTTGAGACCGGTTCCATTACAGCTGTGCTGGGAAATAAATCTGGACCAACTCCCCAGGCAAAAAAATAGAAAAACAAGTCTTTAAAAAAATCTGCAAGTCACAAAGTCCAGGCTTCAAACGCTTTGTATTTCTGTCACGTTTGATCGATGCATGCGCAACTTTTTTTCGGTTTTGACCTTCTGAAGTCGCTTAGATCGGCTTTTGACACCATGATGATGCCATCGACTTTCTTACATGTTCCATCATTGCTCTTAGGCGCTTTTTCTGTCACTGTAGTCTTGTCTCTCTTTATAATATGGTTGAATTGCCTTCTCGTGGTTTTTATTAGTTCTGCTCTACTGTATCAGTCCATGCTTAAGACAAGCAAGCTCGATTCAACTTGGAATATTTACAGGTTTTTTCCCTTAAAGTATCGGTTAATTTTGCGATCTTCTACAAATCCCTGACATGTGTATTGAATCAATAAATTCGAAAGACAGAAAGCTCTTAAGGCCATACCCTCGAACGATCATATCGTCCATCTGCATCTGTCGGTTCATCTATGCTAGTTGCCAATCCAGCGGCATCCTGTTCTCAAGCTAGAAGCGCAACACATTCATCCTCAGGCTAGATGCAAGCGAATTGCAGAAATGTCCTCTCAAAGAAAGAGAGACAGTTATAATGCGATAATCACATCGATAGGCGTAGTCTCTGGAAGTCTCCCGAGCCGGTATTGCAGCCAGTCCTGGCAATGCGATAATCACATCGATAGGCATAGTCTCTGGAAGTCCCCCGAGCCTGTATTGCAGCCAGGTCCAGGGCTTTAGCGTCAAACCTTGAATAGCATTCCTTTCTCCAAGATCGTGAAGGCAAACTTTGGACAATAAACCTCGCAATGGCGGGAAGGAATTGTGATACACACATACAAACGCACACGCACTAGAGTTCTACGACCCCCATTGCTGGGTCGACTGCAAACATACATGTATGCTCTAGCATGGCATTACACTGGCATTAAAAGCCCAAAAAGAGAACTTGGAGAGTGCTATGGGGATCTTAAGTATCTATGAGCAGGCAGCAGGCTTTACTATCAACTTAAGCAAATCCGAACTATTTAGTTTATCAGAAGTGGACATATGTAACCTCTAATGGAAAGGAATTCAACATTAATAGGAAATTAATAGAGAGAAGATAAGTCTAGTTACAATTTATGTGAATTTTTAAGTTTGATAATATAATTTAACTAAAAATGTCTAAAAATACAATAATAAACCCACGTAGTATTGTTGGGTGTATTTTCAGCATTAGACTAGTGGGGAGGGGCAATCCTTTTAGATACCTAAGAATACCTCTAGGGGTGGATACCTAGGAATCAAGCAGATCCTCTTGGGTTCTTAACAAAGTAAGGGAGAAAGTTAGCAGCTAGGTATCAACCAACTGGCCATTTCAGATTAGGCTAAAAATATTGCACCACTTCATCTGGCCAATGTTGTGATTTTGTTTGCCATTAGATTGGGAGAACCAACTGGCAACAAGCATTGAAGAGCTCAATTGGGGTGCTATTTCCAAGTCTGTCCAACTCACAGAGACTGGATGATCTAGTAGAGTGGTTGTCTACAGGTTACTTCCACCAAGGAAGCCATTTTCTCCTACCTTAGTATGGGGGGAAGGACCTTTCCAAGTCCCTCAACACAAGGGTCATCAAGGCTCAGATTCACAAGGTCGAAAGTAGATCGAGCAATAGGCTAGCCGAGGTTTGGGGCATACAATTGACGATGGATAAGGTCAGAGAATGCTTTGGTAACATTTTGAAGGTTCCCATTGAAAGATAGAATCTTCCTCAGGAAAGTGATGTCAGGTGATTTGTTCTATTGATCCAAGTCAAAGAAATGGGTAATATCCAATGGTCTACGTACTTGTGGAATGGAGGAAACCATACAACTTGTATTCTGGAATGGATGTTTAGCTAAAGGAGTGTGGTCACCAGTAATTTAGTCACTTTTCCGGGGTCAAAGAGGAGGAGAAAAGCTTGCCAACTTGGGTGTTCGGGTCTTTGACCTCACCAATAAGCACCGATATCTTGTTGCTTAGTGAATCAAGCTTGTGGTTTTATACTTGATCTGGCATGCCAAAAACCGGGCGATCTTTCAAGGCATAAGTACCATGCCATGCTGAATAGAGATAACCTCCAAGGCTAGCTGTCTATGGAAACTTGTTAGCAAGTTTAAGATCGCCATGATTTTGTCCTTTGAGAGGTCATAAGTCCCATGTAACTGAAGGCTTTCTTTATTATTAATAGCGGTACGTTGTTGAAATCCTTTGTCAACCTGATACTCGCCCTATCCAAAAACTGCAAGCTGATGACCATACTTGTCTCCCGCTTCCTCCCAAGTGTTCCTCTCTTACGAAGCTATACTACTGGTAAGTACGACTTACACCTGTAACTACACCACCACCTATTGTAAATAGTTTTAGAAAATCTTATAGCAGTTGCCCTCCTTCAAAGGATGTATTGGCGAATACCTTATTACTCTCGTTTAGCTCTTCAAGCGATATCTAGCCTATCGTTTTGATAAAGAAAATTGGAAGAGAGAAGGGTGCTCTCCAACGATCTTGCCATAGCAAAGAGAGAGCAGGAGAGAGCGTGAGAGAGACGTATTCTTGTAAGCAAGCGTAGGCAGAGAGAGAATTGGTTTGAAGAATTGAAAGACATACAATTGAAGAATCTCCCTCTTTACTCTACAAGGAGAGCTCCAACTTATGCATAAAGAGAGAGAAAGGGGCCCATTCTAAAGGATTTGATCTTTCGATGAGAACATCATCATGTTGGTCTCACACATGTCAATAGGGCCATAAGTGATCGTCCCGTTTACATGAACTTGTTAACCTCAAGGAAGTGATTAAGGTAGAAATAGATCGGGCCTCCTCCTCCTCGCTATTCGACTCCTGAGCTTGATGGTTATGCCAATCCCACCTAGATGATAACGAATGGATGGGGTGGCAGCATCAACATCGTTGCAGAAAACTCTTCTTGAGAGAGAGGCGATGAACCATAGGGTAAAAGGGGCCAATAGATTGTCATCTAACAATCCTCCATTATAAAGTTTTTTTCCAAGTGAGTTGCATAAATGTTTTTTAATGGTCAAACTATTTATATTATATAGAGCTCAAAGAAAAAATATTAGGACATTTTGATATTTTTATCAAGTAGCCTTAGTTACAAATGAAAGGTTCATAAAAGAGGGACAGTGAGGGGCCAATAGAGTGACACTCGAGGATGGATTGCTTTAGGGTTTTACAAAATCTAAGATATAAAAAAATTTACATGGCTCAATTGTTTGACTTAAGCTCATTTTGTAATTTTAAAAAATTCATATTATATTGTTAAGTGGCTAAAAAAGCCACATTTTTCTTGTAACGTTGCCACTCAATTGGGATGGGGTGTGTTTTCCTTTTGGAGGGCGCTACTTTATTGGCCCCTTTACCCTACATGATACGCCTTCTTTTGCCAGCAGTGAGGACTGGTCCCTTTGCTAATAGGTTTGTAAATGGCCACACACACACACACACACACACACACACACACACACACAGTTTCGTAGAGAGTTTCTCATTTTCAAAAGCAAATTGAGGACACATAAGGAGTTTTTGAAAACACTCCACTCTATAGAAAATATTAAAAGATACTTTTTTCACTATGGTGGAGGTGGACCTTGAAGCCTTCTCCTAAAAATGGGAAAGGAAATATCTTGTGGGGGGATTTCTCAATAGCAAGGGGAGGTTTTTCCAGAAAACTAGAAACTTCCCCATGTAACCTTGGGGGCTTTTTGGTTTTTTGAAAAAACTTTTTGAAAACCCCTCTTAAGAACAACTCCACAGGAAGGGATGGTCAAACTGTGGGGTTGCAAGCACCATAAATGGCAGCATGTTGCATAGGAGAGGGAGAAGAGTGAGTGAGACATCTCTTGGTAGACTCTTTTTGAGCACTACAAATTGCATCATATTTATATCCCTTGCAGTTTTCTTAAAAGTGAAGGTGTTTTTTAAAAAGGTTTTTTTAAAAGGGTGTCATGTAGGTTCGGGTGCAATTTGAAGGTTCATAGTTCTACCTTCTCATTCATAATCTCGCATTGCGTGGTTTGCGAACTTGCAAAGCTCATGAGGCTTTGTCTCATTCACTTTTGCATTTTTGTGAGCAAAGGAAAGCGGCCGCTTCCCTTTGCTCACAAAAGAAGAAATCACGTGCTTTGCATGCAAAATACGGGGCACTTTGCACCTAATGTGTGAAATGTCAAGAATTCTTTTCTTTGATGGAAAAATATGAAGGGATGGGCCTCAGATTGTGCTTCACATACATACTTAGACCTATGTGTGCAAAGCAATTGTGTGTGTGTGTGTGTGTGTGTGTGATATGTACAGAACAAACCATCTTTGTCCATGAATAAACTTTATTATTATATAGTGGATATGAATAAACTTTGCCCAATACAACTAACGGAGAGGAGAGCTAATGACATATGTCTAAGTGGACACACACATATGCAAACAAACACACAAACACACACATCATATTTATATACGATAAAAAATAACTAATCGTTTGACTAAGATGCCCATCACATTCTATGGCCATCCTTGTGAGAATTTATTGGGCATGGATATGAAGAATACTTATATAAGATGCTCATGTTGTGCTATTGCTATCCTTGTGAAACATCTTAGATACTTGATTGGTATATGTTTCCTAATTTTAAACTTTCCTTCCTCTACTGTGATGTTGTTTTCTTGGCTTCTTCCTCCCCCACATATAGGTGTTACATATGTTAGGACTTTTTCTCATGTGTGTGTGTGTGTGTTTCTCTCTCTCTCTCTCTCTCTCTCTCTCTCTCTCTCTCTCTCTCTCTCTCTCTCTCTCTCTCTCTATTTTCTTTGTCTTTTTCTCTCATTTTTTTCTATGCATGTGTGCCTGCGTGTGTCCCTTTCCCCTTTCTTTTTCTCTCTCTCTCTCTCTCTCTCTCTCAATAGTGTAAAATTTTTCTTTATCACGGAAGCTTAAGGAGCTTCAATTCCATTCTCAATGAACATCCAAGAGGAGCATTGAGGAGACTCTGACATAGCCACAACCTACAACTACATGAGGGACACTAACTGATTAAGTGCTCCAACTTTGTAGATCCAAATATTCTAGACCCCCACACATGGTTCCAACATACACATATGAGGATACATGAGATCATTGCACATGCTACAACCAAACCCCATGTACTTCCATGATATTACCACTCTTGATCCATATACATTAGGTTTTACTACTCATGAGATAATTCTATCATCACACAAATGATTGTAACTCATGGTCTCATATGGCACTTTGTCCTTTTGCATATGTTAATCAAAATTTTTATTTCATCTCTCTTTCTCTCCCCCCTTTATTTTTCACTCTCCTCTCTCTCTCTCTCTCTCTCTCTCTCTCTCTCTAAGCACAATCAAACATCCATTTATCATAAGTTGAAGGCCAAGTTGTTGTAAACCATGCTTCGTAGTAGATGAGCTCACCCTCTTTTACTTAGCAAGGTTGTGAAGACGTATGCATATATGGTGACCAAGCACATGTTGCAAGCTAGAAGGAGGCCAAGAAAGGCATGTACTCTAATTTCTTGGACCACATTAAGCATAAGCTATGCCAAACATGGCCTCACTATCTTACTTTCTAAGATTGTATTTCTCCATTTCTTGCCCTCCAACAGAGCTTAAAACTTATGCCTATATTCCCTCCCTTTGTAAGTGTGCACCATTTCATTTGCATGACAAACCCTCTTTCTCAAAAAATTGAACTACACCATAGTTTGCATCTTCTAGTACCCAATAGAGAAACTCACCTACTATAATCTCAAAGCATCACAATACTTGGTGTTTATGAATGGGAGACTAATCTTGTTTACCCAAGAGTGGAACCAATGAAAAGACTTTCTCCAAAACATGACCATATTAGTGTAGCAACATATATTGGAGGTCATAGTCACCAAAGAAGTGGATACACTATTTATTTATATGTTTTGCCTATATTATTCACTACTATAATTGATTTCAAGCCTTATATGCAAAGCACATTGGCATGTGTGACGATTGCTAGAAAGATAATGGGCACCTTATCCATTCTTGGAACATTTTGTAACTAAATGTGATCATATGTAAATTCCTCAATGTGGTAGCATAAATGGACAAGTTTCCAATGTGGTAGCATAAGCATATATGGTTAAGTGTGATCATACATAAGGTCTCCAATGTGGAAGCATGGATAGAATTTGAGGAGATAGTTTGGGAGATTCTGAGGTATTTTACTGATTGCAAGAGGATGAGTGTCAAAGCAATAATGTATGTTTGCTTACATATGTTCTTATTTTTAATTTTATATTTCTTTACTTTCCCTCACACAAATATATACTTGTTTTTAACAAATTCCCCTCTACAATTGCAACCTAAGTATTTCAAAATCCAATGGCCTTGGGCTCAATGTTTAGAATATATATATCGAGCATCAAAATGTGTGTGTGTGTGCACGTGGGCATGCATGCACATATGTTGATATACACATGCATTCACATGCCCATTAACATGTTTCAATTTAATGAATAGTTTTTGCCAAAATATCATGGTGTACCATTACCAAAGTAAAATTGTGGATTTCTAACTCTTGTAACTAAACACATCCCATAATAGTGGAACAATGGCTCACTTGAGTTAACATTATCCAACAGTAAGTATTATGTTATAGATTGAGGTTATTTTAAAAGCACAAACTTGTCAATGTGCAATGAAAATGCAACACTACACTCATTCATTTTTCAATAACGAATTCTAACCAATACACTTGATTATGAGAAAAATATTATAATTAATCCTCTTTAACTAAATACACATGATAAACATTTCAATGCTTTCAAGTTTAAGTGAAGTAGGTAGCAATAACGATATACATGGATTTCAACATTGCAAGGACACTTCATGCAAAGAGGACACATGCATGCATTATCACATGATTAGTACTCTAGTTAAAGAAAAATACAAAGACATCAAGTAGCTCTATTCATAGTCAATGCCTTGCCACTCATGGCATGCATGGTAACCTTGCCCTCATGCTGGGCCACAAGATATGGAAAGCTCTAGTGCTCTTTCGAGGTTCCATGTGCACATTGCCCTATGCCATCCATCATTAGAGAAATGAGTAGCCTTTGCCAACATCATGACTAGGATACACATAGAGAAGTGAAACAAGCAACCTTTGCTCTTGCTGATGCACCATTGTTGATCACATTCAAAGGTAGGAAGTAGGGAGAAGGGATGTTGTGCGTACACAAAGAAGTAATGCTTGGTCCTATACATAGGATTGGTTCATCTGTCAATCTTGTTGAAGCCATACTAGCTAAAAGTAAAGACTCACATAGCCATAGGCTTTGGCATAAGAACTCTAACAAGGGTAGCTTCACACCAGGTGGCCAAGCACCCAATGTGTGTGTGTGTGTGTGTGTGATGCTACAATTTCAAGTGTCTTTGGACATAATGATGAAGAGTAGCATTGCTAGATGGGATGATGAAGACTAGTGAAGGTATGGTTGCATTTCCTCAATTGCAAAAAGCACAATCATGGATGTGAAGTAGTGATTGCAATAGCCATGGCATACATCATAGACAAAACCGAAGACCAAATTATATAAAAGACACAAGACACATAGTAAAATAAGCATCAAGCAATACATCTAGCTATGGAGAAAAACATATGTTTGAAAAGTTACTTGTATGGGCATGATTACAAATGGAAGGAATATAAGTGCTTGAAGCAAGGTTGAGATGGCTGTGAGAGAAACAGAAAAGAGAAGCTCCAAGCTATCAAAGGTTTTGCTAGAGTTTGCATATGAGTAGAGAGTATCCATTGAAGGCTTCGGTCATGCGTCTAGAATCTCTTTTTTAAATTAAATATTTCTAATTTTGTTCTGCATTGAATTTGCAAGTTTCAATCGAGAGAGAGAAACATTTAAGAGAGAGCGCACCTTTAAAAGCCTTTTTTAAGTAACAAATTGAAAATTTGTCATGTAGACTCTTTTTACTAAGAATTTTCTTTCATGATTTAAAAAATCATAAATTTTGGAGGTCAGGAGTCAGTTTGCGAACTACCATGTAGGATAGGAAGTAGGTGAGGTATTTGTTTCAATTCTAAAGTAGTATGGAAGTATAGATAAAGTAGTATAGATGCATGTATGCATGTGTGTTGTGTGTGTGTGTGTGTGTGTGTGTGTGTGTGTGTGTGTGTGTGTGTGTGTGTGTGTGTGTGTGTGTGTGTGTGTGTGTGTGTGTGTGTGTGTGTGTGTGTGTGTGTGTGTGTGTGTGTGTGTGTGTGTGTGTGTGTGCATATGTATATATATATATATATGGAGGTTCATTGGAGCCAAAGTGAAGACTTTTGACCATCTGAGCACATAAACCCACTAGATTGTTAGACCTTGTAGAGCTTATGCGGTAGAAAAATCAAATATTTGGGGTCGATTCGTTGATAGCCCACTCAAAGCCTCTCTGTGCACACTAGTTTGGATGTAGTAGGCTCCTTTTTTGTAGAAGGGATCTTGTGTGAAAAGAAGGGATCATTTGCTTCGGTTGATGCACATACATTTTTAAAATTCAACATAATCATATGAACTAGTAAAACACATGCAATAAAATTTAGGTTAGTATACCTATATTTTTAAAATTCAACATAATCCTACAAACTAGTAAGATATGCGTAATCAAGTTTGGTTAGTGTTAGCCAAGTTTAGTTGGTGGCATTCTTTATGTATAGGCTCGAGTGCTTATTCTCAAATATTTCACTAGATTTCACTTTATGTTAGAGTGCTTCAAAATAGTTGGACCACATAAAATTCATGTACTTTAAGGCATGCATAATGTAAAAAATACTTACAATCAAATGAAGCAATAGCTTTTGAGCATATGCATCTTTCTCATAACCAATGTTGTCCTCTTGGTGAATAATGCTTTATAAAAGATGAAACAAACAAACAAAGAAGTTGCTCTAATTCTTCAAGACAATATCTTTAATATTTTATTATTTTTACACAACAATAACATGATAACTTTGCAAAACTATAGTAGTATATATGAGCACACAACCATACTCTCAAAATAGCATGGTGAAGAGTTGGCAAAAATCTTTGCTTTTTCATTTTTATGGAGAAAAGTGTGATTTCCTTGTATGCATTTGAAAATAATATGTGATTTTGTATTAAAAATATAGTTTTAAAAATAGTTTATAAGGCTCTAATAAAGATAATTGTTTTGAAGATTGGGTTTGTCCTTTGGTACTGGCTAGCCTGTGTATATGGCAACTAACCTTTAGCAAAGATCAATATTTTGAAGATTGGGTTTGCCCTTTGGTAGTGTCTACCTGTGTATATGACAACCAACCAACCTATCACACTACAAAGATACAGGGGTATAGCGATGGCCATTTGCGACGAGAAATAGCGGCGTTGCTATGGTACCCAGATGAAAAAAACGCAGCCCGAAACCCGAGCGCATCATTTTGCGCACATTCACGAAAGAGAGAGCGAAAGGAAGAGCGAACATCTTGCATTTGGGAGGGAGAGAAAGAGGGAGAAAGAAAGCTTCTCGCCGCCACCGTCACCGCCATTCGCGAAGAAGAGAAGGAGGTGTACGGAGGGCGAAGAGAAGCCGCCATCGCGAAGAGGAGCCGCCAAACCCTTCTTCGAGCCTTTACGCTGAATGCATTGTCCATTCTTGCTTTGCTTTTGTGTTTTCTCTCTCTCTTTTACTTGTTTTTGGTATAGTTCGTGTGTATTGAGAGAGGGAGAGAAAATGAGAGAGAAATAGAGGGAGAGGGAGAGGGAGGGAGAGGAAATGAGAGAGGGAGAGGGAGAGGGAGAGGGAGAGGAAGAGAGGGAAATATTAAACATAATAGGGAAAGAGAGAGAGAGGGGAAGGGAGAGGAAATGAGAGAGGGAGAGGGAGAAGGAGAGGGAGACATTAAACATATTAGGGAAATGAGAGAGGGAGAGGGAGAGGGAGGGAAATATTAAACATAATAGGGAAAGAGAGAAAGAGAGGGAGAGGAAGAGGGAGGGAGAGAGAAAGAGAGGGGGAGGGAGAGGGAGAGGGAGAGGGAGAGGGAGAGGGAGGGAGAGGAAGAGGGAGAGGGAGGGAGAGGAAAGAGAGGGAAACATTCAACATAATAGGGAAAGAGAGAAAGGGAAGGAGAGGAAATGAGAGAGGGAGAGGAAGGAAAAAACATTAAACATACTAGGGAAAGAGAGAAAGAGAGGGAGAGGGAGAGGGAGGGAGAGAAAATGAGAGAGGGAGAGGAAGAGAGAAAAAGAAATGAGAGAGGGAGAGGAGAGAGAAAAAACATTTAACATAATAGGGAAAGAGAGAAAGAGAGGGAGAGGAAATGAGAGAGGAAGAGGAAGAGAGAAAAGGAAATGAGAGAGGGAGAGGAGAGAGAAAAAACATTAAACATAATAGGGAAAGATAGAAAGAGAGGGTGAGGGTGAGGGAGCGAGAGGAAATGAGAGAGGGAGAGAAAGAGAGAAAAGGAAATGAGAGAGGGAGAGGAGAGAGAAAAAGAGAGAAAAAACATTAAACCTAATAGGGAAAGAGAGAAAGAGAGGGAGGGAGAGGAAGAGAGAAAAGGAAATGAGAGAGAGAGATGAGAGAGAAAAAACATTAAACATAATAGGGAAAGAGAGAAAGAGAGGGAGAGGGTGAGGGAGGGAGAGGAAATGAGAGAGGGAAAGAAAGAGAGAAAAGGAAATGAGAGATGGAGAGGAGAGAGAAAAAACATTAAACATGATAGGGAAAGAGAGAAAGAGAGGGAGAGGGTGAGGGAGGGAGAGGAAACGAGAGAGGGAGAGAAAGGGTGAGGGAGGGAGAGGAGAGAGAAAAAATGAGAGAGGGAGAGGAGAGAGAAAAAAGAGAAAAAACATTAAATCTAATAGGGAAAGAGAGAAAGAGAGGGAAAGGGCAATGGAGGGAGAGGAAACGAGAGAGGGAGAGAAAAAGATAAAAGGAAATGAGAGAGGGGGAGGAGAGAGAAAAAATGAGAGAGAAAGAGGAGAGAGAAAAAACATTAAACCTAATAGGGAAAGAGAGAAAGAGAGGGAGAGGGTGAGGCACGGAGAGAAAATGAGAGAGGGAGAGGAAGAGAGAAAAGGAAATGAAAGAGGGAGAGGAGAGAGAAAAAACATTAAACATAATAGGGAAAGAGAGAAAGAGAGGGTGAGGGTGAGGGTGAGGGAGGGAGAGGAAATGAGAGAGGGAGAGAGAGAGGAAATGAGAGAGGGAGAGGAGAGAGAAAAGAGAGAAAAAACATTAAACGTGATAGGGAAAGAGAGAAAGAGAGGAAGAGGGTGAGGGAGGGAGAGGAAATGAGAGAGGGAGAGGAAGAGAGAAAAGGAAATTAATTGTTGTTGTTTGTAGTAGTAGTAGTAGTTTTTTTCCTTTTCTTTTTTATTGTTGTTTAGTTTTCTTGTTTTTAGTAGTAGTAGTAGTAGTAATAGTAGTAGTTTTTTCTTCTTTTCTTGTTTATTATTGTAGTAGTAGTAGTTGTTTTTTTTTTCCCTTCTTTTCTTGTTTATTATAGTGGTCGTAGTCGTAGTCGTAGTCGTAGTCGTAGTCGTAGTTGTGGTAGTGGTAGTGGTAGTGGTAGTGGTAGTGGTAGTGGTAGTGGTAGTGGTAGTGGTAGTGGTCGTGATAGTGGTAGTCGTGGTCGTGGTTGTGGTTGTGGTTGTGGTCGTGGCCGTGGTAGTAGTTGTGGTCGTCGTAGTCATAGTCATCGTCGTGATCATGATCGTGGTCGTGGTCATGGTCCTGGTCATAGTCGTAGTCGTGGTCGTGGTCTTGGTCGTAGTCGTAGTCGTGATCGTTAAAGAAAATGAGAGAGGGGGAGGAAGAGAAAAAAGAAGAAGGAACGAGAGAGAGGGAATAAACATACAGTATAATAAAGAAATAGAAAAAGAGAGAGAGATGGAAGGAGAGGAGATAATGAATGGATAAAAAACAAAGAGAGTGGTGGCGAGGTCTGGTGCAACACCACGAGACGGGAAACACTCCGACATATATATGTTAATCTGTGGGTGGGTGGGTGGAGACTTTACATACGTTAATTTTTGCTGAGTTACAAGAGAAGAAATTCCTTTTTAAACAATTTAAGAAAGAAAAAAAGAATGATAAAAAAACAAATTGTTTGTCATAACGTAGGCAAAATGGAAAACGATGAAGGTCTTGTTGTTCAAGATCGTGAGACGTATCTTAATCAGCATGTCCCATGTCCTTGCTCTCAATGCAAGCTAGCAATTAGACGAAAACGTCGATTGTCTATAGAACACATACAACGCTTCGGCGAGCTTCAATCTGAGATCATTGATCAGGCGACCTTGGATTTTCTGCAAACGGTAAGAAAAGTTAATATCAATCATGCATTGTACTTGCAAGCTAATTGAATACCATATACAAGAAGATTGGGTGTGGTTGGCAAGTTTTCTATCTAGGGAGGTGACGTCTCGTCCCAAGGAGGAGTGCACCCTTTGCGGCCAATTAGAAGAGTTCGTGGGCGTGCGATAGATGGAGTGCCTGAGCTAATCCACCACTTGGAAGATACTACCCAATCTATATCGTAAATACCAGAGGAGACAGGCAGCCTTTTAGACCTAGCTACAATCTTGGAGCCTGAGATGGAGGCAATGATCGATGCATTGATTTCCATGGATGTCGAGACTTCTGATCTGCTTAGAGAGGAAGCATCCATACCATTATATGATGGGTGCTGAGTACCTTGCTTGAAGACACTGCTTGCACTCTTAAGTGTGCAAGCAAAATACGGGTGGAGCGATATGAGTGTGACCGAGTTGTTCAGGTACCTTGTATGTATGCCTCGTTGATTTCATTTCAGCACTATCAGTAAAAACATTTGTGCTCTTTCAAGGTGTTTTATGATTTTTTTCAGGTTATTGAAATATCATATATTACCACCTGCAAATATCATGTCTGAGTCTCGTGATGATACATGACATGTTTTACGAAAGCTTGTCATGGACTACAACAGCATCCATGCATGTATCAACGATTGTATACTGTTTCGAGGAGAATACGAGACTATGGAGATATGTCCAAAGTGTGGTGCTCACATGTATCGACAGGACTTGCAAGGGCAAACCATCCCTCAAAAAGTTCTTAGACACTTTTCTCTTATCCCCTGCATAAACCACATGTTTCATACATCCGACATGGCGAGATTGACAATGTGGCATGCACAAAATAGGTCCATAGATGGAGTTCAAGGAATATCAGCGGATTCACGCGAATGGAGCCACATTGACTCTACCTTCCCAGGCTTTTCCCGAAATCCAAGGAATCTTCGGCTCAGTCTTGCAATGGATGGCATGAACCCATTTGGTCTGCGCTCAACTTCTTACAGTGTGTGGCCTATAGTCCTTGTCAACTACAATATCCCTCCATGACTTTCTACGAAGAAAGGGCATCTCATCCTTAGCTTACTCGTCCCCGGCTGCTACAAAGTCAAAAATATGGACGTGTATCTTCGTCCACTAGTCAATGAGCTTAAGATTTTGTGGGAGGAGGGGGTCACCGTGTAAGATATGAGCAAGCGCAATGGTCGACGGTCTGCTAATATTCGAGCCATTCTCATTTGGACGATCAATGACTTTCCGGGATTCCGAGAGTACTCTGGTAAATAGGCTTCCATTCTCGTTGGTAATATCTATATTTTATCTCGTTCAAGTTTGTATTCACTGGATAGATGTATTGGAACATGTCTGGTTACCTCAGGTTATCATGCATATCCATTGTGCGGGCCACAGTTAGACTCCCGAAGGTCACGAACCATGAAGATGATGGTATATCAAGGACACACCGCTTTCTTGCTAGAGGGTCATGAACTTAGGGAAGGTTTTCTTGGACTACCTCCAACATGTATGAATGTCGCAAGCTGGTACGAGTTGAAGATGGTCCACGTGGAGTTGCATCCAAATGGAATGCGACGGTTCTCAGTTTTCTACGAGTTGCCATGTTGTACCCACTTACAGATCAACTAATTGTTGGATCCCATGCATATTTTCAAGAAAGTGGGCAGCATGCTATGGGACCACATCACAGGAAAGAGAGACACTATAGGGGCACGAATGGATTTGAAGGAGGTAGACAAGATGGAGCCGCTTTGGCCGTAGTCAAGTGCTGATGGTCGCGTGCAGCTACCTCGCGCTCCTTGGGTTTTGTCTACTAAAGAAGAGCGCATTGTGAAGCAAATAGTCAAGTCTATCCATACTCCGACAAGTATGATGCGTTCTCTCAGGTCTGCATTTTCTAAAGACGACAAATTATCAGGGCTAAAATTCCATGACAGTGTAGCCATTGTTCATAATGCTTTCTCATTTGTGGCAGTTTGTACTACCGATCGTGATCATATGATGCCTACTCCAGAACCTGGCGAACATAACTTAGATTATCCAGTGAGCTTTGCTATCAGACAACTCACTGAGATGGAAATGAACTACTCGACAACACAGAGAGAGGGATTAGCCATGGTGTTCACTGTGAAGAAATTCCGGCATTATCTTTTGGCCACACCCTTTATCTTCTTCGTGGACCATCAAGCCTTGCTCTATCTCGTAAACAAACCTTGCGCTACAGGACACATAGCTCGATGGCTCCTTCTACTTCTAGAGTTCGATTTCTCCGTGGTAGTACGAAAGGGAAAACAGTATTACATGGCTGATCACATGTCACGCATCCCCACGGGAGAAGCCGCTGGACAAGGTATCGTTGATGAATTACCCGATGCCCATCTATTTAACCTATCTAGCGAGAGAGATTTATTTAAGGCTGATCTAATGCCATATTGGGCGGATGACATAGTCCAAGTGCTTGAGCACGGACTGCCTGAGCGACCAATAGAAAAAGCTCGACTTAGGCGATTAATCCTTGAGATCCAGCCCTATCAGGTGATTGCAGGCCAATTCTATAGGCTGGGGCAAGATGGATTGCTGCGTAGATGCGTATGCGAGCACGAGATGCACGATGTACTCTCGGAGGCACACAGCGGCATTGCGGGAGAACGCTTTAGCGAAGACACGACAGCACGAAAGGTGCTGCAGTCTCAACTATGGTGGCCCACGCTTTTTCGCGACGCAGCACGATTCGTCAAGCATTGTGACAAGTACAAACGGACAAAAGTACTGATTCGCAAGGATCAGATGGACTTGACCCCAGTTATTGCTCGACAACCATTCGAAAAATGGGGCATCGACTTCATAGGACCCATCAGTCCTGCGGCGCAGTACTCACAAGCCAAGTACATCATTGTGGCTACAGATTACCTCACGAAATGGGCAGAGGCAAGAGCCACACGTAAAAATGATGCTAGGACGATTGCCAAGTTCTTATGGGAGCAAGTGATCTCGCAATTCGGCTACCCCATCGAATTGGTTAGTGACCAAGCCATGCACTTCATCAACGAAGTGATAGCGCATCTCCTGTCCACCTTTCTCATTATCCATTGCAAATCATCGCCATACTACCCTCAGGCGAACGGTCAGACAGAATCCACGAATAAGATTCTCGTCAATGTGTTGACCAAAGTAGTCTCAGCCTCACGCAACGACTGGGACAACAAGCTTATGGCAGCTTTGTGGGCTTACCGCACAGCTTATAAGATGGCTGTCGGCCAAACCCCGTTCAGGCTGACCTATGGAACATAAGCAATCCTACCCTTAGAATTCTTTGTTCCAAGCCTGAGAATAGCCCTTCAAGAACGATGGGAAGGAAAGGAGGCATGGACGCAACGCTTGGTCGAGCTTGAATGCCTATCAGAGACCTGTATTCTAGCCACCCATGCACTTATATGTGAGAAGGCCCTTCGCAAGAGTTGGTTTGACAAGCATGTCAAGCAGCGTGACTTTGAACAGGGCGACTTAGTGCTCCTCTACTCCGTTAAGGGACATAAACAGAAAATGAAATTTCGAGGCCTTGGACCCTTCAAGGTTCGTGCGATCAGCCACACAGGCAATGTCGAACTCGAAACCTTAGATGGTGAGGGAATAGGCTTCTTCAATGGTAGTCGTGTCAAGAAGTACTACCCTCCCACCCATCCTTTGCACGAGCCCCCGATGTTAGAACCGCTTGTCAAAGTACGAGTGGCCACAATCATGGAGATTGATGATGAGGATGAGGAAGCCGTAGAGCCCGCATACCTCCATATAATGGTCACTGCAAAACAAACCTACGCTTTCAACGCTCTGATCGATGAGGGAGCAGACTGCAATATCCTAACTCACGATCATTGGACCAAACTTGGCAGCCCACCACTTTAGCCCACGAATGCTAAATTAAGCCCATATGGGGCCCATTCTTACGCACTCCTCGGCAAGTGCAAAGTAGCCGTTTCTATTGAGTCTGAGACTATCGCAATGGTTTTTTACGTGTTGCCAAATGCTAAAGACGCAGGCACGGAGTCATTGCTAGGACGCACTTTCAAAAAGCAGACTCACTGCAATGTTAATTATGAGTCGCAGCGCATCCACCTCGCAATAGGCAACGTTTGCATTGTCACAGCTTTTAGTAAGGGTTGCACGACTTCATCACCGTCTACAAAGCCACCAATAGAATTCTCCATGACCAAATCTACAGAGGGGGGTAGTGCGCGGCCGCCACCTTCCAGAATTCAGGAATCACAGCCCACAGTAGCAAAACATTAGGCTCAATAGCCTAGATTTCAATGGAAGCCCAAACAGCCGCAACTGCCACCTAGGAGTCGACACTCCTATCCTCGTAGGGCCAAAAACTCTAGCCCTAGGAGGCCAAGACACAGTAACAAAAAGCGATGCATGATCAAGCAAAGATGGGTCCCTAAAGCCCTCTTACGTGCACAAGGCTACTACAAGGGAAATACCTGGCTGTGGATCCCTAAGGCCCACATGCCCAAAGGCACCATTCATACACCGTCCTCAAGCTTGATCAAATCGCATTCCATAAACCCTCAAAATCGCAAGCCGCAGTGCTCTCCTAAACCACAACCATCTGCCTCATACATGCCTAGACCCAAGGGAGTCCCACAAGTCTACCCACCCAAACCGCAGGCTCCGTCACAAGAGTCATCACCCGCCGAAGTCAATCCGCCTTCCTAACTCCAACCTGAATGCAACAGCCCATCCGTCATGGATGCTCCCAATCCACTCAACATCCAAACGGCCCAACCACAAACTCACGAACCCTCCCAACGGCCCATCTTCGTTGTCAAAAGTTCTTGTTCTGTCAAACCTCAACCACCTGTCGGCCTTACGCCCTCCTATGAACGAAAATCCTTTCTAGCGCTATCCGCTGACCTCGCTGAGGACACCGGGGATGACGTGGTGGAATGCATTAAACGACTCGATGCCACCTTCGTATCGCTAGCCCTCAGCTCTACGACCGCTTGGACATAGGTCTATTAGAAGAACCCTTTGCAACGGAAGTGCACAATATGCCTTGCTCTTGGGAGACCTTTGAATTCGCATTTGCAAAAGCTTCTCGCTCTGCTGCTGAGTTGCTCAACAGTGAGATCTCCAAAGAGCAAGCCATTAAACAATGTCTCATCACATCTTAGCATTGGTACACTCTTAGGCTGCAATGGGAAGTTGAGGGGTGCCGCATAATGACCAACACTGTGAGCAGTGCCGTGCAATCAAAACAGCAAAGTACGATTCCACTTACATCGTGCCAACCTCATATCGAGTATTAACCACTCTTTATGGCCGACCCATGGAAGAGCACATCAAGGAGCACCCCTACCTTGACCGCCTCTTAACAGAGGAAGAACTCCACATTGCTAGTCGCGTCGATTCTGGCGATCTCCTAACTGAGTTCTGACATACATCACGCACGTGAGTATCCGTCCATTCAATTTAGACCATGAAGCTCAGCTAGAGTACAACCCCAACTTCTATGCTTGGCTATTGCGCAAATAGACCGATGCTCTGTATGCTGAATGCCCTTGTCCTCTCAACCTCCAATCCTGGGATGGATTCTTCTTGTTCCAAAGGGAAAGGGGGTAAGGTGGAATTTAAAAAGTGAACCAAGTATGAAATGTCAATAAAAGTTGAAATGCAAGGGTAAAATGTAATGGTAAAAGTCTGAAAATAAAAGTTAAGGCTATACTCAAAATATTTTAGATCAATAAAATCTACTACGCTTTTCTTCTTTCAGCAAGTTACTTGTCAAAAAGCAATAATAGTGGAAATGGCTGAACTTGCAGACATCTATCATGGCAAGCCAAGACAAGGCTGGCAAGCTTCCCTTCTCGGAGGAGGAGCAAGCGAAGTACGGGCTCACGGTGGAGACTAGAGCCTTTAGCCAGTTGAAGTTCTGTCACATCTTCAACCTTGAAGATGTGGCCATCGAAGAGCCGGCAGTGCGCCAGATTATAGACTAGTGCCGTCTGTAGAAATACTTAGAAGCAGTGGGCCAGAGGGTGGACTACACCCAGTGCGCCAACTTTTTGTGCACCTTTAACAGAAACAGAGGCACCATCACGGTGTGCGAGAATGAAGCCACCTGGCAAGTACAGATTGAACTGACCCCAGAATTGGTGGAGAGGACACTAGGACTGCCAAATAAAGTGGAAAGAAAGCCAAAGAGGGACGTCTACACCATGTTGGAAATGGACAAGGTGAAGGTCCATACCAACGATGGGATTAGCTTGGCAGACATCCCAAACCCAGATATCCAGCTGCAAGCAAAAATGGTGCACACTTTGTTCTTGAGCCACAGGTACAACACCATAATGAGCCGGATCAACGTGTCTCTGCTCGACAGCATTGCGGCACAATCACTGGACGAGGTAAACCTGAATGGGTTTGTGAGCAGAACCATAGAGGCTTTAGCTAAGGCTCTAACAATGGGAGGAAGAGCCACTGGAGGAGAATCCCCAACCATAGGGTTTGGAGGCGTCCTTACTGCCATAATCCGAGAAGCACTAGGGCAAGGACGGGAAGAAGAAGATAAGAAGGGAGACGAAGAAGGAAGTGACAAGTAACCGTCACAACCCCCACCTCACACAGAAGAACATCGCAGGTCTTCAGATGAAATAGAGACTGACAAAGACGAAGAGGGAGAGTCCCAGGGCAGCCCACAGAGGCACACAGAACAAAGAACGAAAGCCCTGCATGGAAAGAGGGAAGAAGAGTGCAAGAAAAAAGAAAAAGAAGATCTGGAGAGGGTTCGGAGGGAGTCGCTCAGGGATGAGGAGGAGAGAAAAAAGAAGGAGTAAGAGGAGGCAAGATTAGCTGAGATGGAATCAAGGAAGGCAGAGGAGGAGAGGAAAAAGACTGAAGAGGAGTTGAGAAGAAAGGAAGAGGAAGAAATAGCGTTGGCCACCCGTCGCTCCATTGAGGAGCAGCACAAAAGAGATGAGGAGGGCGCAAAGAGCCCACGCAGAACAGAAGCACCTGGTTCCAGTACTAGTGTGCCAAAAATCACACCCTCGCCCCCAGTAGAAGGAAAAGGCAAAGAACCAATGGCACCAATTCCCCCTCTCTTTGTACCTACCACACCAGCCACCCTCATCACAACAACGCCCACTACCACCGCCACCCAAGGCTCCACTCCCAAGGTCGATCTCAGCAATGTCTTGGAGTGGGTGCATTTTTTGGTTGACAAGCAGATGGGCCAAGGAGGAGGAGAGGTCACGCCCTCTGCACCCGGAACTAAGAGACCTATAGCTGTGCTGATGCAGAATCACAAAGGGAGCCAAAGAGACAAAAAATAGAAACTTCCACCACCTCCGTCCCCACAACAGGCATGCCAGCACAAGAATATGATGAATACATGAAGCAGCTGCTAGCTCAGTTGGAAAAGGTGAAGGAAGAGAAGAAAGCAGCGTCTGCTAAGTTGGAAGCTGAGAAAGAGGCTAGAGCTGCCTTCCAGTTGGAAACAATGAGGTAGCTAGCCGCAGCTCAGAGAGAACTACATGAGCTAAAAGGGCAGCTCCAGGAAAAGGAGGATGCGAAAGCCGGATATGAGACCAAGGCCAGTGAAGGTGCCGAGGTCATGGCATCTTTAAGACGATGAAATGATGAACTTGTAGGATTTTGCGAGAATATGCAGGCCTAGGGGGAGAAAATCCAGAAGGCTGCAAATGACCTGGAGGTGGTACGAGAAGAGAGGGCTCATATGTATGAGTAAGAGATAGAAAAGTTAAAACAGGAGCTGAGTGCAGAGCAAGAGAAACAGGTACAACTGAAGAAGGACATGCAAGACCAAGAGCAGCGACTGACAGTGTTGGCTCAAAGGCAAGGAGAGAGTCTGGAGGATATGAGAAAGAGGGCCAAGGAGTGGGCCGCTCACAATGAAAGGCAGGTGAAGACTCTCGCCCAACGCCTAGGACAGCTGGAGAAAGATAAACTGATGGCGAAAAACAGGGCAGGTGCCGTCTTCATGAGCTTCAATGCTCAACAACGTGCTTTCATGACCACCCTGCTGGATGTAACAGTGCCAGAAGACAACGAGACTGTGGAAACAGCTTGCAAGAAACTAGGCATGGCACACAGAGCACTAAAAGCAGGACTACAGCTGCCTGCTCAAATGACAAGAGCCAACCCAAGCCTGGAAGAACAACATAATTCACTACTAGAGGCAGGGCTATCTCCCCAGGAGATAGACTCATTAGGCTTCATAGCAGAGGCAGTGCAGCAAGAGCAACGGCGAGAGGGGGATGAGACCGACTTCAATTTTAAAATGGGGCCTCAAGAGGAGGAGTTGGTCCATCCACCCCCTAAACCACCGCCAGAAGACCAGCCGCCCCACTGACCCATCCGCAGAGAGAGAAGCTGCTCAAGAAGAAAGGCAGATGAAGCTTATTGAAGAGGTCAGGGCTAGACAGAGGGCTCGGCCAGTGATAGCGACCGTAGTGCCAATTTCGCCCTCCCTAGAAGAGCACCCTGCGCGCTTCCAAGCAGACATCACCGCCTAGGAGCAACAAGAGCTGAATAGACAACCCTATGACTTCGATTTCAGCTTCCCCACGAACTTAAGAAGAGTTTTACCCATTAAAGTGGTGGACGAAGTCATAGGTGTCGGTGGAAGGCTAAGAGATAGGTGGTTGCTGAAAAGAGAGCAGCATCCGACTGCATGGAGCAATGTAGACAACGAATACTGGCAGAATAAGGTATTCAGACCGCCAAGATCTATGCTAGGATTCGAAAGCCAGCCTCTGTGGAGGAGAAGGCTATGTTTGATGAATATGGACACTTGGATGACCTTTTGCAATGCACTCCCCTCCGAGCGTAATGATCCCACTCACATGTCGTACCCTCGGAGGATTGGAGTCGATTTTGACCCAAGTGCCCATGGACGGTATGATTTCCCAATCATCTACAACCCTAATTATACAAATTACGAGGATGCTCTTACCTTCACCCTAGCGATCTATGTAATGCCATTGTACACTTCCTAGACACATTCTCCTATTGCCCTGACCTAGCATTTATCACCACTTTTAATTACCTTCGCCTACTTAGAATTCTCCTTAGGATAGATCCCACTCCGTAAGAGTGCAACTTACCCCCTCTCTTCTTCGATCCTGACATAATTGATAGATGTGCCATAGTGCGTCTCATAATGCGAGCCACGCTCCTACCCTCGTTTTGCCTAGCCCTTTTAGAGGATATGAGAGAGAGCCGATTTTCGACTTGTAGTCATCCCTTCCTCTCCACCACCACACTCCAAACCTGCCTCGATCTACGTAGGTATCTGCAAAGCCGACCCTTCCTTAATAGATTCCGCAAACCCCAACCTCCTTCCCAACATGATCAAAGTGAGCAACAGTAGCCATATCCTCCTTTGTAACTTCTTCCCTTATTAACAACCAAAAAAAAAAGAGAAGAAAAGAAAAGAAAAGAAAAGAAAAGAAAAGCAAAGAATGTACAAAAAGAGAAAAGCTAAGAAAGAAAGGCAAAGCAGAAAGCATGACAACACATGCACTCACTTGTAGAAGCACTCAATCACCACATAAGCACTATCACTGCACCTAGGGGTTCTCAAGTTAGGCATGCCTCCCCCACTTCACCCTTAGGGCACCTCAAGGGCACGACATACCTAGGGAGCTAACACTCGCCTATGGTTAGACCTGTCACCCTAAGCCACTTGCACCACACCTCCCTTAACACAAATGGGGTCCTCAAGTGTGGGACATCACCCAGGCTTGGCTGCGGTTAGACCCACCTCCCCAGGCTTGGCTGCGGTTAGACCCACCTTCCCATTCCACTAACACGAGTACAGTACACTAACACGGTACGGTAGACACTCCCCTTAAGTAGAGCACAGTACCTTCTCCTGTCAGGCATCACAGAAAGCAATAAACCACCAACTTCGGAGGCCTCGTCAACCACTCGCTATCCATTTAACTTCTCCAACAACCATCCTTCCTCAGCTTCCACGAGCACCTGAATCTCCACGTGGCCCTCCCCTTTACATCATCATTTGCCCAACTGCCTACCGCTCTGCAACAACACAGAAGTGCCATGGGACTGGCACCCGTCTAGGAGGGGGTAATGTTAACCTCGAGTCAAGATGGTGGAAAATGAAGGAAAAAGTGGAAAAAGCATGGACGAAGAGAAAAGACACGCAGGCGACCTCTAAAGGCTAAGCCGAGACCAAAGGCGCAATTTTAAATGAAAGGCGCCTCAAAAAACTTGGAAAACTCTTGTAAAAGAGCGCCAGGCTCCCTCTTGTGCCAATTGTAAAATATTAGACGGGCTTAGGCTAGAGGCATAAGGATAGAAGAGGGAAATGGAAAAGGACCTTGCCACAATGGCCGGTCATGCAAAAAAGGGGATGGGTGCCCATGGGATTTTAGGGTTTGTATATAAAGTTTAAAAAGTGAATGGAAACTCATTCTTTGGTGTGTGGCTAACAAAAGCTCTCTTCTTCTTCTCTTCTTCTCTCCTTCTTGCTTGCGTGTGCTCTTGAGAGAGGGAGTGTGAGAGTGTGAGGGAGTGAGTGTGTGGGAGTGAGGGATCAAGTGGGTGAAGCTCTTCACCATCTCCTCTTCTCTTCTTCTCTTCTCTTCTCTTCTCTACTCTCGCGTGCGTGACTATGGAGGATGGAGCTTGGAGATGGAGGAGGATTGAGGATGCTTGAGCTAGCATCGAGAATCGTGGAGCTACCGAGGTGTACGAGGGAGGAGGCTACTCACATCGGAATCAAGGTAAGCTCACTACACTTTGTAGGATCGACAGCGCGTCGGCTAGGTGAGAGATAGCCATTAGAGCTCGCTTGAAACGCTTGAAGCAATAAGCGGTCCGTGGGTCTTGGCGGTTGAGTGAAAGCTCCCACACCATTGCTATTAGATTTTCCTTTTTGTTGTGATTTTCCTCTAGTATGCAAAGCATTAGAAGACTTACTGGATGCATTAATTTGTCTATTTATTTCTTCCATGAGTAGAGCACTCTCCACATCAATATTCAAAATCACAGCATTAGAATTGCTCATAGTAGTTGTGAAGGTATCCCAGCTCTCTTGCAAAGTGCAAAGCAAGAGCATAGCTTTGAACTCATCATCCATATTGAACTTCAAAGTGGCAAGCTAGCTGAAAATGGAGTTAAACTCACTAGGGTGAGTAGACATTGCAATACCCTCTTTCATACACAAATCCATGAGTTTCTTTAGCCAGTAGACTTTTCTTGCAGCACTCTTCTAGGCATACAATTCTTCCATTCGATTCCAAATGTCATAAGTAGAATCCAACCCTTCAATGTTAAACATCAAGGCATTAGAAATCAATAGCTCAATGGTCAAGCGTGCAAGCTCATTTAGCTCATCCTAGTCATCCTGCTCTACATCAGCTGGTTTTGATTCCTTCACTTTAATTGGCTTTGCTTGCTTCTTTTGCAACAAGATATTATAGCACTGCTTTTGCCAAACTGCAAAGTTGTGTGCTCCTTCAAGCTTCTTGATATGCATAAGATGATTGTCACTGCTGCTAGCCATGATTCACAGCCAAATAACTATATGATAATAAATGATAGCTAATGCCAAGCAATGGAAGCTCCAAAATCTACTCAATAGTATGTTAGGAATATCTCCAAGTATGTAGTAGCAAGAACATACATCGGTTCATTGACAAAATGCCTCAAAAGTATTCAATGAAAATAAACATACCAATTTCCTGACAAAAACAGAGTGCAGTCTTGAAATTCCTGACAATACAGGTGGTTGTCCTACAATTCAGGAGTGCAGTCCTGAAATTCTTGACAATACAGGTGGTTGTGTCTTGAAATTTAGGAGTGCAGTCTTGAAATTCCTAACAATACAGGTGGTTGTCCTGCAATTCAGGAAACTATTGTGAATGTACAACAGTAGACTTGTAGGTAAAGCCGTTCCAAAATGAGCTTTAATCACTGCTCAAACGCATTCCAGAATCAAGTCCAAGCATGTAACATCAACCATAAGCATGAATATATAGTTTAGAATGCTTGAGACCAAGTCTAGAAGAAGACATAATGCATATGCAGTCAAAATGTCATTCAGCCCTGTTATTCTAACAACCAAATATCTATCAAAGCCAAGAAAAATGATGACTCTAATCACCCCAAATAGTTGATGCCCTTTTTCCAACCACAAATATGTCTGCAAAATGAGCCAAATCCTTGCCAAGTTTAGCTCAAAATGGCCTCAAGACAATGCCACATGGTTCCTAAAGGATCTGGCATCAAGATACATTTAAATAGCTATCATATGAGCATCAATCTCAAGAGAGTGGGTGCTGTCCTGTTTATTATAAATCTAAATACTTTGCATTTCAGACCTAAAGCTGAATGTATATTAGCACCAAGTGTAATACTACACTTCAATGCTCAATGTTAAGCATTAGATACAAAGTCTAGAGTACAACCATGATGGAAAATGAAGAGAAGCAGTTGTTGTAGGTCCTGAGCATGCTGAAAAATAGATCTGCATACCCATGCTGATGATGCCTTCAGCCTTGAAGAGATTGAACTACTGGTCCAAGTGTTGGAGATGATGGGGAGGGTTTCCAATTGGCCAATGATGGCTGCCAACACTCAAATGAAGAGGGAAGCTTCAAGCTTCAAGAAGAAGCTTCAAACCTTACTGCTCTACATGTAGACTCTTTACAGTGAACTCTTCTTCAACCTCAAGCTTCTGCATCTAAAGAAATGCCAAGCTCCTGATTGCCTAAACTAAGCTCTGATACCAATTTGTTGATTTTGTTGAACCAAGACACATTATTTGTGGTATTGAAGAGTGTACCTCAATAATGATTTTAGATAGGTATATGTACTATGTACAACTTGGCCCTTACGGGCAGACACGGGCACTGCCTTTTATCCCAACAAGTAGTAGGGTCTTCCTTACTTGTTATCCATTGTCCATTAATTCTCATAGGAGATTTTAACATGGTAGAAGGCATCAAAGATGGATTCGAAAAGAAAGGACAAGTCATATCAATAATTGGAAAAGATTCTTGGGTTGACTATAAACATTCCATGGACTTGTCGATATCACCTAGGAGACACGATTCTCTTTGTCCAATAACAATAAAGGAGATGTGGTAAAGAAAGGCCAAGCTTGATAAGTATTATATGGGTTAGAATTTTTGCTCTCACCCTTTGTGAGTGTCACTTGTAGAGCACATAAAATGGTGGATTTGCATAATCATTACTCCATTGAAGTTAATCTCTTAAATAGGTGGAACGTTATATAGTTAGGTGGTTCCACATTGACCCAAGAATATTTAAAAATGTAAATTTTAGATGTAATAGTCATTCAAATAATAGAGGGAGAATTGAGTCAGGCAATTGATAACTTGGCCATAGGTAAGAACCCTGGTTGGCCTCCCTAGTGAACTTTGTAGAGAGTTTAATGACCTCTTAATTCATCTAGTGATGTTGGTATGGAAGCAATCCATGAGATTTGGAACTTTGCCAAGAGGGATTAATGAAGGGGTTATCAAGCTCATTCACAAGAGGGATGAAAAAGGCAACCTATCATATTGAAGACCAATAACTTGCCTTACCTCAATGTATACTTGTTAAAACTTTCGCAAGTAGCGTACTTGGATGGGTTGATAAGAAAACATAAAAAAGTATGTATCAAAGGTAGATTCATCCTTGACTCCATAATTGGCTGATGGGACTGATTTGAATATGCTAAAAAAACCATTAAGGACTTTCTCTTTTTAAGATAGACTTTGATAAGGCATATGATAGACTAGACTAGGGCTCATTTTTATAGTCCCCACATGACTTAGGACTAGTGAAATGATTAATTAAATATATTAGTATCATTTTTGGAAATGCAAGTGCAAGAGTAGCAATAAATGGGGAGATTTTAGAACCCTTCCTCTTAAGAGATCCATCAGAAAAGGATGCCCATTTGTCCATCTTCTATTTTTCATATCAATTGATGCACTAGGGTGGCTAATAGTTGGTGAAGTAAACAAGAAAGGGAGGCTCCAAAGGATCAAACTACCTAACAATAATAAAGTGATGATTCTAAATCAATTTTTTGGTGACACCAATGGTACATTTCATAATGATCCCATGCCTATCAACTCCTTCTAGGAATGTCTTTAGACTCAACTATTAGCCCGACCAAAATAGGGATCGAGGTTTTGATTCAAACCATCACCAAGTTGGCTTCTAGAACATGGTTTTGAAGTAACCGTGAAACAAAGATATGATTGGGTTCTAGCTAAAGTTATAAAGAAGCTTGAATACTAGAATGAACTTTAGTAAACTGACAATCTAGGACAATAGTCTTGCCTAATCAGATATTCAGCATTTATTATAGGACTTAAAATATTAGAGAGCTTGGCAAGGAACTTCCTTTCATTTGGAGATGGTGACATACTTAGGACTTGAAAGGTGGTTTGGCAAGATTTTACCCTACCGAAAAATGAAGGAAGTTTAGAATTATTGAACCTAGAGACTTTGCTACCAAATTAGCAGAAAACTAGTTAAAACTTTATTTCATGAAATAGAGGATTGGGAAATATTGTTGCATAATAATTGCAAGAACTTCCATGTAAAAGAGATATCTAGGTTAGAAGCACTTGGTGCCATCATAGTTGCATTTGGACAAGTCAATGTCCTTGTCAAAGAGCTCTCAATTCTAGCCAAAATCTTATGGTATGCTTGGCTATCATATAAGCAATTAAGAGTCTTATCCCCCCCTATTGAGAATTTTACCCTACCTTGGTGCTCCTAGAACTATATCTACTTCAATTTCTTTTAGAAATCCCTAGATGTAGCGAACTGAAACAAAGCATGATAAATGTTCAAGAATGGAAACATAGCATGAAGGGATTTGTGGGAGTTTAACCACAAAGATTGAGCTCAGATAGACCAACTCAAAATAGCAGACCACCTCTCTAAGTAGGATCTTCAGGTCATTTAAGAAGAAAGGTAGAGATGTTGGAGACCTTGCACTAGGAAAATTTAAAGAGCAAACTTTAATCCCAATCTATAACTTTTAAAAATTGTGTAAAATTCCTCCCTCCTTCTCGCTCTAATTGTCGAGACATTGATAGAGCTGGCATGTTGCACGTTGATGCATGGACGAATATATGAATTAGCTCCCTCTCTTCCATGTTGCTACAAATGCTCGCAATCACAAGATCTATGGTGCTCTTGATAAAATATAGGGCCTATGGATTGTCTTGAGGTGATTGAGCTTCTAGATGCCATGAAATTTTCTTCCTTCTCCTATCCAGGCTCAACAACATGCCTCTATATGTGAAATGGAGCATCCATCTACTACATGAAGACTTTCTCTATGCCAATATCAAAATGCCCCAAAGTTCTTTTGTATCTCCATATGATATTTATAATTTTCCTATTTAAAAAACTTATAAGTTATACAAAACAAGAGATTTATAATGAGGGACTCTTAGACTACACTCTATTGGCCCACATGTCGCCCTTGATCCTTTCATTATCACACACACACACACACACACACACACACACACACACACACACACACACACACACACACACACACACACACACACACACACACACACACACACACACACACACACACACACACACACACACACACACACACACACACACACACACACACACACACACACACACACACACACACACACACACACACACACACACACACACACACACACACATATAGAGCTCCTCAACATTAGAGAGCGATAGCATGTATGAGCCTGGCCTCCAGGAGCTAGTGTTCATCTCTCTCTTTGTGCATCTAGAGGTGGCAATAGATGTGAGATGTGGGAAGTGCAACCAAGATAAAGATTTGGTGTAGGCATTACTCTTTTCTTTTTTGTGACAATTGGACAACTATCTAAGTTAGACTGATGCTCACAATGGGGTTTGTTGGCTTCATAGCACTTTACAGGTTGATTCGAACAATCATTAATTATGCATATACAAAGTAGAAAGGTGGATTGGGTTCCAACTGATGAGTGAGGCCCCCCACACCATATAAAAGTCTATTTTCTTTTGGGGTTTTGACCCAAGGTTATGCCATGTTAGGAAATGATATTATTTCAACAGGTATGAATTTGGGTGTTGTAGATTTACCTTTAATCACTTTATGAATACCATATTAGAGAATTTGGGAATCTCCCAAGTTCCACTTTCAAATAAGGAGTAAAGATTTGACCAAGTGGCTAAATCTTAACCCCATATTGGAGAGTGGGACTTGGGGGAATTGCTTACATAGGATCCATGGAAAATTTCACCCCCAAGTAAGGGGATAAGATTTGACCATGTGTCCAAATATTAATCACATTAGGAATTTCCAAACTTTATGAAAATTTCCAAATTCTTGAATATGAGATTATGAGCTATTGTTTGAATTTATGTTTCTCTTACCTAAATGAATTTCACATGAGCCTCAACTTATTTACCAAGAACATGCTTATTTATGTGAGGTTAAACTTAGATAAGATAGGCTGAGTGAAAACAAAAAAGAGGACCCAAGAGCACATACACAAAAAAAAAAAGGAGACTTGAGCACATAGAGAGATAGGGTTGGAATGTTCTTTTTCTTCTTCTTTCTTCTTCTTCCACAAAAAAGTACTAAGTCTACAATATGATAGAAGACTAATATGAAAGTACCATAATGTATGTACACACACTCACCACATGTGAACCCACTAAGGAAAGAAGAGGTGACACAATGAATGCGCCATAACCAAGTCGACTACATGTGTGAGTCTAGCTATAGAATTAGTGGTGTATTCTCCTATTGGTCAACTAACATGCCAGTGAATAACATCTTGCCACATCACCAAGGCACATAGTGGATACTAGCTCATGTTTTAGAGCTTGACATCTCAACACTCCCCCTCAAGCTCAACGTGAGCTTGTGAAATCCAAGTGTAGTGGTGGTGCTATGAATCCATCTGGCTTGATATTGATATCTCGGGTAAGTTACTCATGAATATATGTGTGCATCAAGTGTATTTTTAAAATACCATCCATATATATATATATATATATATATATATATATATATATTACATACAAAAGGGTATAATATAAAGAGGTTATTTACAGATTGAATAGAAAAGGGTTATGTTTTATTTAGAAAGAATTCATAGATAAGGATATTTATAAATAGGCCTTGAATGCACGTGATGCACGCGATGTAACTTCCTCGAGATTGATATCAAGAAGAATAGTTGTTAAAATGAATTCCATTTTACTAGCACATAGCAAATTTGGTAGGAAATAAGACTATTGGTCTACCACTTCCTACCTTTAAATGACATCAATGGTGGGTACCTTTGGCGAGTGTAAGATTTTTTTGTTATAGTGCTAAATGAAGAGAAGTTTAGATGGAGAGATAGAGAGACAAGTAGCAACATCTTGATTTTAGCAAGTTTATTAGTCAAAACCAAACATTGAGCAAACTAGGGTAGAAAAACAACCACCAAGATGCATATAAACAACATATTAATGCACAAATGGGAAAATAAGATGTTAGAGGCTTTCTTGGAGACTTGAAGGTTGTAAAGCAGTGTAGCAAGTAGAAGGCATTAGCATTAGGTTGTCTCCAGCAAGTTGAATAGTTTCTAAGTTGAGTCTGATGACTCAACATAATAGTATTTGGTTGCTAATAAACCAAGGGATTCATAAATCTTTGAAGAACTTTTTGAAGAAAGCTTGAAGAAGGATAGTAGATAGGCATGGATCAGACCTATCTGGGCTTCTTGATTGGCAATTTGTCAAGTTAAGAAAACACTAAGTGAAGGTATTTCAATACATGCTAGTACATTTTTGTTCATTACAAATTGGATTCTGGAATGACCTTTTCTCTATTCCAACTATAATTCGAAGAAAGATAGAATGGAGGGAAAATAGTCTATGGGATGGGTAGAAGCTTGATAGGAGAAGACAACTAGGATCTACCATGGGGTGGGGAAATATCCTTGAAACACTTGCAAGGAGCACATGGAGGAAGAGACTACATTTTGGTCAAGACAGGCTCTTGGAGTGGGTAGAGGCCTATATTGAGCTATGATTGGATGTCAATTGGCCCTGTTGGATGAAGGCAACTCATTAGATAGATGAAACAAGTGTTGAAAAGGCTAGGATAGCTTGTGATTTTGATGAGGAATGCCTAATATAAGCTATATTTTTGTATGATAACTTATTTTGTAGGTTGAAAATGAATTGTAAAGTGATGAAAACAACTTGTTGGATGATGGAGTTTCAAGGCGGCTATTGTTTTAATTTTGGATGGATGATTTTTATTTTTGGCTCCTTCCATGGGTCTCCGAGCTTCATCTAGACAAGAGGTGGTCATTCAAGAAACATCAATACCAATGGGTAACCGTCATGGTGCTTTTGGCAAGGTCTAATAGGAGGGATTTGAGAGCTCTTTGGACTTGATTCAGGGATAATTTTTAGACATGGGTAGATCTATTTAAAAGGACATTGCAAGTCTTAAATAAATCCAAGGAATTACAGTTGGAATCACAAACATGATGGTAGTCTCACGGGACTTGGATCCAAGCTTTTTCTTGAAGCTTTTGTGTTTAAGCTTTCTGAAAGGATTTATGTTTTGATATATCTTGACTGCAGTTGGAGAAAAGTCTAAAGGGATCCATGTTTGTGACGGAGAAGACAAGAGGGACGGCAACAAAAAAATGCAAACATTGAGGTGGTAGATGATGATGGTTTAGTAGGAAAAAAAGGGCAGTGGAAAGGAGAAGGGCATGGTGAGATTAAAAGATAGTATATGTCATCTTGAAGGGGGGAATGCTTTTCCTTCTATTCAAAGTCTTGGTTCTGCTGTTGATTGTGCTACATTAACAAACATGTTCAAGGGAAAGCTTTAGAATTAGGATGGATCCTTCTTTATGATACATGAGAAAGGTGAATTTGCACTCACTTTTGTTCAAGAATTGGGAGATGGATCTTTCCTTATGATACATGAGAAAGGGGAATTTGTACTTAGTTTTGTTCAAGAACCAAAGTGGACTCGTACTTGATTGATTGAGATGGTTTGACATAACAAAGAACAAAGAACAAATAAGAACACTACAAAGAACCATCATTTCCAAGTTTTACATTTCTCTCTCTCTCTGTTGAACCTCATTAAGGATTTTGTATCAGGATGGAGATACCTTGCATTAGGGCCATCACTTTCAGGTTTTACACTTCCTATCAATCTCTGAAGATTGGGATTTGATAACTTTTTATTTCGTGATTTACCTTACTTTGGTCATACTATTTTCTTTCTATTAACATGGTTGAACTATTTTTCAAATAGTCTAAAAATAATATCTTTAAAGTTTTATATCTTTTTTAGTCTCATTGGAAGTATCCACCAAACTGATTATAAGATCTCTTTTATTTAGACAAAATGTGGCCTCACTTTCTAGAGTCTTAACTAGAACTTTAGTCACATATTCTATAACAAAAAATTATAGGTGGGTCCTTAAAGGGATCCTTGGTTCACATTAATAAACCTTTTTGCTACAAATAATAGATAGCATGCTAGAATTTATTCTCAACCATGGTTCAAATTACATGTAAATACAAAATATTAAGCTCTACATGAAAGGAGTCCTCAGCTCAAATAATCTCATGCATATTATCATTTGATACTAAAGGTTTTGAGTGTTGTAGTTGATTTGGATGCATTCCCTCCTGCATTATCAAAGAAATTGATCTCCTTCATTATAGCAGTACGAAAAAGAGAGAGTGCCTCACTCCAATCATACAATTGGTATTGTTGGTCCCATTCATCCATTTGAGCAGCTTGTCTTCGAGCACTAGAGCCACTACCATGATTCTCATATACCCAAATAGCATAGGGATTACTAGTTGAGTTTTCTACAATGGGATACAAATCTCCAGTCAAATTGTTCCATAACTTGAGACAAGCATAGGTAGCAATCAACATGTTGGGGGGGTCAGCTAGCATGGTATCTTCTATGAAAGTCACATACTCCATAACAGGTTCCCTCACAATAACACCATAACCATCGGCTCCATCATCTTTTACATTCCATGCATCAAACAAGGCAATTGAACATGCTTGAAATCCTGAGTCTGAATTGTTTGCATATTCCCTTACTTTCTCATCAACACTAGCATTATTTGCAAGTTGCACCCATAGTTGTGCTACTATGCGACAATAGATAGCATCTTGCAATATGTAATTCCCATAAAAGTTAGGATTCATGTCTCCATTGGCAACCCCTGAAATAAAGGTTGTATTCCATGCCTAATACATATAAAAAAAGGTTTACATTAGTGGATATCAAAAACATTTGTTTAGGAAGAGCTACATCACATGTCTACATATTGTGCACTTACTATAGAAATTTATTCTATCACCTCACAAATTATGCACATATAATCTCATGATTTGAGTCATCATATGTAAAAAGACATAAAGTGCGCTTATTAGTTCAAGCAATCAAAACATCATTTTTATCATTTTATATTTGGTAAATGATGCACGTGGATCTCATGCTTTGGATCATCATATGCAATAGCCACTAAAGTGTGCTCATGACTTATAGTGGCCCAAGTTTTATTCTTTAATGAGACACTAAAGTATGCTCATCACTTAAGTATCCCAAATTTCATTGTATATTGTTTATGATGTTAAATTTGTAGGTTATAAGCATATGACCTTATGCTATATGTCATCTAATGTAACGAGCTACTAATGTGTACTAGTCTTTTAAAGCAACGGGTCATTTTATGTAACAAGCCATTGAAGTGTTCTAATTACTTAAAATGGCCCAAATTTTTATTTTATTTTCTTTACTATGTTAAATCTATAAAGTACACATCTATATTCTCATGCTCTACATTTATGTAATGAGGCACTAAAGTGTGCTCATTCACTTATGTTGAGATGACAAGTTTAACAAATGAATTTTCTACCCCATTGACATATGTTAGCATGATTATCAAGATGCACTATTGGTGATCTTTATCACAATAGGTACTTCCACCTATTGTAGCCAGCCTAATTGTGTAGCTAGCATATCATATTTTGTAGTATTACATTTATATAATATGCTCCCAATTATTTGTACACTTGAACACTTGTATTTTGAGACAAGAAGAAAATAAGAAAAAGAAATTGTTGCCCTCTATCTCTCTGAGTGCATTTTTGAGAGAGAGAGAGAGAGAGAGAGAGAGAGAGAGAGAGAGAGAGAGAGAGAGAGAGAGAGAGAGAGAGAGAGAGAGAGAGAGAGAGAGAGAGAGAGAGAGAGAGAGAGAGAGAGAGAGAGAGAGAGAGAGAGAGAGAGAGAGAGAGAGAGAGAGAGATGGGCCAGCTAGAAAGAAAGACACTGCACCAAGGAGCATGTATTCCCTACCTTTCAAAATGCTTAATATCAAGAAAGTTATCAAATTAGAAAAAGACGGCATTAGGTAATATAGTTGTGAGAAAGACCAACCACAATGCACTTCTTAATCATCATCGAGAGAGATGGGCCAACTAGTAAGAAAGCCACTGCACCAAGGAGCATGTATTTCCTACCTTTCAAAATGCTTAATATCAAGAAAGTTATCAAATTAGAAAAAGACGGCATTAGGTAATATAGTTGTGAGAAAGACCAACCACAATGCTCTTCTTAATCATCTTCTCTTCAATGCTCTTCTTAATAATCTTCAAGAGATGCAGCCCCAATACTATCAAACAAAAGAGCATGACATCTCCATTGTGGCACCCTCTTTCCCAACATGAGGGGGCAAGCAAGTGATATCATCGAGTTCCTTTAATATGGAGATTATTTAAGAGGATGCCAAAATGGCACTTAAGTAAGTTATCCTCCTCTATAACGAAGAGGAGATAATCCCTCATAAAGGTAGTGGCAAAGTGAAGTCCAAACTTAGATAGATATTTTGTTATACATTTTGAGAGTAGCATAGTGAGAGTCTCACCATAATTCTTTTATATAATCTTTCCAATTATTGTATGCCCTTTGATAAACATAAATTTATTAAAAAAGGAACATGGTTTTAAGAAATTATAATAGTAACATAAAGTATCTTAACAAGATGCCAAAATAAGTAGCTAAAGCACGGTTGAAGATATTTCTCACATGGTTTTGAGAAACTCAATTGGAAAGTTGAGTAGTTTGGATACATTTTATAAGATCATGTGTAAAGTTTCCAAAATTAATGGCCAAAGTGTTTTCATTTGCAAGTTTATCGTAGTTTAAGAGTGTCAGTTGTTAATAAAAACCCTTCATATAGCCATAAGATTGACTATTATTGTCACAAATTTTATAACTCAAGTTTGAAGCAAATAAAATCTAAAATCATATGACAATAAAAACCCAAAGAAAAAATTCACCTCGAATGAGGGTACTTACGCTCTTTCCCACATCCTATGCTGTGGTCCAAGTTTATGCACTAATGACTTTCTGCTCTCATAGAAAATTTACATGCTAATTTTTGAAATCAAATGGATTGAGGGATTGATAGAAAAAGGACCTTTGGGAGTAAGTCCAATGCCCCATTCCATATATATTCTGACAAATTCAAGTTTTGCCTTGAGTAAAGATCCTGAATGGAAGCGTCATGGAATTGATTCATAACATCTCCTGTAAACAATTCCATTAGAAGGATCACATTCAACAACACCATTGAAATTCCATGATATTGACATCAAAATTTCTTTTTTTAAAACATTATAGAGATTGCTTTGTGTGGATGACTTGATCAAACATTAAGAAATTTTGACGTACTTTTTGAAAAAGGTACAATAGCTATAATCGAATTGAAATCCTTCAACAACTTAGTTTGCTAGCTATGACACTCATACTCAAACATGAGCGTGATATTCCTTTTGGTGTATACAATATACCATGGGAGGCCAATGAATGTGTGATCTAGACCACGCATTTGACGTGAGTATGACTAAGAGCGTACTGGATATATTTTTATGGGCAAAGGAGATGAATTCTCCGTATGCTGAATTAGGGGCAATGATTGAGAGAGGAGAGGACGTTGCCAACTGCTGTTGGTTACGGAGCTCGACGAGCCACACCTACCCAGGTATATGATGCCTTCTTCGCTGAAGACCACCTTGTTAAGCATCTCAAGGAAAACCACTTACTCGCAAGGAAATATGCAGTCCGACGATGAATGTGGCTCAGCACAAGGGCTAGTACACTACCTTCAACAGTAGCTTGACAAGTCTGGTCGACCATGCATTAGCATGTCAGTCTACTACCACAGCCTCCATGCGCTAGCAGTTGGCATATCTCCGACGTGAAGGGCCTTTGGGCAACTACATTTCAGCTACGTAGCCTGGTCGGCCATGCATTAGCATGTCGGTCTACTGCCACAGCCTCCAGCTGCTATATTTCAGCTACGTAGCCTGGTCGGCCATGCATTAGCATGTCGGTCTACTGCCACAGCCTCCATGCGCTAGCAGCTGGCATATCTCCGACGTGAAGGGCCTTTGGGTAACTACATTTCAGCTACGTAGCCTGGTCGGCCATGCATTAGCATGTTGGTCTACTGCCACAGCCTCCATGCGCTAGCAGCTGGCATATCTCAGACGTGAAGGGCCTTTGGGCAACTACATTTCAGCTACGTAGCCTGGTCGGCCATGCATTAGCATGTCGGTCTACTGCCACAGCCTCCATGCGCTAGCAGCTGGCATATCTCGGACGTGAAGGGCCTTTGGGCAGCTATATTTCAGCTACATAGCCTGGTCGGCCATGCATTAGCATGTCGGTCTACTGCCACAGCCTCCATGCGCTAGCAGCTGGTATCTCTCTCTCTCTCTCACTCTCAAAATGAATGCATACACGCACTCCATATTCCAGCTACTGTTTCTACGGTCGAATATGTAGTGATTCTTCTCTCTCTCTTTTCTCTCTATCCTTCCACGCTGTAGAACCGGCGAAATACAAGGAAATGGAATCCCGGAAATAGAATAGGATATGGAGGCTTACTGCGATCGTCGGCCTTCACAACAGAAAAGAGGCCCCCCATGGACAGGAGCACCGCCATTACTACGCAGCAGTAGTTCCACATTCTGAGAGATAGGGAGATAGCGTGAGAGAGAGAGAGAGAGAGAGTGTGTGTGTGTGTGTGCGCGCGCGCGCGCACACAGTTTTATAGCAAAGAGAAAAAGAGAAGCAAACCATTTCACGCACATCACGTGAACTGTAATGTTGCGCGTTACACGTACTCTTAGCCTTTGACGTGCATGCATCGTAAAGAGCAAACCATTTCACGTACATCACGTGAACTGTAATGTTGCGTGTTACACCGTCACGTACTCTTCGCCTTTGACGTGCATGCATCGTAAAATGGGATTTACACGTGCATGCACGACAAAACGATATTCACTATTCACCTTGGGGCCTCCTTTAACGAGTGCTGAAATTTGAAGTCTCGACTCTCAACTCTCTAGAGTCTAAAGGCCTCCTTGGCGTCAAAATCTTCCCCAAAAGGCGCTTTAAAAGGGGTCTTACCGCCATTATTAGCTGCTAGCAATGTGTCGAGCTCAGATATCAGGGCAGATACACACTACCTCGGATGGGTGGGGCAGCATGCGATCCGTCCTACATTACATTTACACACTAAACCGGAGGAAACTTTACATAATAGGAGGCATGGCCCAATGGTATAAAGGCTTTGACTCACACCCATTGGTAGGGGTTCTATTGCAGGCGCCTTATATTTTTTTAATGTATATAATTTGTCATCTAGTTTGTAGGGCATGGATGATTTTCAAGACAAGGGAGATCCCCCACCCAAAAGTGTCCAGTGTTCGTGAATTTTGCAGCCTGTAAAAACATGGCACATCATCGGCGAATACTCTTTTTTATCCGAAATAACCCTCCACATTGCGGTGTGTAACCAACCTCACTACTTCACACACTCCATTATTAGTCGCTAGTAATGTGTCGAGATTAGATATCACTACTTCACACACTCCAAGATTTAGCAAGGATAAAGTTTTCCAAACATGGTTGTCCCAGCTACTAAATTCAAGTTCAATCCAATTTAAAGTGTGGTGTTTACATTTCTTCAAGCTTTATGTTGACTATAATATACTAGTATACAAAAAGTTGATAAAGGGTTACATTTAGTGATACAAATCAAGATACAAAAAGTAAACAAGCTTGTAAATATATATAGACTACAAATATGGGACATTTCCTAATTGTTTATCACTAGGCCTTCTAGCGTGTTCCATGACTTCTATAACATGTAAACCAATCATCACATAAGTTTATGAGTTCCCTTTGTTCACTATCTATCTCGCTAGCTCTAATTTTAATCCCTAATGCTAGGATATATTGAGCCGATTTTACCACTGATATTTTTAAAAGAAGTGCATGTTTCTTCTCACCACACAAGTCCAATGTCAAAAATTCACAAGCAGCAACCTATCTTGAGGTCCCTTGCCAAGGTCATAGTTATTTCCTCTCTCTAGTATTCCTCCTACTTGTAAGAAAATGAGAAGTCCCTTGAAACCTAGATATTTTGAATAGTTAGAATCAAATACTAGAAGTTGTAGATTAAATTTTATTATTGTTATGATTATGCTCATTGTTTTCCTTAGCAAGTAGGCGGCAAGTATAGGGGTCCCCACTTTCATAATTTTAGGTATTTCCTAGGCACAACCACGGTGCAGGTAGGTTTCTTTGAATGGACATAATTTGGCAAAATGTAATTGATTGGCTCTCACCTAGCACACAAAGAACCACAAAACCAAGTACCAAGGAGCAACAAAGTATATGTTTGGAGCTTTGCTCCTCACCATGAAACCTACAAGTATACCTCTCTTACCCAAGAATACACAGGCACATAAAAGTCTCAAGACACACCCATAGTATTCAAGAGAGAATGTTAAGGGGCTCCTCCTTTAGACTCACATACAACAAATCCATAGTTGCTACACAAGTGAGAGAGAGAAGAGAGGATGGACAAAGGGAGTTTGAGAAAGAAGGAAGAGGGAAGTTAAAGAGATGTAAGAATTAGTTGTGCTTCAACCTCCTCAACCATCTTTCCCCAAGAACCTCAATTGTACTCTTTTACATCTTAATTAAATTCAAATATTTGATCATACATAAAGATAAAAGGATGTACCTTTTGGATGTTGTATACATTTTAGGCAAGTATCCTAAGGTTTTAAAAATAAAAGACATATGCAATGGCTTTTATAACTCCAAGCCAAGCATTTACAATGCACAAAAAATATATCAATTGAGTACAAAGAACATGCACACAACATCTAATTTTTGAGGAAATAAAACATTTATTGATGGAAGAATCATATTCTTGTAACCTTTTTCGAGCATGGTGAGAGCTTGTAGAATGCAAAGGTGGAGCCTTTTTTTTTCTTTTTTTTCTTTGAATATATCCAAAAGACTATCCAACTATTTCTTCTTAAGAATGATTCATTGAGTTCATTGTTATTGTTGAACACTTGAGAATAGAGAAATGAAAGTGATTTTCTTGCAACCTCTACACCCATAGTAGATTCACCATCTTGTAATAATTTAAGTGCTTCCATGGTACCAAAATCTTATTCTTCTTCTAATATTCTCTATTTCTTCACCAATGTGTTGTTTCTCCAAATGTAATATTCTTGCAATCTGTCACATATTCACACAAGACTAGGGTGGTACAAAGCAACAAAGCATATGATTGGAGCTTTGCTCTTCACCGTTAAGCCTGCAAGTAGACTTCTCTTACCCAAGAATACACGCATACACAAAAGACTCTAGGCATGCTCACATTGATGAAATTACAAGATTAGGTGGCTTCTTCTTAAGGTTCATGGGCCAAGATTCCATAGTTGCTACACAAGTATGAGAGACAAGAAAGGATGGACAAAGAAAGTTTGAGAAAGAAGGAAGAGGAAAGTTAAAGAGGCACAAAAATCAACCATACTCCAACCTCGTCAACTATCTTTTCCTAAAATCTCAATTGTATCCTTTTGCATCTTTATTAAACTCAAATGGTTAGCACCACATCACTCCTCACCTTATCTACTATGGCCTCTATTAACTTGACATTCCAACTATATTATCAACATTAACAAATGCAGTTTTATACAATTCCTACAAGAAAATATTATAAATAATTAATTTCAATATTTCTTCAAGGTAAATGCCATAAAACAACCGCTTACAATGTGAACTTATAAGAGCACTTTAAACATTTCCAAAGGTTCTTTCAAATCACTTAAGACATTTCAAAAACACTTTAAGATTCAAAGTATAAGTAAGGGGGAAAACTACTTTAAACAATTCAAACAAAGGGGGAAAACTACTTTAAACAATTCAAACAATGCTTTTGGATCACTTTAAACATTCCAAAAGCACATTAAGATTCAAAACATTAGGGGAGTTTTGAGGTCTCGAAAATGCCTTTTAGGATGTGGAGAGAGAGTGCTCTAGACCAATAAGAGCAAAGCCTCCGTAACGGAACTTCTAATTAAAAATAAATAAAAAATCATTTTACAAAAATATATAAATATGATAATATTACGAATTTGTATTTTTATTATGTATTTTTAGTCTCTTATATTCGTGATTATGACATATTTTGCATTAATGGCATAGAGTCTCGGCTACTTTTATTTAATGATGTTTCTAGATTAATGATAATGACTGATGTAATCGAAATTCAAATTGGTGAAAAGCATGGCGCTCAGTTTTTTCCCTCGTTTCTTTTATTCCTCTATTGTTTTTCCCTCCGTTATGATAGCCTAGTCCTCTCTCTCTCTCTCTCTCTCTCTCTCTCTCTCTCTCTCTCTCTCTCTCTGTGCATGTATCTCTCTCTTCTACCATGGATACAGAAATTCGACCTTCAACAAGGCGTCCAAGCTCCCAAATCACATCCATATCAGTGTTTAACTCATTCCAAACTGATGGAAGATGGATTCCTACTATCATTAGCAAAGGTAGTTGGATCACCATGCAACAAGCAAAACGTGGAAAAAGGCAAAGACATGAGAGCTCGTTTATCTCTGCTTGGAAGGGCAGAATCCGAGATTTTAAGCTTGGAGCAAATAAGAATAGTATCAAAGAGGTACTAGTGCAACATGTGTTCATGCATAGAGAGCTGTGTTTGAAACCTGGATCTTCAAAGCTTCCAATGCATAGACCAAATTGTAAGAATTTGATTCTTAAAGTTTTTCCTTTCTTAAACATGGTTTAGGTTTTTCCATTATAATATTTGTTTGTCTTGTAGATGTCTATCCCTCTAATCTTGAGGAATGGCAACCAGTGGAATCTATTATTGATGTTATTGATGTTATACATGGTTCAATTGGAGAAGAAATGTATAGAGGTAGAAAGAAGACAGAGCTTGCAGAGAATGGAATATTCTTTTATGACCATTCTTATGTTATTCCTATGTGGTGTTGCCAATGGGGATCAATAAAACTCCTTCCTTTGCCAGATTTTTCAAGCTTTGAGTGGCCTTTGCCAAGTCCAGCTACTAGTGAGGGCTATAGATGTAAGATATTTTCTGAGATCCAGAAAGCACTAAAATCTAATATCTCAAGTAGGCTAAGCAAAGTTACTTTATTTATGCCTATTAATATATTTATTGATTTCTTCTCTAATATGGAGATAAGAATAACAAAAACCATGCTTTCAGTGAAGAGACTAACATATGATCATATCATACAATTTGTTGATGAAGGATGGGATACAAGGACAGAAGGAAAAATTATATGTAAGATAGATCAAGACTCTATAGCTTGTAAATATATGATTGCTACTCAAAATTTTATCCTTAGCTTTTACTATAGTCGATGGCATTTTGTTGGTAGTAGTCTAGTTGCTTTAGACCAGAATCTTAATGATTTCAGCAAGGATCCTATTGTGGATCTTGATATTTGGTTCAACGAGTATATTATTGCAATCTTAAAGATCAGAAAATCATGTACGCTACATCAAGTGAGGATGGATTTACAAAATGAAGACATTGAACTACCATGCTCCTTTGTATTCCAACTTGACAAGAAACGAGTAAGTTTTCACATCATATTATATCTACTTAGATGTATATCAAGATCTCACTTTCTAACTAACAAACATTTGTAATTTTTTTTTTGCAGATATAAAAAAGGAGAGAAAATAAAATACACTGCAATGACATTCAAGAAAAGATATCTTTACTATCAATATAAAATACATGTACAAATTTTGTAGCAGATGTCTATCTGCCATCTCTATGAGATATACAAGGGCTGAAGGGCAAATTTCTATATATGAAGGCCTACAAGGCGATATGGCAAAGCTATTTCTTTTTTGGAGAACTATCCTTTCTAGGAGTCCTTTTGCCTTTCTTTGATGTCTTGGGTATAGAAGGTGTTGAAGCTGTGGATTTGCCTTCTGTGGTTATAGGCACCGCATCTCCTTCATGGTGCAAATCCCCACCAATCTCTGTTGTTGGTTGTATACAATTGATTATCATATACTTCAAGAGCTTTGCTCTGATGTACCAAATATGCTCAGATGTATAGCAATCCTTCGAAAACTGTCACACATTTATAGAAAAAAGAGTTTTAGTTCATTATTGTTCTTACAATAGACTATATTTTTATCATCAATGGACTATTTGCAATTAATATCTATCTTAAAGTTTAGCATCTTTCATATTACCTTTACATGTTTATCATCATTAAGATAAACAAAGTTAACCATTCTTCTAGCATTTGCAATCACCCTCCAGCCACAAGAATGGCTATCATCCTGATGGGGACACTGCAACCACCAACACAAAGTAAAACTATAAAGAGGACGAATGGTAGTTCATAGAACAAACTCATGTTTCAATTATTTTAATGAATAACTTACTGCAACTTGTCTATATTGCATTGTTGCAAGCAAATCAGATGGCATAGGGGGTCTTTTCTCTAGCTCTTCAATTAATCTTTTGGCACCTCTGTATATAAAATATGTTGAAATTTAGAGTACTTACAAAAAAAAGAATTGAAATATCAAGGAGCCCTTGGATAATATAACTTACAATTTAGCATTTCCATGGCTTCCTTTCATAGAGTTGATTAAAAAGCATTGCTTATCCACAAGGTCTATTGCAATCAAGCTCCAATGAGAACTAAAAGTAATCATATCTCAACAAATTAGTAGGATAAAATCTCAAAAACTCTAATAGAATATTGAATCACTTACTTTTCATTATATGGAATTATAAGCAGCTCCAAAGTATCGAAGTCAATCAAATTGAGCCAGTGCTCAATAAAACTTGCATCAAGCTCATTCCTCATAAAGAATGAGATAGATGGATCAAAAACCTCAATTTTTTGTTGTATATCCAAAGGAAACTCATGCATTATACACCTAGAAAAGGCATAGAAATAGTGAGTATAAACAAGAAAAATCTTATTGCTAAAAAAATATCAAAAAGTATAAGTAATTATGGATGGACATACCTTAGGCCAGCAAGAATAAGACTGTCATTTACTTCTCTTCTTTTATCCTTAAGAATCTGAACACATGCAGCATCAAAGGAGATAACCTCAGTTCTTTTGCCTAAGTCACCAGGTAAGAAACAAAACACACTGAATCCTTTTGGATTAGTTGCTTCAAGAAGGGTGGCTAGCTCATTTTCAAAGGACTCTAGTTGCTCTATTTCCCTTTCTTCAACCCTTTGCCTCCTATACTCTCTCCATTTATCTGCTTGTTCCTCTTTAGCCTTCTCCTCTTTTTCATGTTGCCTTGTATCCTTCTCATGGGTGACATCCTCAACCCTGACACCAGAATCATCTTTCTTTCTTCTAGCTGGGGGCACATTAAGGATATTAAATGTCTTCATATCAGTGAGGGGAATTGGCTCAAGGACCTTTGAAAATCTATATCTTAGCCTCCTAAGAATTACCATGTCCTTGTCCATGAGTGTGAGCCTATGAGCATGAGCATCACAAATGTAGGCATCTTGGAAAAACTCAATTAGAAAATCCTCTGTTGCTTCTTGTATACAATTAAGAGCTGTTCTTGTCCATCTGAAACTATCCAAACTATATCTGTCACAAATTTCCCTGACAAGCCTCTGAAAAGACAACTTTGGAATTGCATTGTCAAGAGCATTTACTGCCTTCCTAATCTCCCTTAGACACCTGACATTTTGAGAAAACCTTCTCCTTGGCTTTGACTTTCTAGAGAGCTTCTGAGGCTTTGAAGACTGATGAATCTTTGATGCTAAATCCCTAGGATCAATCTTCTCTTTTCTTGCTGTTGCCTTAGTCCTAGCCATCTGCCAAAAAAACATATGTTACTTCTTCTCCAGCATGTAAAGAAAAACGCAAGTCCCAGACAAGAGTTATCTATGCTGCATGGCGTTTTCTCGTATCAGCTGAATTTTTCTCGAGCTGTCTAGTGAAACGCGAGTGTCAAGCAAGGCGCCTCCTTGCAGCTGCTTCTTTTCGCGTTTCACCGGACTTGTTGTCCATTGTGTCCAGTGAAACGCGAATTTAAGCCAGGAAATCTGCTTGAAGTACCTTATTTTCGCGTTTCACCGGACAGCTCATGAATAGCATAAAAATTGACCAAGGAAAGCTTTTAAGATTACTTAAAATATCCATAGAATTAGGGAGGAAAGAAATAGTCACCAAGAGCATGGAATTCTCAGATAAGTAATTATTTACAGCAGCATGGATTTCAGATAGCTCATGCAGATCACAGTAAGATTTTCTTAAATATCCACAATATTAAGGAATGCTTTCACTGTGGAAAAAATTCTTTTGTAGTGGTCATGAGCTAATAATAACATAAAGGATTAAGGAAAAATATCAAAACAATGCATTGAATGGAGCTTGTTATTGAAAAGCAAGATGCAGAAACCATACCTTCTTCTTAGCTTGTTCTTCACAATCTCAGCCTAAAGATGACAATATGCTTGAAGGTTTGCTTTGTTGGGGAAGCAGTGAAATGCTTGGAGATTGGAAGGAAATGCGTGGAGACTGGAAGGAACACCAAAAACAAAGATGGAGTAGCGATGAAATGCGATGAAAGCTGAAGGCGGTGAATTTGCATGGACTCAACGTTCTTCGCAAAGTGTTAATAACACACGTGTGACGTACCCTCGCTTATCGGAATTTTTTATTTACTTGGAAAAGGGTTATTTAACATACGTAAAACGTATTTTTGGAAAAAGAGAATGCGCACGTCTTCTGAGGAGTTTATTACGCTGTGTTAAGTCACACACGTGTGTTTCCATTATTACACAAACTTTTTCGTTGGAACTATCACCACATGCTTAACGGTCGATATAAAAGCATTTCAAACCCATTTCTCCGACATTGTCTTCTTCTCTGCCAAAATTTCGTCTCGACTTCCCTTCAAGGTCCTTGCATCCTGTGTGGAGAGCAGTTCAACAATCTTTGATATAGGTAACAATTTTTTTTATTACAAGCATTTTAACAAAATAAATTTGATTAATATAGAAAGAATGTTTTATAACACTTAAACAATTAAAGATGTTATGTGCTTTCTATCTTTCAAATGCAGCATATCTTTTCCAAAAATGATTATATCATCAATTTGTGTGTTTCCATATAATTTATTTATTGTTCATGTTTCTTTTCTTCATTTGCAATTTTTGACAAGTAAAACGCGAGACAATGTCTCTGTTGATGATATTTTTCTTAGTATCGCGTTTCACCGGCCACATTTTAGAATAATTTTTGTCTTCAAGCTAGTGTCTAATGAAACGCGATTCCTTCACAGGCATTTGCCTTACACACTTGAATTTTCGCGTTTCACCGGTCAACTAAAAAAATTCTCCTGTTTTGATTTTTTTGTCTTGGAAAATCAATGTTGGGGCCTCTTTCCATGATATCATCTTGTTTTATTGGATATTGGTTCTTTTCTGCTTTTTTTTTTCAGGGATAAATATTTTTCTGGTCAAAATGACAAAGAGGAAGCTATCTCTGGAAGGAATGGATGAGGAGGAGATAATTGAGACATCTGATGATAGGCTCTTTGATTTTTTACACATCACTGGAAATTCTTCCAAGTTTTGCTATATCAGGGAAATTTTCAATGTTCCTTTTGATTTGAAGGAGTTATTAGAGGATCTTGATGATAAACTTAAGGAGTACATATGTTTTTATGATAGACATGTGCAAGGTTTGGAAGTCAATGGATTTGTTCATTATAGTGATGTCATGGGAGCCACCAATACATCCAGGTCAACTTTGCTCGGCAGGTTCAACCTCATTGATGAGGAATTCAGAAAGAAAGAAACATGTTGCCCTTTCCACAGGTATCAACACCAATGCCTTCTAATCCACAAGGACGTTGGATTTATTGTGTATCTTCAGTACATGGAAAATTCTTCTCCAGATATAGACCAACAGAGAAAGCTAGAGGATATTGCAAGTATGGATAAGGAGGTCGAAGAGAAGGAGGAGATGTTCCAAGAAGATGTTGAGAATCAACTTGTCCAAGGTTTTGATGTAGGTTTATTCAAGAGTGACAATATCACAATGGTGGAAGAAAAGGAGATTGAGCCAAGTGCACAGGTTGATGAAGAAGGTCCTCTTGCCTGTGTTCCAACATTTCCCACTTATCTTATCAACAAGAAGAGATATGTGTTGCTAAATGATATTCAACATCTTTTTGATCTTAGAGAAGATTATTGCTTAGCAATCCTTGCAGGTTGGGGCAAAAATGACATGAATTTTATAGGTTATGAACAAGAACCACTAGCAAGTCTTGATGTTGAGGGAGAGAATTTCCAAGATAGCTCTATAGCCTTACATACATGTATTAATCAGATCATAGAATACGAAAAGGGGGGGCTACCTACAGAAGAAGAGTTCTTGCAAGTCCAGAAGAAACTTCATATTGATGATGTAGGGTATGAAGAGAGATTGAAGTCACCATTAGATGAGAAGCCCAAGAGTTCAATAAATCTTTATGATGATAGTCTTCTTGAAGAAGATGAACACCCTAAGGTATGAAATATAATTCGAAGTTACCCATTGAGTTTATGTTAGACTTTATTATGCATTATAGATAAATATCTTATATCTTGTACTGTTGTGGTTTGTTTTATAGATTGAGATTGAAGATCTGGACAACTTTCTTGGAAGGGCCAAGGGCTCTAGGCCAATGAAGCTTGGAAAAAATCAAAGCCTTGGCCATTATATTGGAAACTTAAACAATCAAACAATTGTAATATATCATAGTAGATTGTCAAGCTCTCCAAGTCTACCAATGATGGCTTTGAGAGCTATCTCAAAGGTTATTGGATCTCAAGTTTTCAGCAGAGGTTTGGACAAGATCATTTTGGTGGAGAAGGAAGAAGCCATAAGAGTTTTTGGCTTTATGCCTGGATACAGTGGATCTAGAGCTGGATATTTTGGAGTTCTTGGCTCCTATTTGCTCTCTTATGTAGGAGATAGTAAGAATTTGAAGCTTCTTCCGGGCTATCGAAAACAAGAGTTTTTGAAATACAGAGGTCTTATTGAGTGGGATGAAACAAAAGATTCCTCTAGAGGCCCTGTCGAGCTACCTGAAACCAAGGACTCCACTGAAGGCCTTGTTGAGGTGCCTGAAACTAAGGACTCTTCTGCAACACAATCAGACTAGAAGATGCCAAAGATTAAGGGTTTCTTGAAACCCATCTTTTCCCAACTCTTTGTTTGGTTTGTAACCATTCTGTAAATCTTTGCTTTGCGCAAGAATTTAAATATCTATATTTTCTTCTTTGGGTAACAATTTGTATAGTCCTTGCTAAAGATGATGTATTGCTTGATGTGGTTGTATCTTTAAGCTTGAATTTATGCCAAATTTGTCGATAGAACCATTGAAAGACCTCTAATAAACTGTTGGCTTTGTGTCTTCCACCTCCATGTCTTGTATGTCTGAAATATTTTGTTCTTGCTTGATAATGTGATTTTTCCATACCTTGGGTTGACCAGATAGATAGAGATCCATATTGTTTAATAAAGTATGGAGCATGGTTGTATAGAATATGCTGCATAGTCAACAAATAAGGAAAGTTATTAAAAAACATTATATGAGTTCGACAATGAAGAAACAAACATATACAAACTTCTTACCATATAGTGAGTAAAGTGTTGATCACCCCAAGCTTCTGTCATCGCCTTTTTGAAAAGGTTCAATTGGTTTTTAAAGTCTTTGAGATCATCGTCATTCCATTCAGTCTTATCACAATAAAAAAATACTTTGTCTAGTGTTTCCCAAACTTTAGCTTTTCTATTTCGAGCTTGTCCATTATCAGTGTGATCCTTAACTGCATTATGTAGGGATTTCCACTGATTAAATTTAATAGTTGAGCCACCATTTCTCGAGTTTATCTTGCCAAGTCTCCCATGAAAGCCTAGAAACCTTCTAGCCTTCACTCCACCAATAGATGGTTTTTTTGGGACACAATTACCATCCTTAGACTTTTGAAGATCTGGTTCAATAACAACATTGCCACCATGCAAACCAATTGCAGAGAGAACTTTTTCAACCTTTGTTATAGCATCTGTTCTAGTTGATAATGGCTTCAACTTCCATGCAAATCCTATATAGAGATGAACAAGCTTTTCGATTATCCTGCAAAGTGCATGAAGTGTACAAATATGGGCATTCGCTAAAGGAATGTCCAAGACTGGTTTAAACTGTGGATCCTTATTGTGCCTAGAGGGAGCTCTATTCCAATTGCTTGAGTTTAACTCTACAGCTGGTGACATGCAGTATAAGCAAGGAGATCTTGAGTTAGCTCCCTTTGATACATTATACATACATTTGAGTGTCTTTAGGTCACCAGCTATGTGCCACTCAATCCTGTAGTTCCCTAATCCTTCAACAAATAGCTCTTCTCCTGCTTGTTGCCTTTGAATAACATTAGGTATTGATGTTTGATGAAAAACCCAATATAGTATATCAAAATTCTCAGTATCTACCTCAAATGCTCCTAGCCACCAGATGTTATATTCAGATTGAACACTAAATGATGTTGAGTGATTGCAATGACTTGACGAAAGTGCTCTATTCATCAAGGTGATAGAGATTCTCTCCAATTTTTTACATTTCAGAATCTCACTTTCATCAAGTTTAATCACAAATCTAGCCACTCCCTGTGCCTCAACTACTGACAAGTCATAAAATTTGATCATTAAGCATTGTAGGGTGGGCAAGTCAAGGAAAATATTGTTAAATTCATTGAATGTAACCTCCTTTTTCTTGCCCTTGAAGCTAGCCTTGATATGAAAAGGCTCACCTAGAATCTCCATCACTTTGTTATTAACTCTCTGTCTGATAGTCCTAACCACAAATGGTTTCGGAAGTATGCAATTGTGTACCTGTCCTTGCTTCATATTTGATTGTAAAAGTTGGAAAAGTTGCATATAAGCATCTCGACTGATACCAATACTATCCAGTGTCTTCTGTACTAACTCAGAATCCAAAGAATGATCCTTCACAAATGACTCCAAGCATTGTTTCTTTGCCTTTTTAAATTTCTTCTTCTCCAAAATATCCTTTGAAACCACTGAAGGAAGAAGATGATAATAAAACTGAGCTGCTTTTAAAGAATCTCTTTCACTTGCATTTGGTTGTAGAAGAGATCTAAGCAAAATTAACATCACAAATCAATGCAAGTAGTTTAAATAAAGCCATATTTAAGATTTTTCAAGTGAAAAAAAATATACCTTGCTGCTTGGATTCTTTTACCACAGCCTCCTCCTCCTCGTTTGAGATTCTCAATATTTTTAAGAGCTCTTTGTCGATTTCGAAGGCCTAATAAAGTTTGCTTTTGTTGATAAGCTTTGATACGCTTTTCCAATGAATGAATTTTTTGTTGACAATCCTCTAGCTTCTGCAACAACTCTATATTGTGTTTCATCAAAAGATGATTCTCTAGTCCAAGGATATCCTTTTCTGCAACAAGATTAAGTGTATAACCTAAAAATCCATTGTAGCCATCGCCAATAAACCTCATTAATGACGAGCTATTATAGAAAGGAGGAGTGCTATTTCTGCTAGGATCTTTGGGATATAGCTTTCCATCTAACCAAAGATCAATATTCTTCTTTCCTTCAAACCTCAGTATATGTTTCATAGACTCTGTAACCGTGATAGATTTTGTTCTCTTTCTTATCGGTTCATACTCACTGTCCAACTCAATATGAAGATGATAGAGAGGTCTTTTATGAGAGCTACAGAGATCATTAGATGATTGATCCATAGCTGAGTTACAGAGATCATTGGGTGATTGATCCATAGCTAAGGATATGATTAGAAGCAAGAATGAAAACAAAGAAGAGACTAATAAGGAGGAGAAAAAAAGAAGAGAGAAACGATGGAGAAACGATGGAGGGAGGCAATCGAGTATCCACCAAAATTCAAATTGAATATTACTTTTCACTTTAATGAGGAGAGGTAAGATCTTCATTATGACAACCTTGCCAACTTTATGGCGACCTAGATTTCTAGGTTTGATGTGACCACGAGAATATCACGACAATGACTTATTAACGAATTTTGATATTTTAACTTACCAAAATATAAACCTTTTAAAAATTCTATAAAATGATTTTATTTCGTAAATTGTTTTCTCTCTCTAGGATCTCTTACAGGGCATTTTCGAGACCTCAAAACTCCCCTAATGTAATAATAATAATTGGGAAAATCACTTTACACAATTTGAAAAGAGATTTTGAATCACTTTAAACATTTCAAAAAGCACTTTAACATTGGAAGTAGATTTAAGTGATATTTTAGATATGGTAAAGCACTTTGAAATATGCATAAGCACTATTTTTATATTAAAAGCACTTTTATTACACAAAAGTGGTTCTTACAATCAAGAAAGTGATTTGATATGTAAATAATACTCATTCTAATATTGTAGAAACTATTTTTAGTCTATACAAAAGCACTTTTAAGTCCTTATAGTTACAAAATTACAAAAATATAATTAATAATAAAATTATTAAATAATAATTTAAGTTAGAAAAAAGCACTAGAATCTTAGCTACATCTTTTTAAAAAAATAAGTGATCATAATTGGATCATCCACTTTGATTTTGAGAATTTGAAAGTGATTTATAAAAAAATTGAAGACTTGGGTAGCCTTGCCATTGTTCATAGAGAGAGTTGAGTCACACACACACATACACACACACACACACACACAGAGCTCTAGGACTCTGTTGAATGTACAGAAGAGTGAACAGAGATTACCAATTGGTAGGATAAAAGACCCCATGAGAGAGAGAGAGAGAGAGAGAGAGAGAGAGAGAGAGAGAGAGAGAGAGAGAGAGAGAGAGAGAGAGAGAGAGAGAGAGAGAGAGAGAGAGAGAGAGAGAGAGAGAGAGAGAGAGATCCACCTATCAAAGCAACATAGAAGAAAACAAAGTCAAACATATTTGCACACATATGAAAGCAGCACAAACAAAGAGAATGGTGTCCACTTTGAACTAGAAGAGATGAGATGGAAATGGTCGGTAATGTTTTCACCAATCATGACTAGAATAACCACTTCTTTTTAAAAGTTTGATGTTCAAAATTGAAACATGTGTAATAACAATATTTTCTTTCTCTCTTTCTTTCCAATTTGCCTTCTTTTCAACCATGCCTATCATTTTCTCAAAAAATCGAAACAATTAAATTTTGGTATCACCTAACTATGCATTCACCCATAGGTTTTGTTAAATAATTATTATATATTTTTATTCATGATACAGGAAATAGCAATAAGAGCCCTTGGCATTAAGGCATGTCTTAGCAAACAATCACCATTCTACTTGTTTAGCTGATCTCCTTGTTTTAGCTTAGGAGAAGAAAGAGCCCGTATGCATTCTATGTTGGTGGACTCTAATTCCAACCTATCTATATAATATTGTCAAATATTTAAAAATGTAGCTAGTATATTTTGGAATGTTTGGGAGGAAATAAAGATAATTAACTATAATCAATGTTGGCATCCTCAAAACTTAATAAAAATGGATTTCAATCTATGTGTTTGAGCATCAATTGAGATAGCTACAAATGTTGTTGTTTGCTTCAAAATTGAGTTGGTGTACAAGCATCTTCCAAATGCATGCTTTCACTGTGATTGAAAGGGTCATCTCATAAAATTTTTCTCATCTAAATTTCCAAGAAGAGTAATAATAATAATATATCTAATAGATTCACTATAGTCTACCTTTTATCTTCTTTTTTCACACCCTAGGTCCTATCTCTTCTTTATGTTAGATATTTTCAATGACCACTCTTGAAAGGTCCCACACCAATTATCTATGGTGCTCAAAGTTGTAAGACCCTCATTATGAGGAGAAGCCATGTGTGAGCTTAGCCCTAACTTGCATGCTAGATGAGGTCTATATGATCTGATGACAAAAAAGTGTCCTTTGTGAGTCTAACCTTTGGGTTATATATAGTAGTTAAGATGGTGGCAACTTGTGGCACACTACATTGAGTTGCAGGGTGTGGGACTTATTAGAGACCCTAATTTTGGGTACCAAGGGAAGTAATAGCCCCTCTTACACATGTCCTAAGCTAGCATCCCTTACTCGATGGTAAAGGGAATATTTCCTAGTCAGTTAAGAAAGGTTAAGAGGTATGGTTAGCCCAACTTAACCACCTTTGCGGGCTATAAAATGAAGACCCCCTCAGAACCATGATCATCTATCTTTTGCTCCTTCAGAGTTCTTCTAGCCAGCCTTGAGCTCTTTACCTATCATCTACCTTGTGGGAGCTCTCGCTTAACCACCAAGACCCATGGACCGCTTATTGCTTCAAGCATTCCAAGCTGACCCCTAATGGCTACCTCTCACATAGCCGACGTGCCATCCATCTCTACGGGTGTAGTGAGCTTACCTCCATGCTCGATCGAGTTACCTCCTCTCCTGAGCACTCTGGTAGCTTCATGATCCGAAAGCAAGCTTCAAACAAGCTCCATCCTCAAGCTCCCCGCTCCGAGCTCCATTGCCGCAAGCAAGACAAGAGAAGAGAAGAGAAGAGAAAAAGAGAGGAGAAGATGGAGAGCTTCTCCTCCCCGGTCCTTCACCCTCACACACTCACACTCTCACACTCTCACACTCCCTCTCTCAAGCACAACCTCAAGCAAGCAAGAAGAAGAAGAAGAAGAAGAGGAGGAGAGCCACTTTTGGCCACACACAAGAATGAGCTTCTCATTCACTTTTCAACTTTATATACAAAACCCTAAATCCCTGTTGGGCAGTCATCCCCTTGTCCCCTTTTTTACATGCCCAGACGTAGCCTAGGCCCCTTTTCCCATTGCCCTCCTATCTTCCTAGCTTCCTTCCTACTGCCCATCTACCTTTACAAATTGCACAGGTGAGAGCTCAACACTCTTAAAATAAATCATGGTGCGCCTTGCGCCTTTTTTACAAAAATATTGACTTGTGCTTTTTCTCGTGCGCTTTTCTCCTTGATTTAGGACTTTTCTGCACTTCTTATATTTCCAGATTCTTCTTGGCACACCTTCATCTTTTGTTTCACTTTTGGCTTGGCCTTATCTTCTGCTTTAGATTTTTCAACTTTTCCACCTTATTCGTTTGAGGGTTAACATTATCCCCCTCCTAGACAAGTGCCAGTCCCATGGCACTCACCGTCGTAGGTAGCGGGGCTTTAGCATGCACCGAAGACGTGGGTGGAAGGGACAACTGGGTTTGCGGTGGAGGATTTTTGGTGGTGGGGTGGATGAAGGTCGTTTGGGGCATATGGTTGGTGGTTGGCTGGTGGTAGGGTTGGTGATAGGGCTAGTTGTTTTTGGGAGTTGCACTAATGTTCTGGGTATTCTGCAGTGGCCGACGATTCGTGGTGGGCTTGCATGATGATAAAGGATAAGAATTTAGAGTTGAGTGTTGATGAAGTGCAAACGACACTTTTGTTGGAGTCTTCAATACTTGCAATTGAAAACCTCTCATATGTGGTCTTTCCCTGGGGGTAGTGCTAGTCTTCTTATCATGTACAAGACGTAGGTTGATGTTTGGGAGACATGTCAAACTCTAAGAAAGCTGAGAGTATTGTCTAGCACTTGAGGACCCAAACTATGTATATATTTTGGTGCAGATATTATGTGAGTGCTCGTTGCATACTTAGATATTACATAGTTAGAAAACCGCGGGTCTAGTTCCTCATAACAACGTGTGGATGAAGCAAAGTTGTCCATGTTGAGGAGAAGTATGCAGGAAGGTGCATGAGACATTCTTTGCGGTGTGATAGCACGATGTAGCATGGTTGAGCTCAGCAACACCTTACTTTCGGTAGCAGGTAGCTACTTGTATTTCTTAATGAGTACAGTGTACTTTCCATGGTTGTTCGTGCGTTGCTTACCACAATCGATTGCAATGGTATTAAGGCAAAGTGCAAAAAGGAATCGTGTGAATGGGTTAGGATGACAGGTCTAACCATAGGTGAGACAAGCTCCCTAGGTATGTCTTGCCCTTAATGTGCCTTGAATGATTGTGGGGAATGTGTAGAGGGCTAGGGGATTAGGGACGAAGCCAGCTGACCAAGGTCACTGGGCGTACCTAATATGAGGATTCCTAGGTGTCGTGCTGTGATTGTGAGTGCTTTATTTATTTATGTATTTATTTATTTCTTTGTTTCTTTTCTTTTTGTTTTTTCTTTTTCTTTCTCTTTTCCTTCTTTTCTTTTCTCCCCCCCCCCCCTTTTTTTTGAAGAATAACATGAGTACAACCATTCCAATACGTTGAAGCTATCAGCCTTTAATTTGGATTGAGAAATGTCAAGATTCAAAGGATGTACACTGGAGATTTTGCAAGACCTCTTTGTAATGTGCGATGTTGGTACAATTGAGGTAACAGCTATCGTGAGTGCCAGGTGTAGAGTTTGATCCAAAAAGAGAGAGTGGCCCCACTGATCATGCTTTGGGCCATGCGACGTGGGTGATCGGAAAGGGTGATTTTCACTTTCGGTGGTGAGGTTGCGTCATGGCGCTTTGTGAGATTGGTGGTTTTATGGTGACTTGGCATTGAGCACTTTCATACAAAGACCTGTGTCGTCCTACATCCACTTGACACTTCGTGAGAGTATATGAAAGTCACATGCATCAATTATAATGAACAGATGCAACACAAAAATATATTATTTTATCAAAATCCTATGGTGCTGACTATGATGCATATCATCGGTGCTTGTTAAAGACATGATATGTAATAGTAGTAGGTAAGGGAGGTTTGTATAGTTGGGGAGCCTTCCCCTTTAAGCACTTAAGGACAAAAAGTTATGGCAAGATGGCCTTTTGTTAAGTAGCTTATACAAGATAGGGGCTATTCTATTTGTATGAGGCGGGGTATGTTCGGATGGTCGGGTGACTGGGGCTGTGCCGGTGAGGGGCTCCCATTGGGTCGATAGGGAAAATATCAGCTGGGACCCGAATGGAGTAATCCCTGGCCGTAGCTGTTTCAAGAATGCTTTTAAATAATTCATCAAATTTTCTCTTGTTTCTAGCAGCCTTCTCCTCTTTCGAGCACTTGGTGCTCAACATCTGGTGAGGGCCTGCACGGCCGGTGTCACTACACCCCGGGTGCTCCCTTGAGCCTTTGTCCTCTTGGCTTGGGGAGTTTTTGACATGTGTCCTGGGCGGTGTCTCTTGGGGCCTCTTTTCGATGCGTACATTTTAGAGTAGGCGTGTAGCATTTTGGTGGAGGCACTTGTGCTTTATACTCCCTCCTATGGAGGAGAGCTTCCTTGTAGGCCAGCTGCATTGTGCGCTCTTGACGGGGTACTGTGGAGGGACCTGCAAAATGCAAACCAGGGGTTAGGCCCTAAGGCATGATAGAGTTCACGTGAAAGGGATTAAACTGTGGGTTATCAAGCGCATATGCCAAGGAGGGGTGGGGAGAGGCATACAATATTCGCTGTAGAGGGATGGCCCCTTGATGATATTCGTCCTGCCTCAAATGTGGGGTGGATTCCAGCCAGTAGCAGATATTGGATTAGGCTAAGTTGTGCGGACCGGTTGTGATGGAGTAGAGCAGGGCTCATTCCCAAACGGATAGACCGAAAATGGAAAATGCATATAGAAGGGGGCAACACCCCGTCTACGCCATCAGAGGTGTTGGCCAAGGCTTCCTATGGTGGTAATGAGAGTTGTATGCCCTCCACCTGGAGGCGGGAATGGTCACACAACTTCTAGACGTGTGGTGAGAGGAGGACCTGAGGAGTTTAGTCTGTCAAACCCAAAATTATCTCATTGCACTTGACTAACATTGCTTATGTGTGTTGGTATTATCTATACACGGTCAAAAAATCATTGTTTATTTATATACATGTTTATAAACCCATGTCACTTCGTGAGGATAAAAACCAAATGAAGAAATCAGGATTGTATTGGAGTGTGGCACACGCCTCCAGTATTCGTGGCAACTTACTCAATAACAATAGATATTTTGCAACATCAAGTAGCATGGTACCTTGTCCGAGTCTACTGCAACATGTAGTTCCTCCTCAGTGAGAACCTTATCAGCCAGAGAGTTCTCTTGGCTAGTTCCAGCTAAGTCCATACCCAGAATAGCAATCAATACTCGAAAGGAAGTTGGCACCACATAGGTTGGGTCACTTTGAGATCGCCATTTGGCCAATCATTCCTCTGAGACCGTCATAATCTGGGCTCCCAGTTCAGCCATTATAACACAGTTTTCAAACCAACGTTTTTCAAATTGACTTGACCCTCTGATTGTTGCCTTAATTGCTCTATCTCTAAGAGATTTGGTTGGTAGAGCATGTCATTGAATGTCACAGTTAAGTGTAGTTCATCGGCTTCCTCGTCAGAGATGAGTTGCATGCGCTTGTGTAGGAGCTTGTCAAGATATTCTTGCTCTTCCCAGGATAGAGGAAATTGCAAGTATTCCTCAAGCTACTCCTTAGGGAGTGCACCCATGTTTGTAAGGACATAGACACGTGAGAATACTTTGAGTTTAGTATCCAACTTAGTTAATCATTCTGCGACACTTCTATGTTCAATGAGGGCTTTCTTGGTTGCTATCTCCTGCAAGGTTCTAGGAGTTTTTCTAGGCTTAAGCATAGCTAGGGGGTCAGGTCTAGATGAGCAAGATTGGTCAGTGCTAGGATTGTTTATATTCTCGGGGTTTTTGTGTTTTTCCTGAGGTTTTACAATTATTGTGTCATGGTTCTCCTCGGATGTGACTAGTATAGTCATATCACCTTGTTGTGACAGTGTTGTATCCACTCTTGATTAGTTAAAGCGAGTTCTGTTGTTGGTGGATCGAGTGTTGCAAGCAACCATTGATGGTAATGGTTGCTCTGACTTATCAAAACACATGGATGTGTTTGAGGTTTCACCGATGTTAGGAGAGATGGAAATGGGTTCATTGGTGGATGGGCTTGATGTTTTATTCCTCAGCTCTTCAGTGCTCTTGGTCTTGATCTTATTGGCGTCTACCACCACTTGCAACTACTGTTGTTTTCGTTGTTTTGTCCTCTTTTTCTTGGGCAATTGCGGTGCCTCCTTTAAGGACTCAGGACCCTAAACTAGGTCAATCATTGATGTGTTTGGTTGGGCCTCAGCATTCTCTTTCTCTAGTGTGTCCTTATGGGTCATGGTTGCAGCCTGCTGAATAGCCTTGCTAGGTTGTGAGGATACAATTGCCTCTCTTTTTGGAGAGTCTAGCTCTTCTTTGAACTATTTGCTCTAGATTTCAGCTCGGTGATAGATCTATGATGTGCTTTCGGCTTTATGTGGTCTCTATGTCAGTTTTAAGGTCTAAAAGTTGAAAATTTGACCAAATCCAAATTCAGCCCAGCAAGTCCGAATTGTAGGGGCCGAATGCTCGATTCAGCCCATCTGAGGGCCAAGGGCCGAGTTAGGTGGGCCGAATGCAAGCAGTCCGAGGGGTGAGTTTGGTCGATCCGAGGGCCGAGGGCCAAGTGTTAAGTTGGGCCAAATATTACATCCGAGTGGTCGATTCGGATAGGCCGAGCGGTGGGTGTCCAAGGGCAGAGGGCCGAATCAAGTGGGCGGAGGGCGGAATCAAGTTGGTCTAAATGGTTGACTTAGACGGGCCGAGCGATAACTGTCCGAGTTAAGTGGTCTAAGTCGCCATCACTCAGACGGGCTGAACACTGCACAATTTTGGCCGGCACAATGATAAATTGCTTGAATCACACGATTCAGGTCACGGCCTATCGCACACATCTCCAGATCAAAGCTATGGATGGAGGGGAAGAGTTGTATATACCTAGAATAGCCAATAAACTCCAAAATGCAAATCGAAAAATGAATCAAATCCTTATGCCCTGTTATGACAACAGAAACCTTGATGCTTATTTTTCTTATTTTTCTTTGTTTTTTCCTACCCTAATGCATCCGAATCACAAAGCAAATACCTACGCTACTCCAACATGCTTTTCCAAATCCAAAAAACCAAAAATCTACCTGCTAAGGAGATCGAATACCTCTTCAAACTCCCTCACTTCCTACCTATCTACCTCAAGCACCGGTTTGGGGAAAACCCTACTTCAATGCTCAATTCGAAGTGTGCAAGCGCTTAAGGCTTGAATCCGTTGGTGCCGCCAATGGAACCAAAATGTGGGAACTCTCGCTCAACCACCAAGATCCATGGACCGCTTATTGCTTCAAGCATTCCAAGTCGAGCACTAATGGCTACCTCTCACATAGCCAACGCACCATCCATCTCTATGGGCGTAGTGAGCTTACCTCCATGCCTGATCGAGTTACCTCCTCTCCTGAGCACTCTGGTAGCTCCACAATCCAAGTGCAAGCTTCAAGCGAGCTCCATCCTCAAGCTCCCTGCTCCAAGCTCCATTGCCACGAGCAAGAGAAGAGAAGAGAAGAGAAGAAGAGAGGAGAAGATGGAGAGCTTCTCCTCCCTGGTCCCTCACCCTCACACACACTCCCTCACACTATCACACTCCCTCTCTCAAGCTCAAGCTCAAGCAAGCAAGAAGAAGAAGAGAGCTACTTTTGGCCACACACAAGAATGAGCTTCTCATTCACTTTTCAACTTTATAGACAAAACCCTAAATCCCTTTTTGGCGGTTATCCCCTTATCCCCTTTTTTACATGGCCAGCCGTGGCCTAGGCCCTTTTTCCCATTGTCCTCCTATCTTCCTAGCTTCCTTCCTACAACCCATCTACCTTTACAAATTGCATGGGTGAGATCCTGGCACTCTTAAAATAAATCATGGTGCACCCTGTGCCTTTTTTACAAAAGTATTGACTTGTGCTTTTTCTTGTGTGCCTTTCTCCTTGATTTAGGACTTTTCTACACTTCTTGTGTTTCCAGATTCTTCTTGGGGTGCCTTCATCTTCTATTTCACTTTTGCCTTAGCCTTGTCTTCTGCTTTAGATTTTTTGACTTTTCCACCTTATTCGTTTGAGGGTTAACATACCTAAATTGCTATCTAAACTTTATCAATGAAACTACATGGGTGAATAAAGCCATCTTATATTAATCTATTTGAAATTCAAGAATTTTTTTTCTTCTCTAACTTTTTTCGTGTACTCTCTATTTCTTATTGAGATTTTGTATGTTGCATTGTTTAAATTTTACATGGTATCAAAGCCCAAGGGACTCTAAGAATGGAACGGTGTGCCAAATGACAAGGCTTCAATAGAAAAAAGGAGCAACATTGACATTTGCAAGTAGTTGTGATACTTCAAGAAGTGGTTTTGGCACATCAAGTAGTGCTAGTATATCGGTAGTTTGAATTCATCCACCAACCTTCAACAAGGGCAAGTTAGATGATATAAACTACCCTTTGTGGAAGTTTAAATCTATAATTGTCCTTGATTCTTATGAGCTTCAAAAGATGGTATTGGAAAGTAACCCAAAATCACAACCTACCCCCAACCCACCAAATTATAGTGTAATGATTCCTTCAAATCTTGATCTTCTATGGGCTTGGAAACAAAGAAACACATATGCTTTTTACTAAAAGCTTATGTATCGAATCATGAACATGTTCTCAATGACTAGTAAGTTATAATGCCAAGACAAGGAGTTCTTGAATTTCACCTTGAGAAAATACTTGATGTAAGAGAGAAGGTCCTTAGGAATAGAACCTTGAGAGTATCTCATCTAGTGGAAGGCCACCTTGATGAGCATGCCACTCAGATTTTTCAAGAAACCTTAAGTCATAAGCACACCCAATTCTTTTCAAGGTGAGGACATCTTAATTCCTCTAAGGGGGAGAGGTTGTAATGTCTCAAAGAGCCCCACAATAAAAAACAACTCTTTACTTGGTCAATGACCTTACACATGCTCTTTTTCACTTAGAACAAAGGAACTCCAAAGGAAGTATGAATGCATGTGTGTAAGCTTGAAAGTTAGTGTGTGAAAGGGGGCTTCCATAAAGGTTTATATAGCTAAGGCTTCATGAGTTAAGTATATTGACAAATTGATTCTTTTCCATTTATTTTTTACTTTTCATCATCAACTCCAACCTTGTCTCATCAATTGATTGTACAAAATGAAAGAGAATCACAATCTCCATCATCTTGTGATCATTAACATGACCACTACTGACTTAGTGTCATTTTAAGGGACTAGAGTAAGATTTGAACCTATGGGTACAAGGGTTGACATGTCTAGTTTCCCCTCATTTCTTACTCTCTTTGAACCAAATGTGATACTAGTTTGCATTAGTTCATGATATATTGCATAAGAAGCTAAGACCGAGCTAGAAATTCTTCTAAGAGATCTTAGAAGTCAGCTAGGAACCCCTTTTTAGGTTGATCCTTGTGGGGATGAGGTGGAGCTTCCCTTGTAAGGTTAGACTCAAGTGAATCTAGGTTCATGAAGCTTGAATATTCCTAGGGGCTTTTAGATGGAGTTGCCTAGATACATTCCTTCATAGGCTACTAAAATTATGTTGTTAGGTAGGCATATTACACATGGTATCAGAGCAAAAATTATAGTTATAATCTTAGGAGAATTGCTTGCAAAAAAATATGGTTGAAAGAATACGAATAAATTAACAACTCTCTTATGAGATGTGTTTGCCACTAATAAATGATGGAGTCTTTCTAGAATGATAAGGCTTGGAAACACTTCTTAAAATTTTGAGCCATGTTCACCTAAGCCATAAGCTCCCTAGATTTTTATTGGAGGGATTGATTTATATACCACTTAGATAGGATCTATAATCCTTATCCACTATACTATGAAACGCATTGAAATGTGAGATAGCATGTAACATTTCATCAATGTTGATTGCCTTGCTTACATTTGGAGAAACTTGAGCAGATCCAATGTATGAGAAATGTCAAAGTTGGTAGTCTATTTAGTTTTGATACCACATGTAACATGCCTACATTTATTTTTTAGGCCGAAATATTTAGGATATTATCTTCTTTAGGATTCTAAAATAATATTATAATAAGAGATCTTTTACAATCAAGCAAATCTTGTATTTGTATTTTCAATAGATTTCACCTATTATTTTATTCCCAAACTATAGGATAATGTCAAATTTTCTCAAAATCCTCATAACTAAAAAAATACAATTTTATTTTCTCTAAAAACGGAGCCAACATTAATATACAACTCTTTAATGCCCTCATGACTTTTCAACTTGAAAATATATTAGAATCATTCTCATTCTTGCTTCTTAAAAGGGCAGAAGTTAAAAAATGATATAAAATGATGTACACATCACATTTTAAGATTTTTTTAACCCAAATATACCTTTTTGACTTGAGAGTTTCCTTGTAAAATTTTATCTTTTTTGGACAAGTATATGCCTATTTTTGGGCATTTCTTCATTCCGTCTCAAAGCTCTAGTTTTGTCCGAAATTTTGTGTACTCTTCTCCTTCCCTCTAGAATATGGTTTCTTGCATACGAATTCTTTTGAAGCAATACTCAGTACTATCTACAACACTCTCTACCCTGCTACAAGTAATCTCCCTCTTCAGCACTATGCTATGAGATATCTTCCTCTTCAACACTCTATACTACAAGCAATCAAGTGATAATGGAGGTATCTTTTTTAAAAAAATCTCTGTGATGTTATTATTCTTCATTGTTGTGTTTAATCCTTAAGTGTTAATTCACATAGAGAGAGAGAGAGAGAGAGAGAGAGAGAGAGAGAGAGAGAGAGAGAGAGAGAGAGAGAGAGAGAGAGAGAGAGAGAGAGAGAGAGAGAGAGAGAGAGAGAGAGAGAGAGAAGGGGGGGAAAGAGAGAGAACTATGTGAGATGAACTAAGAAAGTAAGTGATAGAGTGACAGAGAGTAAATTAGGGTAGAAGATAAGATGATGTTATTGTTCTCCACTAGCCAAGCTTTTGTATAAATGTGTAAATAATATCTTTGATCAATTCTTCTTGAGGGAGAGAGAGAGAGAATATTTTGAATAGAATAAAAGATAAGATTGGATGCTGATTAGAGGTCGATTAAAAGCTAAGATTACAGGAAAATTAGGGTCTATCATGACTGAAATCAAGAGAAAGAGACAAGATCCAACTGGGTTAAAAAAACATAGATATAGTGAATCAAAGGGGTGTAATTGTGTGATTTAAATGTTAATCCAATTTAAAATTGGCATATATTTTTCTTTACAGGATGCAGGTGCAGGACGTACCAAGAGAAAGAGAGGTATTCACTTTCAATTGGAGGATGAATATGCACCAATGTTCAAAAGAACTGTAGAAAGGGATGATGTAATAAAATACAGGATGCAACAAGAAAGAAATGTAAGGAAAAAAAATAAGGACCTTTGGGTCGATGGGTGAATTTATCCACCCGATCCAGTCACTCAAAAGCCACCAGAATTTGAAGGGCTTACATAATTTGTAAAGTTTGTTTATGAAGGCAATGAAGGATTGTATGGATACACATGTAGACTTGTCACACAAGGATTAGCAGGGGTTTATCAAGCCTTGAAAAATATGCATACAAGATTAGAAGGGAATATACAGTCTTTGATGGAAAATGATGGATTATTGGCTAAGAAGGATAGGGAGAACTAGAGGCTATAACAAGCAATGCCTGTCATTGAAGATGCTATACATGCTACACATGTGTAGAATATGGAGTTACAATCTAAAGTTATAGACTTGGAGAAGGAGAATCGAAACATAAAGAGGAAGCTCACAAAAACTTTGGAGATTGGGTCCACTTTAAAAACCAAAGAAGCATATCAGTGCATCCGATTAGTTAAACCAATTCACCAATCAACCAAAGGAAGTGGAAAATATCATAGACGTATATATGCTCAATTTGCTACAATGAGAAACATGTTTCTTCGTGCAGAGAATGATACTATTGCCAAAGTCCTAAGTAAGGATATGTTAAAAATGCATTGGAAAATCATAAATTGAGGGACATTGTAGATGGTATCGCAAGTGAACATCTTAGGGATGTGAGCAACTTTAGATGCTCAAGGATTATGCGACAAGGTGGGAATGAATTCCGAGTCATATAGTATGCTCTATCAACAATTGAATATAGGATTTAAGCAAGTCTTCAAAACTAAGCGAGTAATGCCTCTGCCAAAACCATTTCACATGAAGAAGGCTTGAAAACAACTAAATGAAAAAGTTTTAGAACTATTTGGTGAGCCAACGCATCTGGAAAATACACACATATTGAAGTATGGTTCCAAAGAAGTTGCATTTGTATTGAATGCATCCAACAACTTTGTATTGGATATATGTATGGTTCAGATTGCTATGGTTAAGTTCTACAATATGTCTATGGAAGAATGTAGAGGCAAGTTGTCCTCAAACTTGATGAGAGTGAGATTATTAAGGGGCAAAAACTTAAATGCATGAGTATAACACTTATGAATCGAGCATTGGATCCCAACATTGATGAAGACCATCCTTTATACTTCGGTATATAATCAGAGAATGAAATATGGTGGCATGCAGCATTTGAAGTACTAAAGGAGGACCATGAAGTACTTAAAGTTTTTTTTAACCTCACTAATATACCTAGTGTTATTCAATAGCAAAATAATGGAGCAATTTTATACATTGAGGGGTTTGGGGACTATCAAGTTGAATGGCATCTTGCAGGTGATTTAAAAATATTGAAGTGTATATTTGGTTTATCAAATGCATCCCCCTTCCGTACCCAGAAGGTTGTTGAGGTGTGGAATGAGAACTCCGAGCGCCTCTCCTCTAGGCCGGCGATGGTTACTCATGCACGCACCTCCTGTGCGTGGAGGATGGGATCCCCGAGTGCCTCTTGTGGTAATCTCTGCGTAACTGCTAGGTCCTGCCAGAGTGCTGTAACGAGGATGTAAAATTTGATGCTTTGCTTATGTTTAATTGACATTTGATTAAAGGATTAATCAAATGTGCAATTAAAATATGCACATGTGTTGCACATTTGAGGTGCAAGCTACTTTTTCACAATTGAAGGATGAAGGACCCTGTGAAAAAGATGGGTGTCAAAGGCAAAAGTTGTAACAAGTTACACTTGTTAGATTCTAGGTGAATTTTGGTGTCAATTTGCCCCTAGGACCATTAATTGGCCATTAAGTGTCAGTGGTGACACTAGGGACTAGGCATTAATTAATGGATTAATGCATGTCCAAGGGTCAATTAATGCATGGGACCACTTCGGGTTGCAAATGGCCTAGCCAATTAATTTTTGGATGGGCAAGGCCAATTTTCTGGGCATGGATTAAGGATTGAATTAATTTTCAGAATTAATTAATTTTGAAAATTAATTAAATGGCTGGAAATTACTGAAAATGGATTAAGAAAGCTGCCACTTGGCAAAACTTTCCCATGCAAGTGGAGGAAAGGCTAAATAGGGCTGAAGGGAGCGGGAAATCTCGTTTTTTTTGGAGCTCTTGGGAAGAGGTATTGGATTGTTGCTACCAAGTTTTGGGGCCATTTCCCAGCCATTGGAGATCATTTTGGTGATGGAGATTGCATATTCTTAATCTTGGGAAGTTGGCAATTGCTACTGATGCACTTTCTCATGAAGATCACAGTCTCTGATGCTCCTATTGTTGTTGGTGTATCCGTCTGGGGCTGGTATAGCAGGGCAACAGCAGATTTTGATCAGTTCTTCACAAAAAATCTCAGAATTTTCTCTTTCTACAGCATTCTCTCATCTCCTTCAGCCTATGATCAGCCATTCTCAGCAATTCTTAGCCATTCGGAGGAGATCTCAGCCATTTTTGGTGGGCTGATCTGTAATTTCTGCAGTAAACACTAATTTGCAGTAAGAATTAGGGTTTAGCAGCCACCTTGGGATCTGTGCTAGAGATTGAAGGCTCAAGTGACTGAAATCAGTAGTTGATAATTGAAGATTATCAAGGGATTTCAGGAGCCAGCCCATCCGGAATTGATTTGGGGCAGCATTTGGCCAGCCAAGGGTCAAATTGGAGAAGAAGTCCTGGGTGAATCAAGGGGCAAATGACCCAAAAGACTTGCTGGTCATTTATGACAGCAAGAGCAATTGGTTAGTAGGAGGAGATTGAAGAATCTCGAGTTGTACTCCTTCCAATTGAATGAAATCTAAAGAAATACGGTAAGGGGCGCTAGTTTTGGGGTCAACAGGGAGTCTACTGTCCAAGAATGTTATGGTAAAGTGTGTATTTTATTTTATGCCCATTTATTTATTGTTGTAATTAACTCTTAGATCAGGTTATCACCACCCATTCCAAGAAGGAAGGCTGGTTCCAAGTGCTCTCTCCTCCTCCCAGCTCTACTGCCTGGCAGATACTACTTGACTCGACTAGGACCTTTGCAACCTTCTCTAGGATCCAGTCCCTCTTGCCCCACTCGCTCGTCCAAATCTACTCAATCTGTCTCTTCACCTTCTCCCTCTTGTAGATCGAGTCAGGGATCCGATACGATCGTGTATCTAGGGAGGATGGTAGGGGATCAAGTGTAAGGAGGACCGGGCAGTGATCTAACAAAGTGGTGCCATTCAACTGCCCTATTTGGCCTCCCTGAGAGTATTCCCACCCTCCCACATAGAACCTGTCCAACTGCTCCAGCAAGACTCCGCCTAGCCGCCTATATCCCCACGAGAATTCCAGTGACCTCTCCCTCCTGTGGAAAGCTGAGTCTCTCGTAGCATTGCGTGCTCCTACTATGAGTAGGAAGACCTCCCATGCCTCATGCTCCTCCCCAGCCATGCCGTGGTAGTTTCTACCTCTACCCTCTGCTGTCCTCTAGGGCCTCCAGGTTGTTGAATTCTCCTCCAACAATCCAAGAGTCCACCTGCAGGAGTCCCGCTGCAATCTCCACCTAGAACTTGCTTCGTGCCCTGACCTCAGTAGGGGAATAGACATTGAGGACTCCAAGGCACAAGTCCCCAATATCCAATCTGATCCATAGAACCCTCCCTGCCACAATCGTTCCATGGTCCCGTACACAGGCGGTGAGGCTCGGGCCAATCGAGGTGCATACACCTGCACTCTTGCCGTGGGCACCAATGGAGTGCTCCCAGTAAGTGCGTGAACTGCCCGGGAGTACTTTTCCTACCTACTGGGCCTGGGCGGGATTGAGCTTGTGCCCTTGGACCATGGGGGCAATGGATGTACCTGGTGGTACCACCAGGTCATCTATCAACCAGGTTGAGAGGTGGGACTTTGTGCATTGATAGAAACGGGCCGCTTGTGCCAGGGGCCACTTGATCACATCTATCGGAGCTCTCCATTGCGAGGGGACTCGAAAGATAATGCTCAGATGTGGGACCTCGGCCCCAGCCCACCAGTTGATGTCCATCATGCAACCTAGCCACTGCTGGGAAAAAAGTATCAGGTCTCCTTTTCCCATCCACTGGGAGATGTGGTCTGCCACGTGGCTCTTCTCCTCCTCTATTTGAGTCATCGTGCAGTCTCGTGTGTGAGAGGTCTGAAGGAAGATAGCATAGTTTGGTCCATTCGGTGGTGCTAGTAGATGGACCTTGCTGCTCCTTGACTTGCATACCACGAAGATTCCCACTTCCAGGGGTAGTGGAAACTCTTCGTGCTTCGGAACTCTTAGGTAGGCCATAGCCCACTGCGAAAAAACTCCTGTGGTAGTAGCTACGCTTGTCTCAGGAAGGTGCGACCGGTGGCATGGGTGGATGAATTGGTGGTTGTGTTGGGGGGGGGGAGGGGGCTAGACTACTTGTGGGTGGAGGATGTCAGCATATGGGGGGATGGGTCACTTGTACTAGGTGGGGATTGGGGGGGGTAGTCGGTGAGGGTGATGGTGGGAAAGGGGAGGATCAAGGAATGAAGGGGTAGTCAAATCGGATGCACAAGTTAGGTGTGGGGGGGCCGGTACCTCTAGAGGGGGTGGGTTGTGGGCTAGGGTCGGAGGGGGGTTTGTCGGGGGAGGGTGTGGGGGGTGTGGGCCCTCAGGTGGGGTGGCCTGTGACACCTCCGTGGGGGGTGGATGTGTAGGCTTGTGGTCGTGTCGGGTGGGGCGAGGTGGGGGGGGGGGCCGCGTGGTGCTCTACCCGAGGGTGCCATGCTTGCCCTCCTGCACCTTGCGGTCGTGGCTGTGTGTTTGAGGGACTGTTTGCGGCCCCCCCTTCCGTCTCCCTCTCTGTCATTTCTAGACCCATGTAAAGCCATACGCATCCACCTATGGGCCTGTCGATGAAGCCCCCTTGGCTTTGAAGTGTGTGCACTCTATTGCTTGATGCCCAAAGTCATGGAAACGCAGGCACAGCCCTGACTACCTAGTTACAATAGCCAGCTGCGTGAAAGAGTGTCCGTCTGCCTCGATCTCTAGAAACTGTGGTATATTCTTTATCTCTTTCACTACCACCCATACCTTTGAGACTCCTACAACTGTCATTGCGTCTGCTAAAGAGGCAGGAAGGATAGTATCAAAGAGCCATTCAAAGTCTTCCACTAATTGGTGATACTCTATCGCCAGTCGGGGGAAGAGTAGGCTGACCGGGTGTCTAAGGAACCTGTTGTGGAGTAGGAATGCCTCTACTGTGAAACCACTGTACCATGGAACCATGTAGATGACCCCCTTTGTGGAAGCATAGGGTGAACTAGCCAGTAGCTCACGAGTTGTGTTTGTCAAGGTGAGTCATACCATGAAGATCCCTTGATCCATAAGAACTGCTTCCACGATTTGCTATGTGCCGATGCCTAGCGTGGAGTGAAGCTAATCTCAAAGCTAGGCCTTGGATGGGGAGTGTCCTACTACCTGACCAAAGATTGTTGTTTCCTTTAGCTCCAGCTTTGTCGCACAGACGACTAAGAGTTGTTCCTCAGAGAGGATGACGCACAAGGTGTTTGACTAGGGGGGCACTCGTAGAATGTACTGGCGTCTAACCAGAGGTTCCCATTGCGCATCCCTGTTGAGAAGCTACCAATCACGCTCCTTCGCTACCAGTGGGGGGAAGTTGCTACAAAGGGAGGGAGCAATTGGGGGGAGCGATGGTCGGGGAAGGGGGGGAAGCGCGGATGGTGGGTTTGCCAAACGGGGCCAAGGGGTTGCAGGGCAGGGGAGGCAGCAGCAACGCAGGGGGGGTGGGGGTTCTTGGTGTTGAGAAACCCTTCACCCTTCACCTGCAGTTTGCGTTTTTGCGTTTCTGTGTTTTGCGTTTAGGATTTGCAACCCCAAAAAGGGGTGCCATCCTAGATTGTCTATGCCTATTTATAGGCCACTCTCTCATTCATTCCTCACGGTCGATTCATTCAGTCCACCTCTTCTCTCCAGCCTCTCCACTACCCTCACACCCCTTCAGGAAGACATTGCAGTTCCTAGTTCATGGCTGTCTTCATCATCTTCCTTGTGCTACGGCATCCTTGTTCCCTTGTATCACATTCACTCCATGATTCGGAACTTCATCATTCCATTCATCAGAGTTTCTTCTCTCTTCTCTTCTCTTCTTCATGTTTGCCAAGTTCACTCCGTGTTCCTCCCCACAAACCCTACTATCTTGTTGGTACGTTATCTTTTGACTTGGTATCAGAGTTGGATTTGCTCAAACAACGGAAAAGATCCTCCACTCCAGTGAAGGCAAAGACCAGTGGCGGGTTTGGCATCCACTTCTCTTCTTCTTCCACTGCATCAAAATCTTGTTTTCACAGATTTTAGTATTTCAGCTTGCTGCCCACACCCCAAATGAGGACATCACGGTCCAAGCTGGCCATTGCTGTTTAGAACAGTCTGGCGCCTGTTTCCAGCATATCACACATTGTTCAGAGCTGATTTTAGCATATTGACTGCTGTTGCTATTTTTTTCATGCATTTTTAGTCTTTCTCTCTCTTGTAGGCTGTCTTGCCTACATTTTTAGTCTTTCTCTCACATGTTGCCTGCATTTTTAGTATTTCTCTCTCCTCACTTGCCTTTTTCTATTGGTTGTAATCTCTTATTGTTGGTCGTATCCTCCTCCCACATGCAGCTCACATCCAACCCTTCCATTGCCCTCCCACCCCTTGAGGTGGACATTGCAATTCGTGCTTCACATTGCCCTCACACCCTTTGAGGCGGACATTGCGGTTCATTGTTCATGGTGGCTGACCTCTTCCTTCTTCAGCAAGGCACATTGGTATCCATGGCTTCTTTACCAACAGATGACCAGATTACTAGGTGCTCCTACTGTGGCATCACCAGACACACCACCGATGCTTGCCGACTTTGACATTTGCTCCCCACCCCCCGAAGTATATGCGTCTTCCACCAAGCACTCTGTGTGCCACCTCTCCTTTCTGGGCCACAAAGATTGTTCTGCATCAGCTATCAGAGTACTATTCTCAAGGCAATAAGATGCATCGGATGCACACTAAGTCCTTTTGAGCACATGGAGGATCAATTGGCGCTACAACCTCCTAGAGATCGTCACAATGCCAACGGCCGTCTTCTCCCACTTATTTTCAGGTATAGTGGCTTCCATGATCTACGGATTTGCAGTCCACTCCATCGAGAGACATGATTGTTTGATACTGTCTCCTTGTCAGTCTGCTCCTTTGAGAGACAATGGCTGCTCAACTCCTTTCTCTTCTTTGGCTATCATGTTTTCTCCACTGAGAGACAGCGAGCGACTGTTGCCTACCTCTTGCGCTCATTCTGAGCCCCACCCTTCCCCACCCTCAACTACTCAGGTTCGAGAGACTACCTCTAGGTGCTCTTTGGCACCCTAGATACCTTCTTCAGCACGACCGGCGGCACTTCCTTCGTCATCAGACATTTCGGAGTCCGTGATCCATGAGTTTTTGGATTCCCTATCTACTTCAGAGGGGGATGTTATTTCTTTGCCCTCAGAGGGGGCATCTACTTCTTCGACTTCAGTGGAGGCTCCTCCACCTTCCACCTCAGAGGGGGAACCTACTCCACATGAAGCTCTTCACCCATCCTCTACTTTCTTGGGGTGGTTGTCTTCGACCAGTCATCTCTTTTACTGATACCCAAGATCTTTAGGTACCACCTAGATCGGGACCTCAGAGGTTCAGCCCACGACTTGGTGACGAGGCCTTCGTATTCCTTCTAGCATGGATGCACGCAGCTAGTGGCTTCTCTCCCAAGGTTGAATTTTGGGTTCTCCAATTCACTCTGTCTATTGTTCTTTACTATAGGTTCCTTTTCTGGTGGGAATCTTGGATAGTAGGGATCCTCTACATCTTCTTTCTCCTCTTCTCTTCTTGCCTTGGTCACTTGGTCAACATGGAGCCACCTCCCAAGATCGAGTACGGGCATATCCTTATGGTTCTCGGCACCACACAAAGTCCGACATTCATCATCTTTCTTTTACCTTGTTCCCTTGTATCACATTCACTCCATGATTCAGAACTTCATCATTCCATTCATCAAAGTTTCTTCTCTCTTCTCTTCTCTTCTCCATGTTTGCCAAGTTCACTCTGTGTTCCTCCCCGCAAACCCTATTGTCTTGCTGGTATGTCATCTTTGACAAGGTGCAACCATCCATTTTTGTCCACTACACCTCTGAATGTGAGAGTTAACTTAAAAGTCTATAGGCTAAGCCAGTCCTTTCTAAGTAAGTCACTTAAACCTCCACCCAGCTCTGCCCCTACAAAAGAACGGGATGCAACTTAGTATCATTCCTTGTAAGAAAAGAAAAGGAGAAAAAGAAAAGAAAACAAAATTTTCTCATTTGAAATGTATGAGTGCCACAAACACAGCATCTAGGGACTATTAAATCCCTAGCCCCTCCCCACCTCACACACTTACGCCATATCAAGAGCAAGACATTGTGATAGATCTATCTCCTTGAGTCATACACAACACCTCCCCCTTCCACAAAACTGGGTCCTCAAGTGTGGGACAACACCTTCGGCTTTCAACCCATCTGCACTATACAATAAGGCAGACATACCCCGTAGGTAGTGCACCTATTATTCCCTTACATGTACATTCTGTAGCTGTGCAGCTACCCAACAACTCCAGAGGCCCTCTTCAATTAGTCAACATATCTTCAACACTAACAATCTCCAATCATATGCCACAAGCTTATCCTACATGATCAATTTCTCAAAAGCCCCAACTACCATTTCACAAACTACCCTCAATCTCTCCAATCCATACCATCCAGTGCCATGAGACTGGTACTCAGCTAGGAGGGGGGTACTATTAACCCTCAAAACGACACAAGACACAAAGAATGGAAAAAGAAAACCAAGAAGCACAAAAAAAATATGCATTTTAGTCATTTGTAAAAGAGCACTAGGCTCCCTCTTGTGCAAGTTGTAAATGAAAAGGCATATGTAAAGGAGCCATGAGAATATGAAAGAATAGGAAAAGAGTAGAAAAGAGGACCAAGGCTAGATGGTTGGTCATGGAAATGGGTTGGGTGCCCAAGGGGAGAAGGACATGTATAAAAGCCAAAAAGTTAACGGATAATCTCATTCTTGGTGTGTTTGCAAACTAGCTCTCTTCTTGTTCTTGTTCTTGCTTCCTGCTTGTGCATGAGAGAGGGAGAGTGTGAGTGTGTGAGAGTGAGGGACCGTGGAGAAGCTATTCTTCTCCTCTTCTCACCTTCTCCTTCTTCTCTTCTCTTCTCGCGCATGTGGCTATGGAGGTTGGAGCTTGCTTGAGCTAGTGCCTTGAATTATGGAACCATCGAAGGATTTGGGGAAGAGGGAGGCTATCTCCTTGGCATTCAATGGTGGCTTGGCAGGTATAAAATGGGCTTGTTTGGAAAGATAGTCCACCACTACAAAGATGATGGTTTAGCCATGGGATTTGGGGAATTCCACAATAAAATCCATGCAAATGACATTCTATGGCTGGCTAGGTACTGGCATTGGTTGAAATAAACCTATTGGCTTGGAGCGTGGTGCTTTCACTAGTTGGCAAGTGGGACAAGTCTTGGCATAGTCTATGACTTCCTCCTTCATGTTTAGCCAGAAGAATTGTTTCCGGAGGGTCTTATGTCCCCCTGACTTCCCATTATGCACTTCATGTAGTACGACTTTCTTCAACTCCACACTATTGGGAATGTACAATCTCTTATCTACAAACGAAATTCCCTCCTCCACATGCCATGAGGTGTCCTTTCAGCTTGCACTTCTTCTATGATCTTGTGCATTTCTTGGTCATGTTTTAAAGCCTCTTTCATTAACTCAAGGAAATTGCTATTGACCACACTCATTGCCTTTAAATCAGCCTTGCAACTTAGTGCATCTACTATTTTGTTTGTGGAGCCTAGCTTGTTTTCTATCTCCAAGTTGAACGCTGCCAGGAAGTTGAGCCATTTGGCTTGTTTGACGGATAACTTGGGTTGGGACTAGAAGTATTTGAGTGATATGTTGTTTGTGAACACAATTGTGTGTTTATCTTGTACATAGTGCTTTCATTTTCTAATGCAATGAATTACTACGAGCATTTCCTTCTCATGTGTGCTCCATCTAGTTTCTATATTTGTGGACTTCTTGGATTCATAAGCTACGGGGTATCTATCTTGCATCAACACTCCCCCAATGCCATAATTTGATGTATTTGTGGAGATTTCGAAGGGTTTGGTGGGTTTGGTAAAGTTTGGCACTTTGAATATGGGGGTCTGACTCATACATTCTTTCATCAACTCAAAAGCAGCTTGTTGCTCACTCCCCCATGTGAAATTTCCATCTCCTTTAGTTAGGTGGGATAGTGGAGCGGTTACCATGCTATAATCCTTGACGAATCTTCTATAAAACATTGTGAACCCTAGGAATTCTGGAACTTCTCCAATAGTCTTCAGCATTGGTCACTTCTTCACTGTGGCTAATTTCCTGGGGTCTACTTTGATGCCTTCGTCACCTACGATGAACCCTAGAATTCTAACTCCATTGCAAACTCACATTTTTAGGTTTGGCATACAGTTTGTATTGTCTCAGCTTCTCAAAGACTAATCTTAGGTATTGATTATGTTCCTCTAAGGTTTTGCTATACACTAGGAGATGATCTATGTAGATAATGATAAATACATTTGTCTCTAGTCGGAATACTCCATCCATTAAGCCACAAAAGGTACCCGGCCCATTGCTCAATCCAAACCCTAGGACGAGCCACTCAAAGCTCCCATATCGGGTACAATAAGCTGATTTGGGAATATATTCTTCAACTATACGGATTTGGTGGTACCCTGACCTAAGATCTATGTGGCTGAAATATTTGTCTCCATGGAGTCTATCTAATAGGTCTTCAACCAAGGGCATGGGACATTTGTTCTTGATGGTGATCTTATTAAAAGCCCTATAAACAACACTGGGGTACCGAAGGGGGACTTGTTGGGTTGGATAAATCCTTACTCTTTCAATTCATGTAATTGCTTCTTCAACTCCATGAGTTCGGTGTGATTCATGCGGTATGGGGCTCTAGTTGGTGGGATTGTCCCTCGGATTAGCACAATCTTGTGGTCTGCCTCTCTTTTGAGGGGTAGGCCTTTGGATAGTTCTGTTGGCATCACATCTGCATATTCCTCAAATATCAATTCCACTTCTTTGTTGCCAATTTGTGGTTTGGGCTTCTTAGTAACCTCCTGCTCTATAGGTCGGATCATGCATAAATACACCATGTCTCCTTGCTTCATTGATTTCTCCAGTTGTTTGGCACTGCAGGTCATGATGCGGGGCTGAACATTGGTCACTTGGCGAGGCATTACTTGGACTGGTGTTCTTGGTTTATTAGGTGTTAGCTTTGGAGTTTGGCACAAGACTCCAGGCTTGCTCTCCTTCATCTGCACTTTGATTGATGTTTTGCCTGGGAGTTGCATTCTTTCAGGATTCTTTCACATGGTTCTCTTACGCCCTCTCCTTGCATATCTAGTAGCATTTCATTAACTCTTTTTTTCAAACATTGCAATGACATATTTTTCATAGAACTCCAGGCCCAAAATGACTTCAAAGTCATCCATGGGTATGACTAGAAAGTTAAGCTTGACCTTCCATTTACTCGCTTTCACTTGCATTGCAAATCCTTTCTTGACTTCCTTTGCTTCTCCTTGTGCAAAGGTCACTGTTAATCCTTCTGGGGCCTTAGACAGTTTGAGTCCATGTTTTGCTGCACAATCTGGTGTGATAAAATTGTGAGTGGCTCCTGTGTCTATCATGATTGCTTGATCCCCTTCACTCACCCTTCCCTTGAGATATAAGTGATGTATTGTTGCTACTGGAGCCACCATGCATTGGGAACGTGGACTAATTGTCCCCACTCTTGAGTGGTCTAGGCCCTCTTTACTTCTCTGGGGATTTCCTGGATGTGCGGGGGTTGTGGCTCCTCTTCTCCATAAGCACTTGTGACAGTTACCTTGGATCCACTTGTTGAGGTTGTCTCTTCCATGCGGCATCTATTTTGATAGTGTATTTCCCCGCACTTGAAACATGTAAGCCATGTGGTTGAGTCTTGGGGTCTCCACCATGATGTGTTTGATCATGTAGACCCATAAGATACACTAGGGATAGGTCTATAGTGGTTGTTTTTCCATCGTTCAACTGCTCCTCTTGGTACCAAGACTGACTGTGATGCGACTAGGGTTATTCCTAAGATTTGACCTCGAATATCTGAGATGGGGCCTCTTGGGGGATTGGGTCTTGAGGTCCAAGAGTTGGTGGTAAGGTTGGTGTTGAATCTAGCTTGACTCCCTTGGGATGCCCTCCTCCCTTCTAAGTCAACTAATCTTTCAGCCATCCTCATGGCCTTTGCCAAACTAGTTGGTTCTTGTCTTTTAACATCTCTCTTGGCCCATTCTTGCATGTCGAATAGAAATCCATGTAACTTTGTGTCTATGTCCTGTTGGGTTGTTGTAGCATCACAAACTGCCTATACTTGCTAACATACTCCATCTTTCCTTGTGTTTGTTTGAGATTTCTCCACTCATCTCTAACTTTGAATTTTTCCATCTTCGGGATGAAGTAGTGTTTGAGTTCCTCTTGAAGTTCTTCCCATAAAAGGCAGTGCGTCCTTGCTCCTATTCCAGTAGGTACTAGCTAGCAACATCCTCCTCTAGGTAGATGGTTATCACTTCTCCCTTCTTGTCTTCGGTGATTCTAGTGTACTTCAAATATCTATCTATCTCTGCAATCCATTTCTTCAAAATCAACCCGTCTCTCTCTCCCTTGTACTTGGTTTGTTGGGGCATCTTGAACTTGCCATAGTCATCTTTTGACCTCTCACTCTCCTCTTCCTCATTGTTTTGCCACTTGTCTTTCTTCTTGCTTCCTACTTCAGCTGCTTTCTCCTTGTCTTTCTTTATAACTTGAGCTCTCCTAGATGTTTCCTCCCTAGCTAACCTATCTGCCATCTATCCACCTCTTCTTGTAGTTTGTGTCTCTTCTCTTCCTCCTGTTGCTACATCATCCACTCTCTGTAACCATGCTCCACTTCAGACTTTCTTCTCTTTTCCTCCTCTTCTTCCTTTATTTGCATATTCCTCGAAATTGAGTCCAACAAACTTGACATGCCCTCCAATTGCCTATCTAGTCCGGCTACTTTTTCCTCCTGAGCTTCTCTCCTTTCTTGATCTCAGCTCTTCTTCTTCTCTTCAACCACTAGGATGGGTGCATTCTCTCCATTGTCCTCCATATTGTTGTGGGAAGCTGTGCCTTAGCCTTGACGTTGTCGACGTGGGAAAGCCATGCCACATCTTCAAATGGTAACTTGTGTCAGGGTCGTCATGTCGGAGATCGTCGTGCCAGGGGGGTGTCGCAAGAGGGGTTGATGCAACGTGGGGCGATGCGATGTGGAGTGACACGACATGGAACATCGTGACGTGGGCATCATGACACAATTTTGGGGTACTGGATCTTCTCTGATACTTTTGTAAGAGCACTCTTTCACTCCAAGCAAGAGTTGCTCTAATACCAAGTTTAATGCACTTGTACTCCATCACTCACTCAACATGGCACATAAAGGTAGCACGATATGTGAGAGCAAGGTACAGTCTAGTATTATTCAATGAAAGAAATGGTACAACATAAGCACATCCCAGGGTTACACCCCGTGATGCTGTACATGTGAGGGTTCACCACTAGGTATAGGAAATCACACATAGAGTGGAAACCAAGCAGGGCTCAGAGTCACTACTACTTCCTATGTAGGTGTTTTTGGTAGCAACGCCATGGTATAGCTACAAAGCCCTTATAGCGGGTGGGGGGAGGAGGGTAGCATCTAAAAGAAAGGTATTAAAACTTTAACTTTTTCAATACCTTACCTTACCTATGGTTGGCGTTATGCCACAAAGCCACCATGTGGGCCGCCAACAACTGTTGCACCACCCCCTCCACTCCATCGTAAACATCACCCCCACTAGGAGTGCAGATCAAGCCATGCATCCACACACCCTGTAGCTCGTTGATAATGAGAAAGGAGTTGTTGTTAATGAAAGAGAGGAGAAGGGTTACCCTCTAAGGCTATATAAAGCCTTAGTGTGTTATGGCATTGGCATTGGCATGCCTTTTGCTATGATCAAGATGCTATTGAGAGAGAGAGAGAGAGAGAGAGAGAGAGAGAGAGAGAGAGAGAGAGAGAGAGAGAGAGAGAGGGAGGGAGAAGGAGAGATTGAGAGATTGAGAGAGATAGAGGGAGAAATAGGGATTGAGAGAGAGAGATGGAAAGAAAGAAACTGAGGAAGTGCGGCACTGCTACCAAGTAGACAATGAGCCATTGACTTTGAACCTCATCAAGCCGAAGGTGGTAATTCTAGACTCGAAAACGTATAGGAAGAAGCACGATCTCAAACCTTGAAGCTTGAATATGATTACAAGTATTGTTGAGATTTGAGAAAGAGCACAAAGAGCTTGGGATGCATGATGGCTCCCAAGAGGAACACCTCAAATCTAAAGCACTCAATTGCGACTATGATGTCCATTCTACCCTCGTCCACAAGCCTTCCACATGCCTTTGTACTATGCATAGGCATTAGGGAAATCAAGCATGAACTTGTAATGCTAAGTTATCTGTCTGCTAAAAGGTAAAGTAAAGGCCTTTTTATTGCCTTATTACCAGGTACTATTTGTTTGGGAAATAATTTCCTTAATAGTCTTGAAAGGGGAAACCCAATAATGTTTTTGAAAGAGAGATATGCCTATTTGAGACCCTCCTTGGGAGGATTAGACATAAAACTGGACTTCTCAGTCATTAAGTTATGCTTTGAAACATGGCATGAATCTACAAGGGATCTAGTGATCCCTAGATTAAATTAGATGTAAAGGTAAGATGACTCATAACATCATAATAAAGAGACTATGTGTGGTTAAGGTTACATCTTCTAAGGGTGAATAATTGTGTGATATGAAGAGACTTGAAATGCATTATCTTGACCTACAACTTAAGTATAAATTAGGATTGCTATTTATATTATTCCTTAAGTAGTTACACTCTTTGGAGAATCATATTGGCAAGTTATTGATCCTTGTGGGATACCCAAGGGCATTGGTTTGAGTTGCATTTCGTTTTGAAGAGATGTTATTCTTGTTATGGAAAACTATTGCTTTTATTAGCTTAAAGTTAGTCCTCTTGCCTTGTTTTTGTTTAACTTTTTGTGAATCTCCTAAAGGAGAGAGTTACACTTGTTCCAAGGGTTTGATACATGGGTGGATTATCTCCATAATCGCACCATAGAAAAAAGATGTTGAAAATGGCAAGAGACCCGAATGGGCACTACTCGATACATTGGCGGAAGGTTGAGTGGTGTGGATTTAACCATAGAACATTGGTTCGCTCTTATGGTAGCTTGCAGGTTAGGAAGGCTTTGGACACCCTACGCTGGGGCCTAGGTTGGAGTTGGAAAACCTCCATGGCCTGATGTCTACAGACGTTGGAAAACCCTATTCTAGATAAAGGGTGGATTATGGATTGTGTCCATGGGACTTGGACGTGAGTATCTAGGTGTTTGGATACGAGTCCTGGTGTAAGGGATGGAAGGCTAAATTCACGTTGCAGCTTGGAGAAGGTGTATATAAATATATTACTGTTATTTTCTTTTGAAGGCTATTTGATCTTGTCTTTGTGTCTATATGTAAATTACATGAACGAACCTGGTGCTAATAGGCTAATTAAGGAAGCTTATATGTCAAACATAAATTTTTTAGGTTAATTAAATAACTAAAACACACCATCGAGGGAAGAGAGAGGGTGGACCCTCGACGGATCTATCTTATGGTTGGGTCATTTCGGTGAGCCGAGAGTTTTCTTAAAGGCGATATAATTAGGATAATTTTGGAAGGGTTAGACGATGACTATCCTAGGCAATATTATAGAGAGCTTAACCTTGGGTCATGTTAGGGGACTGGGGTGAGACTTAGCCTTATGGGTGGAGAGGTTGATGTGCTAGCTCCCTCTTGTTTCTCACACTCTTTGAACCAAGTGCGACACGGGTTTGCTTTAGTTTAAGTGTTCTTGTGTAAAGCATGACACTCGAAGACCGACGCTAGAAGATTGTTATCTTAACTCTTTTAAGAATTGGATTTAGGTCGGTCCTTCTGGACACTTCCAAGGAGTTTTGGATGGTGTCGCTTACAAAAATCTCTTGATGGATCAACAAAATTCATGCTAGTGAAGGCTCCTTAGTTGGGCACATCACATAGCCCTTGGTAGGATGGAGAATTAAAATACGGTGGTTGTTGAACCATGCATCAATTAATCATATATATCATTTTCTTATTCAAGATGAGGATTGGTTGGCACATAAGGGCAATACCATATAGGGTCTCCAAAAGGCAAGGCTTGGTGGAAATCCACGGTGATAGTGGGCTGGCTCAATAAAACACCCTCCAAACAGTCAAAAGGACATAAACTCATTTTCTATTGTGTTGTGACACCTTGCAGGTTAGTCCTTTGCTAAAATGTAAACCATAAGCATAGGAACACTTGACATACCTTAACACATGTGAAGAGGTGATCTAGTGAGATATCTTTGGTGCATTAAAGTATTGATATTGAGTATGAATATTGAGTATGCAATGTTTGGTCTAGTATGAATGAGCCATAGGAGCTTTCCCACTATCGGTTGGTAGGTGTGCTCATAAAAAAGGTTGCGCATGGGAATCCTTCATGAGCTTTATAGTGGGATTTAGAGATGTGGGCACTGGCCATGTCTCATGTGGACAATATTGTTCCACTAATTGAGGGGCATACTTCTACTAGGATATAAGTTACCCTCCCCATGTTGGACAACCTCCACGCATGAAGAAGAAGATAAGTGACCAAGATCCCTCGTCTTGAAGGTAGAACAGAACTATGCCTTAGATTGTGCAATAATACCAGTATCCATGGCATGATCAATAGATCATCGACATATAATAGCAAATAGCTGATGCCCTCTGAAGTGGACTTTGGGTAGAATGAAATTTTTGTGATATAAGGAAACCATCCATTCTATGGAACCAAGAGTGCGGTGCTTGCTTCAACCCATAAAGAGATTTCTACTAAAAAAAGACCTTATTTCCATGGTTGTGCAGAGTGAAATTGGGTGGCTCCGCATAGACCTCCTCTAAATATCCATTTAGAAAGAAACTTTTGACATCCATTTAATAATATATTGGCCATCTATGGTGAGAGACGAGTGCAACTAATAGATGGGAAAAATGTCAACTGCATGGTCGGTGCAATGTCTTCTTCATACATATACCTTGTTTTTGTCAAAACCCTTTACTACAAGGTGAGCTTTATATGTATCCAAAGTTTCATCTCCTTTTAGTTTAGTGTGAAAGACCCATTTGGTCCCAATAACCTTATGGTGTGGATGCTCCACCAATGCCCATGTTCCATTCTGATCATTACTCTTAGCTCCTACTCCGTGAGACTGATCACCACTTAAGGTTTGCATTGTTACTTCCCTTCAATATCAAGCTTTCAGATCAAGGTTGAGCTATCTTTGAGTGTATCTAGCTCTAATACCTATACATAAATGTGTGAACAGAGATGGAGAACTCAAAAAAGTATGACAAATACAGTGAAGTAGTAGAACTCAATGTGAAGAGAACTCAGAGTGATAAATCAATGAATGAATAATCAAACTATATGTGGTTATGATACAATGGGCCTCAAATCTCTGTCTCGGGTGGCCGGGGATGCGGTGAGAGCTGGAAGAGGAGTTTGAGACACCAGTGTGTGTCATACTCTGAACGGATCACAAAATGCAACAGGCAGTCTTTGATGATATCTTAGTGAAGGTAGCAATTGTATGTCAACCCAGCCTACTAAAACACAGGTCTGGCTGAGCTGAAAATGACATTAGCTGACTGGAGTAGCAGAGGATAGCTGGCTAGTAGTAGGGCGGCCTGCCTGGCTGGAAAACACAGATGTGGCAATCTGAAAATGACCTCCAGTAGCAAACACAAGAGCTAGAGCAGTAGGCCATAGGTGGAGTGTGAGGGGCAACTGGTGGCCAAGAACTGTAACGTGCCCGCCTATCAGTTGTCCAATCAAGTTTTTAGTGGTTCATCGAGAGACGAATCTAAGCGATGCCGCCCAGCACTCCCATGGAATGTTACGGGGTTTGTCGCTTGGGGTTTCTCGAGTCTGCCTCGCAACTGAACGTTTGTGGCCGAACCCACTGGGATCAACCTGAAATTCAGGTTCCTAATGGTCAAGGTCTGCTGACAGCATTCTGGCCTCGGGTCCTGGACATCCTACTTTATGCAGAGATACCTAAGCCGAAGCAGATCCATGCCGCACTTGGTTCAAAGAGAATAGGAAACGAGAGGGATGTGTCGCTCGACCTCTCTACCCGTAGGGCATAGTCCCATTCCGGTCCCCTAAAATGGCATGAATCGGGGTTCTAGCCTAACAATTTCTAAGGGTCGGGTGTCGGTAAAACCTTGTGAGAAGCCTTCCAATTCTCCAGGACCACCTTGCCATAGGACGGATCCATCGGGGGTTCCGACGGCCCACCCTTTTTCCTCAATAGGTGTTCTTTAGTTATTTAATTAGGTCCTATCACATTTATGAGTGACATTTAAGATTAGCTTCCTTAATTAAGCATTTTAGGGAACATGGTTTGCTCACGTATCTTATACCACGGACACGAAAACAGAGCAGGCAGTCCTTTTTACAAATAAGTTCCTTAACGTATCTTCAAGTTAATCTTTGTCTCCTGCCCATATAGGAGAAATTATATATCCCTTCTGCCCTGCAGAAGTACTTGGTCCAAATCACATGGCACTATAATTTCCATCCTTTATCTAGAATAGGATCTTCCAATGCCACAGACATTGGGGCCATAGCAGTCTTCAACTCCATTTTGGACTTGGCAAGAGGTGCTCCACCTGACCCACAAGCTACCTAGGAGTGAAACACCATTTCCATGGTTGGCCTTTTCGCCACTCAACCTTCGGCCCATGAATCGAGCAGTACCCTTCTCGAGTTGATCCGCGGTAAGCATTTTACAGAACAGGGTTTGTTCACGTATCTTATACCATGGATACGAAAACAAAGCAAGCAGTCCTTTTTACAAATAAGTTCCTTAACTTATCTTCAAGTTAATCTTTGTCTCCTACCCATACAGAAGAAATTATATATCCCTTCTGCCCTGCAGAAGTACTTGGTCCAAATCACATGGCACTATAATTTCCATTCTTTATCTAGAATAGGATCTTCCAATGCCACAGACATTGGGGCCATGGCAGTCTTCAGCTCCATTCTGGACTTGGCAAGAGGTGTCCAAAGCTCCACCTGACCCACAAGCTGCCTAGGAGTGAAACACCATTTTTGTGGTTGGCCTTTTTGCCACTCGACCTTCGGCCCATGAATCGAGTAGTGCCCTTCTCGAGTTGATCCGCGGTGCGATCTTGGAGGTGATCCACCCGTGCAAATTATCATTTCCTTAATTAAATCATTATGATTTAAGATTCGCTCCCTAACCCTTCATGCTTCTGCCGCCATCGTGCCCACCTAGCGCTTCCCCTGCCTCCCACAGCATTACGCCTCCCCCTCCTCCCGTCGCCCAGCCTTTCCTTCCCTTCGTCCAATCGCACTGTGCTTCTCCTACAGCATGACGTGCTGCCTGTCCCCCCCCTCCAACAACCCCCCCACCCACGCGGTGCCCCCGCTTCCATAGCCTTGCGGTCCCCATCCAGAAGCCTCCACTCACTCACATGTTCCATCGGGATTGGACCATCCGTAGAGACAAGTGCCTCCCCCATTGCCAGAAAGGAGTATTCGCTCCCCCTCCTTGCCATCGACCTCCTCCCGTCCTCTCCTCTTGTTGCTTCCTCCTTTTGCAGCAACATCTCCCCCTCCGACAGCAGAATAGTTAGATGCCGATGCATTCTGTGAGTGCCCCCCAGTCAAACACCTTGCGTATAGTCCTCTTTGATGAATAGCTCTTAGTCGTCCATGCCACAGAGCTGGAGCTTAAAGAAACAGTGATCTTCGGTCAGGTAGTAGGATACTCTTCATCCAGGGCCCAGCTTCGGGATTGGCTTTATTTCACGCTCCGCATTGGCACAACGTAGATTATGGAGGCGGTTTTGATGGGTCAAGGGATCTTCATGGATGACTCACCTCGGCAAACACAACTTATGAGCTAATGGTCAGTTCACCCTACGCTTCCACGAAGGGGGTCATCTACATGGTCTCCTAGTATAGTGGTTTCACAGTGGAGGCTTTCGTGCTCCACAACAGGTTCCTTAGATACCTGATCACCCTACTCTTCCTCAGAGGGCTCGGACTGGTGATAGAGTATCGCCATTTAGTGGAAGACTTTGGACGGCTCATCGGCACAGTTCTTCCCGCCTCTTTCGTGGACACAGTGACAGTCTTAGGAGTCCCAAAGGTACGGGTGATAGTGAAAGAGACAAAGAATATACCACAATTTCTAGAGATTGGGGCAAGCCGACACTCTTTCAGGAAGTAGGTTATTGTGACTGGGCAGCTAGGGCAGTGCTTGCATTGCCATGACTTTGGGCATCAGGCAGTAGAGTGCACATGCTTCAGAGCCAAGGCGGCCTCGCCAACAGGTCCACAGGTGGATGCGAACGGCTTTACATGGGTCCAGAGATGACAGAGAGGGAGACGGCAGGGGGACGCAACCATCCCCTTAGACATAGCCATGGCAGCAAGGTCCAGGAGGCCGAGCGTTGCCCCCCGGCAAAACGCCATGTGGTCCCCCCCTCCCTGCCCCACCCGATAGGACTAGAGGCCTATACACTCACCACCCCACGGAGGTGTCACAGGCCACCTCACTTGAAGACCCACACCTCCCACACCCTCTCATCTCCCCTCCCTCCCCCCTCCCTCCCCCCACCCCACCTTACACCCGCCTTGCGCACTTGACCACCCCTCTATCCTTCCCCTCCCCGCCGACCACCTCCTCTTATCCCCACCTAGTACGGGCAACCCACCCTCCGCCCATCCCGCCCGGCCCCACCCTTTCCACACAACCACCAGTTCGTGTGCCCATGCTGCCCGGCACACCTTCTCGAGAAAGGCATTGCTGCTACCACAAGAGTTTTTTCGTAGCGGGCCGTGGTCCTACCTGAGAGTTGTGGAGTGTGAAGAGTTCCCACTATCCCTGGAAGTGGGAATCTTCGTGGTATGCAAGTCAAGGAGCGGTAAGGTCCATCTACTAGCACCGTTGGATGGACAAACTATGCTTTCTTCCTTCATACCTCTCATACGAGAGACTGGAAGACGCCTCAGATAGAGGAGGAGATGAAGAGCCAGGTGGCAGATCACATCTCCTAGTGGATGGGAGGACTGATACTTTTCTCCCAGTAGTGGCCAGGTTGCATAATGGATATCAACTAGTGGATTGGGGCCAAGGTCCCACATTTGAGCATTATCTTTTGAGCCCCCCCCCCCATAGTGGAGAGCTCTGATGGATGTGATCGAGTGGCCCTTGACACAGGTGGCTTGATTCTACCAGTGTACATAGTCTCATCTCTCAGCCTGGTTGATAGATGCCTTAGTGGTACCACTAGACACATCCATCACCCCCATGGTTCCTACCATGGGGGAATGGAGTTCATCGTCCAGGCAAGCAGCAAAGCATATCTGCATGCCTCATAGCTCCTCTTCTTTGTCAGCAGTCTCCACATCGAATAGATGCTTGTTCGATCAGTCACAGGTTTCCTTATGAGCTTACATCTTGCATCCTGGAATGTGAATAGCCTCCACTATAGTGGAGCACGTGGTTTTAGGAAGTCGATCGTTTGACATGAACTGCAGCTTGCCCTGGCCGAACGGATCGACATCTTACTGTTAGAGCAGCACAAGCTCACTCCTACCCAAGCCCACCGGGTAGGGAAGGTACTCTTGGGCAAGTCACACACTTACTAGGAGCACTTCATCGATGCCCATGACAGGAGTGGAGGGGCATGTACCTTGATCGGCCCGAGCCTCACTTCCTGTGTACCGGACCATGGGATGATTGTGACAGGGAGGGTTCTATGTCTCACTTCCTCAAATCACGTGTGAGTGGGTTATGCGGCCTGTGACTTCCAGTGAGAGAAGAGACGGAGTTGTTAGGCTCAGAGTATACAGATGATACAACATTTTACATAGAGGACGATGAGTTGATGCTGGAGAGAGTGAGACTAGATCTCGAGGTGTTCTGGTACTGTAGTAGGAGCAAAAATCAACTGGCGGAAGTCGGTTGGTTTCCTTACAGACTCGGACTCTAGTATGGAGTGGGGCGTCCACTTGGGATTTAGATGGGTGTGCAGAGGGCAGATTGTTCGTTACCTAGGGGTCTAGGTGGGACTCGACATCACTCCGGCCTAGCAGTTTCTTCCAGTCCTTGACTCTATTTGGAGGAAGTTGACCTACTGGAGTACTGCTTGCCTTTCCTTAGGGGGCTGAGCCCTGGTGGTCAACCACGTCCTCCTAGTGATGGCTTGGTACATCGCCTCATGTTGGTGCTTCTCCTCATCTTGAGTAGATCAGCTTTGCCGCCTAGTGCGGAATTTCCGCTGGGCCGGGTCGGATGGTTCCAAGGACTCTTGGGCCAAGGTGGCATGGGTGGCCATCATCCAACATTGGTTAGAGTGAGGGCTTGGGATCATTGAACCAAAGCATTAGAGTATGGCCCTTTTGGGCAACCTTGTAGTCCACGGTCTCACACTAGGAGGGCAGACGTGGAAGGTCCTATTGCATGAGGGTCTCCAGGAGTGTAGACCAAGACTTGGCAGGGATTAGAGACCCTGTCCTTGAGATGGATCTTCATGATGGCCCAGATCACGCTCCCTAGATTCCCCTTCCTACGTAGCCTACTTCGTGTGTGGTAGGGCTTGCGTAAGGCCCTAATTCAGAGCCCCCCAGATTGCCAGGAGGAGATAGATTGCCAGCCGGTAATCTAAAATCCCCAAGTTAGAGATTAGGAGGGGGTATAGATCGGCGAGCACCACTACATCCAGTGGGCTGGTTGGGAGGCCGGCCCGGCTCGCACCATCAGGACCTGGTAGGATGTATACAGGTTGGTGGACGAGGAGGTGTTGCAACGGGTATCAGGTTGCCAGAGAGGAGTCGAGTTGAGGAGAAGGGAGATTGGTAAAACAATACCTTAGTAGTGGCTTGACTCCTCGGTACGAGAGCTAGTAGAGCTCGGGGAGGTATGGGCCGCTAAGTTTTCACCGACAGGTATCCCCCTACAGGTGGCAGGTAGAGTGGGCGGCTCCCTACATGGGACTTTGTCCACCGTACAGGAGGGGGGGTGTGTGGCCCTTGATAGAGAGCAGTAGGATGAGGGGATAGCTATCCTTTCGTGGAGGAGGATTTGGGTGGTTGGCCTTCAGGGGAAGACATGGCGTTTGGACCCCTATGTTTTCTGGAAGGAGCTTTGGGAGTGGCACCTTTGGATTTGGGAGGGTAGGCCACTTGATGAGCTGGAGTGGGATTCAAGAGAGTGGCTATAGCTGGCCAACCACTGCGGTCTCCAAGAATCCACCAAGGTTCTTGGAGTACATAGTTAGGATTGACAGGCACGTGCTGATGCAGGAGGACATGGATTGGGCACTGTCATGTAGCAGGTATTGGGCAGAGCACAGCATCATGGATGCTTTCCGACGGACTTTCTGGTGCTGCCTATGGGACAACTCGAGATAGAGGAGGGTATCATATTTCGTATAGTTGGTGGCATATGGAGGCCTGGCGGTTGGGAGTAGGTTAGCCTATATGTAGAAGGATGGAGGACGTAAATGCTGCCTACAACAGTTTCTGGAAACTCCAAAGCACTGACTTTGGTCGTGTGAGGCGGCATAGCTAGTGTGGAGAGGAGCATGCCGCATCCTCCGCCGCATAGCACCCAGCCTTGGATGTATCTCATGGGGAGCTTTTTGTTGGCGGCAGTTAGCCAGGGTTGTCACCTTCTGTATGAGGCTGGGATGCAGTACACGATCTTCCTTATTGAGGTTGGGTCGTGTGTAGTAGCCGGCTTGGAGGCGCTACCCATCCGCCAAGTACTGGAGCGCACAATAGACTGCTCTAAGGTATGGGAGATCGTAGGGAGTTTCATTGGATGGCACATCTAGAAGGCACGGTGTTACTTTGCAGCCGATGGGACCAAGTGCAAGGTGAGTCTCGAGCTCGTTAGGAGCTCCATTTTCACTTCATGCACACTTGGGGCTGCCAGGACTTGTTTTTTGTGATGCAAGCAGGTAGCCCCAAATGGCGATACACCCCCCGTCCATGGTTTCTTGCCCCCATCCCCCCTAGACCGCCCTGAGAGGCCTATATATTTGATATATCTGTGACTCTACATCAGCTCCAGCTAGTCTGTTAAGCATGAGTACTTCTTTGTATTCAGCGTTTTTTCGGGAGTAATATAATTAGCCACACTTTATTTGCAAAAAAAAAAACCTTTAAGATTCAAGCACAAACAAGGCATTCGGCCCTAATATCATCTTTCAGAAAACATTCCTTTATCCCCATGGCAACTTGTCATCACAGACCCCTGCCATGAATTTACCATAAATCACAAGCACTTGGAATAATCATCCAAACAACAATTTCAATAAATAGCTGAATGTAAAGGCACGTTTGAACAACCAATGAAACCAATTGTATTTTTTCAACAATGCAAGAATAGACGCAATAACATTTTCATCGCATATTCACTCTTCCCCTTGGGATCTAAGAGTGATACCATGCAAAATTTTACTTAACACTTTGGCTAAGGCATAAGTTATGCTCTCATACAACTATACAAGATGCAAGTTTTATTGACTGTCAACCCAACATTCTTCCCAACAAGTATAAAAGTATCGGTCTTTCCTTTGGCTTAGGGTTTCCTAATCCTTGAGCTCTCTACTTCTTTGAGGCCTGGAATTGTTGTTTGCATCTAGCCCAACCCCGAATAGGATTGATAAACATAGTAGCTATCGGACGGATCTAAAGGCATCCTAGTTTTAATCCTTATGATCATTGTTTGTACTAACTATGCACATCCTCAAGATCCCAATCTATTAAATATGAGTTATCAGTTCATGTTATTAGCGAGAGCTTAGGCAAAGATCTTAAAGTTTTGAGGATGAATTTATTTTAGACTAGGCTACTTGCCTTGCAATCCATCAGGTGTGCAAGTTGCAATATATACCTTCAAAGTGATGAAAACACACCTACGATTGCGAGGACAGAAAGACGCCAATGCTTGAAGCCTTATATGCTATTTATGAATTTATCGCATAGCATCTAAATGCAATTAACTTCTCTTGATACATGCATTTGGGAAACTCAATCCTTCGAATAATCAAGACGAAGCTTATCTTTTTCAACGAACTATTCTCATGTGGTAAAGTTCGGAACCTAGCGTATCGCATGCAGGAATCAAGCAAGAATCTATCAATTTGGAGATTTATTACTTATGAGAGTTGCTGTAGTTGGATTGATAGTGATACCCTCGCTCGAAGCTTCGTTGCATTGGTTGTAGGACCCCCCCACTCGACATTCTTTGCTTGGGGGTCATTCTCGATCTTTCTTGCTTTAAATGCGATCCCCACAATACTTCAGCCGCCTCTTTCTCAAATAGCAAGGGCCAATTGGAGGGAAATTAGGCTTGCGGACAACCTCGTAGGAGAAGGTGGGGGGAGCAAGTGCGTGTGATCACCCTCTAAGGAGGGGAAAAGAAGGAGGAACCTTCTAGAAGGTTCTCTCTCTCTCTCTCTCTCTCTCTATGCGTGCAGACGGCAACACACATCTTTATCACTTGGGGTCACAAGATTCTTGGTTGTCTTAGGTAGGATTTTTCCCCTTAGACCAAATTGCCCTAGGATCCTTGTAGCATACCAAAGTGGTCCTTTATCTCGAAAACTCTGTTTCCGAATTGTCCTCTTTTTAGATCTAGACTGAGATCCATGGATGATCGGCTTTGCTTGTAATACTAAGGCATACTCCCAAGCTTTGACATTCTGGTAAGACCCAATCTATATTAGCTGAGAAGAAACAACTTAAGAGAAATTCATTGCAAGTTATAACTGTCATTCCTTGCTAAAGTATCTATAATCACTCATAAGTTCTAAGCTCAAAATTAATGCAACTCATATTACTCGGGTTATCTGTAGTTACAAGAGTAAGGTTTATTCCAATACATGTATTACATGTTGCTAAAATTTTTCTAGGATCCTAATCAACCTAAAGAGGTGTAGTGGGTTCTAGGTCTTCGTCTTCATCTGATTCCTCTATATATCCATAGACTGCACCTGTGTAGCTTCATTTCCTTGGAGGTTCAATGTCTTCCGTACTTAAGTCAAGGTAGTTTGCTTGGACATGCCCTAGCTCATTGTAGTGGAAGTATCGACAGTCGGGACATCTCCTACAAATGTGTCCTATCTCTCCGCATGTGTGGCATTTCTTGTCCTGATCTTGGGAATCATCTTTGTCACAATTGCCCGATTTAAGCTCTTGGATGATTGGCTTTGCCCGAAGTAATGCATCTTGCAAGTCCATTGGACGCATTGCTTCAAGATGGTGGTTCAAAGGAGTGTTCAGGCCATGGCAAAACTTGGATACTTACTGCGCAATATCCATAGGTGGTGCGTATTTTAGTAGGGTTACAAACTTTGAGTAGTAGGCTTTCAAGGTTAAGTTCAGCTGCTTTAGCTCGAAGAATTCATTCATCCTTAAAGTCTGGTAGGTTGGCAGAGGTATCGTCCGCGTACAACATTTTTCAGCTGGAGTCCAAGTGACAGTGGCTTAAAAAATACCTTGATCTTTGCACCATTGCTTTCACCATATCCGAGCCTGGTCAACTAACTTAAGTTTGCCTATCATTGCTTGATTGGTAGAAGCAGTCCCCGCAACGGAGAAATAATCATTCATCGACTCAATCCATATCTCCGCCTCTGCTACGATGTCTATTCCTTTTTCACCAAACTCGGATGCCTTAATTTGCTTGAGAATGAATTTCTTGATCTCTTGCATGTCAGCGTTCGTGGGTGCAGAAGGTGCTTGACAATTAAGCCATACCACTTAGGTTATTCTGTTTAGGATATGCCTATGAACCATATATTAATCAATGACACCTCATTACGAAGTTTCGCTCTGATACCAACTGTAACGTACCCGCCTATTGGTTGTCTAGGCACGTTTTTAGCAGTCCATCGAGAGACAAATCTAAGCGATGTCGCTCAGCACTCCCATGGAATGTTACAGGGTTTGTCGCTTGGGGTTTCTCGAGTCCACCTTGCAACGGAACGTTCACGGCCGAACCCACTGCGATCGACCTGAAATCCAGGTTCCTAGTGGTTAAGGTCTCCTGACAGCATTCTAGTGTTGGGTCTTGGATATCCTACCTTACGAAGAGATACCCAAGTCGAAGCAGATCCATGTTGCACTTGGTTCAAAGAGAATGGGAAATGAGAGGGATGCGCCGCTTGACCTCTCTACCCGTAGGGCATAGTCCCATTCCGGTCCCCTAAAACGATATGAATCGATGTTCTAACCTAACAATTTCTAAGGGTTGGACGTTGATAAAACCTTATGAGAAGCCTCCTAGTTCTTTGAGACCACCTTGCCATAGGACGGACCCATCGGGGGTTCCACCCACCCGCTTCCCTTAGTAAGCGTTCTTTAGTTATTTAATTAGGTCCTATCACATTTATGAGTGACATTTAAAATCAGCTTCCTTAATTAAGCATTTTAGGGAACATGGTTTGTTCACGTATCTTATACCACGGACACGAAAACAGAGCAGGCAATCCTTTTTACAAATAAGTTCCTTAACTTATCTTCAAGTTAATCTTTGTCTCCTTCCCATATAAGAGAAATTATATATCCCTTCTGCCCTGCAGATGTACTTGGTCCAAATCACATGGCACCATAATTTCCATCCTTTGTCTAGAATAGGATCTTCCAATGCCACAGACATTGGAGCTACGGCAGTCTTCAACTCCGT